>NC_043751.1:30171578-30519078 GCF_902148845.1 Salarias fasciatus
TAGTGATCGGTTGACAGCTCTGCCCCCCTCTTCACCCGAGTGTCCAAAACATGCGACGGAGGTCAATTGACATGACGACACAATCAATCATCGACCTCCGACCTAGGGTGTCCTGATGCCAAGTACACTTATGGACCCCCCTGTGCTCGAACATGGTGATTGTTATGGACAGACTGTGTCTAGCACAGAAGTCCAATAACAGAACACCACTCGGGTTCGGATCAAGGAGGCCGTGCGTCCCAATCACCCCTCCCCTCCAGGTCTCACTGTCACTGCCCACGTGGGCGTTGAAGTCCCACAGTAGAACAATGGAGTCCCCAGTCAGAGCACTGTCCAGCACCCCTCCCAGGGACTCCAAGAAGGCCGAGTACTCTGCACTGCTGTTCGGCCAGAAGTGAAGAGTCCAGCTCTTCTCGTGAGATTGGGTTCCAGAGTCCAGGCTGTCTGGAGATCAGGCACACATTGCCCATTTGGGCTGAGCCCGGCCGGGCCCCGTGGGCAAAGGCCCGGCCACCAGGCGCTCATTTGTGACTGAGGGTTTTTCACTCCCACCTCCGGGAGAGCTTCTCTCACGTCCCAAGGGAGGCTGGGGACATTGAGTCCAAGTGGACCATGTTCTTCATCTCCATTATCAAAGCTGCTGCCCGGAGCTGTGGTCGTAAGATCTCCGGTGCCTGCTGTGACGGTAACCCCCAAACCTGGTGATGGACACTGGAAGTAAGGGCAGGCATCAAGCTGAAGAAGGATTCCTATCAAGCCTTGTTGGCTCGTGGGACTCCAGAAGCACCTGACAGGTATCAGCAGGCCAGAAAAACTACAGCCTGAGTGGTTGTGGAGGCAAAAACTCGGGTCTGGGAGGAGTTTGGGGAGGCCACGGGGGAGGACTATCGGTCGGCCTTGAAGAAATTCTGGCAAACTGTCCGGCACCTCAGGAGGCGAAAGCAGGTCTCCACCAACCCTGTTTACAGTGGAGATGGGGAGCTGTTGACCTCAATTGGGAATACGAGGGGGTACCCAAAAGAAACCGGAATATGGTCAGAAAACAATAATAATAATGAGTTCCGACTTCTGGCTGTCAGATCTGCTGCAGGTAAGCCTCATGCACATCTGTGAGAAATCTGAGCTCCGAGAGTGACACTGATGCCTGTCAGGCACTATTTATAGCAACAGAGTGCAGAGGCGGTCTGCGATTTTTTCCAAAATGGCGACATTGACTGGGAAGCCAGAGCAGCGCGCAAACATTAAATTCTGCTTTTTGCCGGGAAAAAACAGCAGCAGAAACACTCACCTTGTTGCAGCAAGCCTACAAGGATGATGCTCTGGGGAAGAATCAGGTCCATGAGTGGTTCAGGTGATTTAAAAGGGCCGCTGTCCAGGGTATCGTCCACAGCAAGTCTGTCCCTCCAGGTCAGACTGTAAATCAGGACTACTACATGGAAGTCCTCAGACGGCTCCGTGAGGATGTGAGGAGGAAGCGGCCCGCGGAGTGGCGGAGTGGAGCCGGTTGATCCACCACCACAGAGCGCCAGCGGACACGGCGCTGCACGTCACGCAGTTTCTGACGAAGAATTAGATGAATCTCCTCTCCCATCCGCCTTATTCGCCAGATGTAGCCTCGAGTGACTTTTTCTTGTTCCCCAAGTTGAAGAAAGAGCTGAAGGGACAGCGGTTTGCAGATGTGGAGGAGGTGACAGAAAAATCGCAGCCGGCAAAAAATGACACAATTACGCACGGGTCTGACGACACATTAGTGAAGTGGGAGACACGGCTGGAGCACTGTAATAATGCGGATGGAGATTATTTTGAAAGCGACAGTGATGTTTTATTTTGAAATGTCAGAAATAAAAAGTTACAGTCAAATTCCGGATTCTTTTGGGTACACCCTCATATTATAAGCTGGTAGAAAGAAAACATCGAGGACCTCCTCAATCCCGTCGCCACATTTGTTGTGGAGGAAGCAGAGGCTGAGGTCTCAGAGGTGGACTCGTCCATCACCCAAGTTGAAGTCACTGAGGTGGTCGGTAAGCTCCTCAGTGGCAAAGCACCAGGGGTGGACTCATTTGATTACCTTAAATCTGTAGATGTATAGGAACTTGGTTGACACGTCTCTGTAACATCGCCTGGTGGTCGGGGACAGTGCCTCTGGTTTGGCAGACTGGGTGGTGGTTCCCCTTTTTAAAAAGGGGGACCATAGGATGTGCTCCAACCCTTCGGGGATCATATTCCTCAGCCTCCCTGGGAAAGTCTATTCCATGGTACTGGAGAGGAGGATTCGATTGATAGTCGAACCTCAGATCCAGGGGGAACAATGTGGTTTTCGTCCTGGTCGTGGAACACTGGACCAGCTCTATACCCTCCATAGGATGCGCTAGGGTTCGTGGGAGTTCCCCTAACCAGTTCACATAAGTTTTGTAGACTTGGAAAAGGCGTTTGACCGTGTCCCTTATGGTGCCTTGTTGGGGTGCTTCAGGAATACGGAGTCCGGGGCCCCTTTTTAAGGGGCGTTCGGTCTCTGTATAACCGAAGCAGGAGTCTGGTCCACATTGCTGGTAGTAATTCGGACCTTTTCCCGGTGCATGTTGGACTCCAGCAGGGCTGCCCTTTGTTCTGTTCATTAATTTTTATGGACAGAATTTCTAGGTGCAGCCAGGGGCCGGAGGGGGTCCGGTTTGGGGACCACAGGATTTCATCTCTGCTTTTTGCAGATGATGTAGTCCTGTTAGCTCCATCGAACCGCCGAGTGTGAAGCAACAGGAATGAGGATCAGCACCTCCAAATCCGAGGTCATGATCCTTGACTGGAAGAAGGTGGCTTGCCCCATCCAGGTCAGTGGAGAGACCCTGGCCCAAGTGGAGGAGTTTAAGTATCTTGAGGTCTTGTTTACGAGTTGGGGAAAGATGGAACATGAGATTGACAGGTGCATCGGTGCAGCGTCTGCAGTGATGCAGTTGTTGTATCGGTTGTATCTGGGCCATGTTCCGGGCATAT
Organism: Salarias fasciatus; assembly: GCF_902148845.1. Classification (NCBI taxonomy): domain Eukaryota; kingdom Metazoa; phylum Chordata; class Actinopteri; order Blenniiformes; family Blenniidae; genus Salarias; species Salarias fasciatus. The sequence continues at coordinate 30,174,567 of NC_043751.1, forward strand.
CCAATCGGGAGGAGGCCCCGGGGAAGACCTTGGGCACGCTGGAGAGACTATGTCTCTCGGCTGGCCTGGGAACGCCTCAGGATCCACCTGAAAGAGCTGAAGGAAGTATCTGGGGACAGGGAAGTCTGGCCATCTCTGCTTAGACTGCCTAAGCTGAAAAAAATTAGACAGAATTAAAAAAAAACAAAAAAACAAAAAGTCTAAAGGCAAAAACAATCATGGGCGATGCTAAGCTGCAGATTGCTAAAATTATGGATTTTAACTTTTTCTGCAGTGTTCGATGACTTTTCTGTGTTTGGCACATGGGTGAATTGGGAGAAAGTTATGATATGATCATTAATATTCTCGTCTTTGCTTTCTTTTTACCAGCTGTACGATTCCTTTCCCTTCATTCGGAACCTGCCGCTACCCTTCCAAAAGGGCCTTAGAAATGTAGAGGTAATGCTTCATATAAAACTGAGCCACACACATCACCTGTTACTGTGAACACTGTTAAAGATGAAATATTAATTCATATTATATCCCATATCGATCCACATGATGGCTGATGACTTGCTTTTCAGAGAATTCAGACTCTTCTTGGGGGTTTGGTGGCTGAGCACAAGAAGACCAGAGTCCCTGGAGAGCCTCGAGACTTTGTTGACTGTTACCTGGATGAAATGGATAAGGTGTGTGTTCGCTGCACGAGTTTGAACATCACACAACCATTGTCTGATTTGGGTTTGGTTGTCGTCTCTTTTGCAGAGAGTCGATGAATCCTTCTTTTGTGACAAGCAGCTGACTGTGATTGCTCAGGATCTTTACATTGCTGGGACCGACACCACCTCCAACACCCTGCTGAGCGGTTTTCTTCACCTTACAAGCAATCCACACATTCAAGGTACATCTGCAAGACTGAGACGAACATGAAAACTTTCATAAAACTTTAAAATTCTTACTGCAGAGTAACCATCATCCAAGGCAGTCAGACTTGAATCCCACAGCGGCAAAAAGGAAAACCTTTTTTTCTATTGTTTGTAGGCAGAGGTGTCAAAAGTATTTGCATTCACTACTCAAGTAGAAGTATAGATGAAAATGTTCAAAAAGACTTTTGTAGAAGTTGAAGTATCAATTCCAGCTTTTTACTCAAGTAAAAGTATAAAAGTACTGATTTCAAAACTACCTAAAAGTATAAAAGTAAAAGTAATGTGAGGGCAAAAAATGGCTACAGTGCAATTGTAAAATGCATTTTCTAAAAGGTTAGAAAAGGTTCCATCCATCCATTCATCCATCTTCAACCGCTTATCCGGGGCCGGGTCGCGGGGGCAGCAGTCTCAGCAGAGATGCCCAGACTTCCCTGTTCCCAGACACTTCCTCCAGCTCCTCTGGCAGGATCCCAAGGCGTTCCCAGGCCAGCCGAGAGACATAGTCTCTCCAGCGTGTCCTGGGTCTTCCCTGGCATCTCCTCCCAGTGGGACATGCCCGGAAAACCTCCCCAGGGAGGCGTCCAGGAGGTATCCTAAACAGATGCCCCAGCCACCTCAGCTGGTCCCTCTCGATGTGGAGGAGAAGCGGCTCTACTCAGAGCTCCTCCCTGGTGACTGAGCTCCTCACCCTATCTCCCTATCTCTTTTGTATTTTTCTATTGTTTTTTTTTCTTTTTCTTTTTATGGTGCTATCAACATGTGCAGCACTTTGGGCAGAGTTTTCTGTATTTAATGTGCTATAGAAATAAACCTTGACCTTGACCTTGACCTCTAAGGGAGCGCCCAGCCACCTTACGGAGGAAACTCATTTTGGCTGCTTGCATCCAGGATCTTGTCCTTTCGGTCATGACCCAAAGCTTATGACCATAGGTGAGGGTGGGAACGTAGATTGACCAGTAAATCGAGAGCTTCGCCTTTCGGCTCAGCTCCCTCTTCACCACAACAGACCGATACGACTGCATCACTGCAGACGCTGCACCGATCCGCCTGTCAGTCTCACGCTCCATCCGTCCCTCACTCGTGAACAAGACCCCAAGATACTTAAACTCTTCCACCTGGGCTAGGGTCTCTCCACTGACCTGGAGAGGGCAAGTCACCTTGTTCCAGTTGAGGACCATGGCCTCGGATTTGGAGGTGCTGATCCTCATTCCTGTCGCTTCACACTCGGCTGCGAACCGCCCCAGTGCATGCTGCAGGTCCGGGTTCGATGAAGCCAACAGGACTACATCATCTGCAAAAAGCAGAGATGAAATCCTGTGGTCCCCGAACCGGACCCCCTCTGGCCCCTGGCTGCACCTAGAAATTCTGTCCATAAAAATAATGAACAGAACCGGTGACAAAGTCTGTCCGGTTTCCTCCTCTGCCAGTGAATCCAACTCATCACCAGGTGGTGATCGGTCAACAGCTCTGCCCCTCTCTTCACCCAAGTGTCCAAAACACGTGGCCGGAGGTCAGATGACACAGCAACAAAGTCGATCATCGACCTCCAACCTCGGGTGTCCTGGTGCCAAGTGCAATTATGGACCCCCCTGTGCTCGAACATGGTGTTTGTTATGGCCATCTCTGACTAGCACAGAAGTCCAATAACAAAACACCACTCGGGTTCAGATCAGAGAGGCCATGCGATCCAATCACCTCCTTCCAGGTCTCACTGTCACTACCCACGTGGGCGTTGAAGTCCCCCAGTAGAACAATGGAGTATGTGTGGAGGTGAGCCCGACTATATATAGCCGGTATCTCTCAACCTCCCTTACAAGCTTGGGCTCCTTCCCCGCCAACGAGGTGACATTCCATGTCCCTAGAGCTAGTCTCTGTGTCTGAGGATTGGGTCGCCGGGCACCCTGCTGTCGGCTGCCACCCACTCCACATTGCACCCGACCCCTACGATTCCCTCGGCGGGTGGTGGGTCCACCGGAGGGTCGGCCCACGTCGCCCCTTCGGGCTGAGCCCGGCCGGGCCCCATGGGTAAAGGCCCGGCCACCAGGCGCTTGCTTGCGAACCCCAACTCCAGGCCTGGCTCCAGGGTGGGGCCTCAGCTGCGCCATATCGGGCGACGTCACGGACCTCGATTGTAATATATTCATAAGGGCTGTTGACCTGCCCTTGGTCTGGCCCATCACCCAGGACCTGTTTGTCATGGGAGACCCTACCAGGGGCATAAAGCCCCGGACAACATAGCTCCTGGGATCACGTGGGCACTCAAACTCCCCCACCACTTTAAGGTGGCAGGTCAGGGGGGAGGTTATTGTTGTTGTTGTTATAACAACTAATGTTGAAAAATTTGGAATGCACTAGAATAGGCTAACTGTTTCCACCTCATATGTCCATTGAAAAGGAATGCATTTTAGTAAATATATTACAGAACCGTGTGTGTACTACTGACAATTAACATGTGTTTCATGGAGCAGCAGATATGATGACTAGTTGCTGTCATGGTGCAAATAGTAATTCCTTCAGATAAGGCCAGGGATGAACGAGGGTTGGTTGGTCTTCCTTGCCCACACCCTCCTCACTGGTGCTTGGTTGGAAAAGTTCCTTCTCTGCCTCCATGGACATTTTCGCTTCTTCATTCTGCTCCGGTTTGCGGGTGTGTGACGGAAATTCTCATGAGCATGCGCGTTGCATCGCTTTAAAACCAATGGAGTAAAGTAATGGTGTCACGCTGAGACTTCTCATCCAACCATAATTAAATTAATTCTATTTGGAGGGCGGAATTTATCTGGTAAGCCGGAATAAAAACAAGTTGGAATGAAGTTAGGGTGACCAAATTTTGAATTCCCAAAAACAAAAAGAGAAAAAAAAAAGGGGGGGGGGGGGCTCGCAACACAAATTCAGATAGGCTTCCTTTTCAAATATTAAATAATTTTCTAAATATGAACTCTTCTGTTAGAAAATCCAGCTTCAGCAATATATTCTTAATAACTGTAATAAGATAGAAGAATAGAAGAGTCTCACCAAAATACTAACTTAAAGGGGCTGTATCATGCTTTTTTAGCGAGTCCAAACCCAAGGAATGGCATTAACATGGTAATAGTTTATTTTTGGCACTAAGTAAAAGTCATTTTGTATGAAATAAAAGATTTTCTGGGGCTAATTCTGAAACCCGGAAGAGAAAACGCTCTGTTTCACTGAAAATCCCGCCTCTCCCCCTGTGGACTTTGATTGACAGCGTACTTCAGCCAATCAGCGCTTCAAAACAAATATGCTGGCTAGCTTTAGCTCTTTAGCTCTAGCTTCTCTACACACAAAGTTTATCAAGTTTATTTCAAGTTTATCAAGTTTATTTGTCATATACATTAGGGTACAGGGTACCATAAGCAATGAAAAATGGTTTGCCTTCAGCACCCTCTCTGCAGTGAATAAAAAATACAATAAAAATAAATAATAAGTACAATTTAAAAAAAAAAAACACACACCACCAACAACAACAAAAAATAAAACGTTATCAGTGCCTCCTCAGGCTAATGTTCATGAGCCGCACTGCCTTAGGATAAAAACCATCTCTGAATCTACAGGTCTTGGTTTGTGGGCAGTGCAGACGTCTTCCTGATGGCAGGTAGGAGAAGAGAGCATGAGCAGGGTGGCTGGGGTCCTGCATGATACTCAGGACCTTTTTCTCACAGCGCTTTTCAAACAGCTGACCAATTTGAGGCAGAGGGGATCCAATGATTTCTGATGCAGTTTTTACAGTCCGTGCCAGCCCAGCCAGATCATGTTTTGTAATGTTTCCAAACCACACCAGGAGACCAGAGGTCAGAACGCTCTCTATTGTGCAAATGTAGAAGTTTGTGAGAATTTCTTTGGACAGTCCATATCTTCTGAGGCGTCTCAGAAAATAGAGTCTCTGCTGGGCCCTTTTAATGGCACAGCTGTTTTGAAGAGACCAGGTAAGATTGTCACAGAGATAAATGCCCAGGAACTTAAAGCTGTTTACCACCTCAACTGGAGTGCTGTTAATATGAACAGGTCCACAGATAGATTTATTCCTCCTGAAATCTGTGATAAGCTCCTTTGTTTTTCCCACGTTCAGGGACAGATTGTTCTGGTGACACCAAGTGACCAGGCTTTGTACCTCTTCTCTATAGTACACCTCATTGTTGTCAGATATAAGACCTATGACTGTCGTATCATCTGCAAACTTGAAAATCCTGTTCGTGGGATGTCTTGCCACACAGTCAGAGGTATACAGATTATACAGCAAAGGACTTAAACAACATCCTTGGGGGGCCCCGGTGTTTGAAACAATAGTGGATGAGTAGGTGGTCCCTACCCTCACAGTCTGTGGACGGCCTGTCAGGAAATCATGTAACCACTGACAGATGGAATAGCTGAGGCCAAGATCTTTTAGCTTAGTTACAAGAATAGATGGAATAATTGTGTTGAAAGCACTGCTGTAATCAAAAAGCATCCTGACATATCTACCTGGCCGGTCTAGATGTTGTAACACAGTGTGTCGGGCCAATGAGACAGCATCTTCCACAGCTCTATTTTCCCTGTAGGCAAATTGTAGCTGGCCGGTGGTAGCACACAAGTTTTTGTTTATATATTGTTTAATCAGCTGCTCAAAACACTTCATTACCACTGAAGTTAGGGCTATGGGCCTAAAGTCGTTCATTGTAGTGACAGAGGATTTCTTTGGCACAGGCACTATTATAGATCGTTTAAAACATGTGGGAACTTCACAGAGTGATAGTGACAAATTCAAAATATCCACAAAGTCAGTTGCTAGTTGGTTAAAACAGCATTTTAGGACCCGTGGTGTGATGCCGCCTGGCCCCGCTGCTTTCCCAGTCTTCACAGATTTAAAAACTCTGCGCACATCAGCCTCTGTGATTTCAAGTCCTACTCCACTATCCGTATTCCAGTCCTCACTTGTTAGGATCTCTGATGAGTCCACATCTTGCTCAAAACGAGAGTAGAAATTATTCTGATCATCTGGAGAAAAGGCACAGGTGATTGAATTAGTGTTTCGCTTTAACTTATAGTTTGTGACCTCTTGTAAACCCTCCCATAGGCGCCTAGAGTCATTCTCTCGCCCACGTTCTTCCAGTTTGTCTCTGTGAGCTTTCTTTGCCGCTCTTAAGGCTTTCTGGAGCCCATACCTGGCTACCTCGTAGCGCTCTGCGTCTCCACATTTCAGGGCCACCTCTCTCTCTCTGAGCTTCTGTTTGACATCGTTGTTAAACCATGGCTGTTGATTTGAGTAGGAGCGATAAGTGCGAGTTGGAATGCACATGTCTGCACAAAATTTAATATAGTCAGAAACAGTATCAGCATACTCGTGAATATTTGAGTTGTCCCTAAAAACTTCCCAGTTCGTAGAGTCAAAACAAGCCTGAAGCTTGAGCTCACCTTCTGCAGTCCAGCGCTGTACAGTTTTCACAGTAGGCTTCTCCCGTCTGACTCTTTGCTTGTATGCAGGAAGCAGAAGCACTGAGAAATGATCTGATTTCAGAAAGTGTGGTCTTTGCACAGACTTATATGCTCCTTTTATGGTGGAATAACAATGATCTAGAGTTTTCTTTCCCCGCGTGGGGCAACTGACATGCTGGTAATATTCTGGGAGCACACTTTTGAGGTTGCCATGATTGAAGTCCCCGCTACGATGGAGATGGCTTGAGGATACCGTCTCTCACACGCACCAATAGCGCTTCGCAGCTCCTCCAGGGCAACCTTTCCGTCAGCGTCGGTTGGGATGTAAGACACGCGAAAATGTCTTTTCCTGTGAGAAACTCACCAAGCGCAGACTCTTCAGACTCTTAAGCTTGCTTGATTGTTGCTTTGAGACAATGGTCAAAGTTTATTTCCGTGGGCTCCTAAGGGTGGCGTTTCTAACACTAGCAAGGGTTTCATGTTTGTTTTATGCGCTTTTATAATTGTACTCCCGTATGGGTGCCGTAAAGGAGGTTTGTTCTCGCGAGATATAGTCGGGTCCGCGTCCTCTGAAAGTTGTAAATGCTGCTTTCAAGACGCAGACACCGGGGGGAGTGGAGGGACCAGCAAATAACCGTTCCAAGTCTTTGTTTAACCCCACAGGGATTCTGAAAAACATTTATTGAGGTAAAAAAGTTGCATAGTTGTGCCTTAAAAGTTTGAATATAATGTTATGTTGCAGAAAGAGTCCAGCGGGAGATCGATCAGGTGCTGGAAGGGAAGGCTCAGGCCACTTTCGAGGACAGACACAAAATGCCGTATGTTCAGGTATATGTCTCCTCCTGATTTCACCTGTGTCAAATGTGTGTCTGGCTCAGCACAAAGTCAACTAAAACTAAAGATTATCCACAAAAAATCTGTTCGAGGGAAAGTACCATGCTCTCTTTTTATTCCGTCCCACAACAGCTAATAATAAGTTTCTGTTTTCAGGCTGTGATCCATGAAATTCAGAGAATGTCCAACACTATTCCGCTCAGTGTTTTTCACTGTACCACCCAAAACACAGAACTCATGGGATATTCACTTCCAAAGGTAATGGCTTACTGTTTGGGAACATTTCAAACAGAAGTAAAAGATCCCTCAGGATTTTTTTTTTCCTCTTCAGGGAACCACGATCATTCAGAACTTGACCTCAGTGCTGAACGAGGAAGGCCAGTGGAAGTTCCCTCATGAATTCAACCCTGAAAACTTCCTCAACGACAAAGGAGAATTCTTCAAACCGGAGGCCTTCATGCCTTTCTCTGCAGGTACGACTGAACACCTTCATTTATGACCAGGGAGAGTCAAATCAGACGACTCTTCTCCATTTTCTTCTGCGTCTCAGGTCCTCGGATGTGTCTCGGAGAGGGTCTGGCTCGTATGATGCTCTTCCTCATCCTGGTCACTCTGCTGAGGAAGTTTAAGTTCATCTGGCCTGAAGACGCAGGAGAACCAGACTTCACTCCTGTCTTTGGGATCACCCTGACACCCAGACCGTATCGCATGAAGGTGGAGCTCAGATCAACCAGCGACTGAGAAAATTACTACAAACGTGTGAATCTGCAGATCCTTTAAAAGAAAAATTGTCCTCCTTCTAGTTAAAGCTGCTTTATTCATTTGTTCTCACAGCATATTGACTTTCATTTTTTGTCCTATCAACTCTCACTATATTTCCAGACATCTCAGCCTGCTTTATCTCCGATATCTCTAACCTCAGCAATGAGCATGACTTTATGTTTGAATTGAATATATTGAATTTGCATATACTAGTATTGACAATGAACTAGGAGTGTAAAAAGAAGAAGAAGAAGAAGAAGAAGAAGAAGAAGAAGAAGAAGAAGAAGAAGAAGAAGAAGAAGAAGAAGGAGAAGGAGAAGGAGAAGGAGAAGAAGAAGAAGAAGAAGAAGAAGAAGAAGAAGAAGAAGAAGAAGAAGAAGAAGAAACACCCCTAAAATGAACCCTGAAAAAATAGTAAAGGTGGCGCTACAAAGTAGCCTCCCCACCCCGCGGCCAACTTGCGAATAAATATTTCACACAGTTTCAAACACACACACATTCTGTCTACATAAGTGAACACAAAATAATCAATAATAATCAAACACAAATATGCCATCTGTCCCCCAAAAATAACTATAATAATAATATTTTTATTTCTTTATTCACTGGAAAATTATACAATTATACAATTTCCAACAACCTCAACACAGTTCGCAGGGCAGCGGTCCTCTGGCGCCCCCTAGCGACCCCCCCGCGGTCGCTACAATAAAAACAAAACAATCATGGACATTCAGTGGTCATTTTTACAAACATTTTTAAATAAATTTTTTCACAAAACATGAACATTTTAAATGACATTTTCATTGAAAACAACCAAAATCATCTCTCTCTCTTTTTAAACAACATAACTTCATCACTGATCAATAAATTTGAACTCTTTCACCCATAGATTATTCACTACATTTTTAACTTATTTAAAGAACATTTTGAATAACATGAAATAAAAATCCAAACCGGGTTACAGAGTCATTACGGAACGACTGCAGAATTTTGGTGAGAACTTCCACCTGCTCCCTTTGAGTACCACCATCGTATTTTTGTTTGCTGATGTGATTCTGACTTGTTTTTATTTTATCATGTTACTCAAATAAATATTGGGAAAAAAAAACCTTTTATTGTCATCATACAAGTACAATGAAATTTAAAGCTTTACTGGAAAGTGTGCACACACATAAATAATAAACAGTAAGTATAAAAAAATATGTTCAATAAAAAAGACTACTACTTAGTTACCACTACTAGTGTAAGCTCGAGTTGAGTATTGTGACAGCTCTCGGAAAGAAACTGAGTCTGTTTGTTGTAACTGATATGGTTCTGTGGCGCCTGCCAGAGGGCAGCAGGTCAAAGAGGTAGAAGCCAGGGTGTGTGTCGTCCTTAATAATGCTTTTTGCCCTGTCCAGGCATCGGGAGTTGTAGATGGTGGACAAGGAAGGCAGAGGGCAGCCGATGATTTTTTGTGCTGTTTTGGTCACCCTCTGCAGTCTCTTTCTGTCTATCCTGTGCAACTTCAGTGCCACACTGACACATCATAGATCAGCAGCAGGGCTGGTCCGGGTGTCTCTGACGCCCTAGGCGAGCCCGACACGAGCAGCCCGACAGTTGTTGGGGGGGGGCAATAATTCCGAGCGATTCCGGGTGATGCCGAGAAGTACGGTGCTCACTTGAACCGTCAGAGCGGCGCAAAGTGGGGCTCACACCAACCGTCGGGACACCCCTTGTACGGCCACGGCGCCCCCCCCAGGACGTGGCGCCCCAGGCAATGAGCTGTTTCGCCAGTAGGACGGACCGGCCCTGATCAGCAGGCTCTCAATAGCTGACCGGTAAAAGGTCACCAGCAGGTTCCTGTCTAGTGGCTCCTTCCTGAGCACTCTCAGGAAGTGTAGTCAGTAACCTGTCCCTGGAACAAGCCAACATCCCAGTCTGCCTAAAATCAACCACAATCATTCCAGTCCCCAAAAGGTCACCCACAACCACCTTCAATGACTTTCGCCCTTTTGCACTTACCCCAATTACCAAAAAGTGTTTTGAAAAACTGGTGCTGAGGCACATCAAAGCCTGTCTCCCCCCCACCCTTGAGTCCCCCCCCCCCCCATCAGTTTGCATACCGGCCAAACAGGTCCAGTGAAGATGCAATAACCATCGTCCTCCACACTGCACTCAGCCACCTTGAGAAAAAGGGGAGCTACGTCAGGATGCTTTTCATTGACTACAGCTCAACCTTGAACACAATAATACCAGGCATTCTTATACACAGCTTGGCCAACCTGTGGCTCCCACCCCTGACCTGCTCGTCTCACTCTACACGCATGACTGCAGGCCCACCCACCCTGAGAACTTCATTGTCAAATTTGCAGATGACACAACGGTGGTGGGGATGGTCACACAGGGAAATGAGGCAGCCTACAGAGATGAGGTCCTTAGACTCCGAGTGATGCGTCTTCAGCAACTTGACGCTGAATATCTCCAAAACTAAGGAACTCATCCTGGATTTCCAACGGAACAAAGCTGCCCCTGCCCCCGTGTACATCAAAGGTGAGAGGGTGGAGCGTGTGGAGTCCTTCAAATTTTTTGGGGTCCACATTTCTGCTGACCTCTCCTGGACAGCCAACACCACAATTTACAAATTACAGTTGTATTGTGGTCTGTTCAGGTGCAATAAACATTAAAACCTCTGTGCAGGTACCTGTTTTTGTTGTTCCATTCGGTGCACCTGGCTTGTGAAAGCAATGCCAGCAATGCAGACCAGACTTCGGTCATACAGAGACTGGACGGCCCTTTACATGGGGAAACACACCCCATAAGATACAACAAGGGATGCGGACATGGATTTATGTTGTTTGATAAAACATGTTTCTCTTTGCCTGTAACTTAGATTGGATCATATTTTATGCCCAAGATTTCACATCGGACAAATACTTTTTTCTTGCCACTTTAGCAATGGGTGAAAACAGAAAGCAGATGGTTACACCTTATTCATTTGCTTGTGTACAGCAGTGTGAACTCAGGACATCTTTAAATGTGGGTGTGTGTATCTGTGTTGATAGATGAAAGAGAGGGTTGGGTGCTCTCCAGATTGCGCTGAATAGAGCCGGCGACACAATGGAGGAGTGACTCCGGTTAGAGAGTCATGGAGGCAGTTTCAGGAGACATAGACGTTTTACTGATGAAGAACGTGGTTCTGTAAATACAACAGTATACAGTATGTGATTGAACTGAGACACATATCAATCTACATGAATAACAATATAAACAAACCGTCATAAAGATGTACAACATACAACTACTACTTAGAGTATGAATATACAGGAATGATCATCATAGGAAATAATGTGCTGATCCAATAAGCTGAAAGAAATACACAACGCACTATACAGAACAGAAGTCTCCATAGTGCTCAATAACAGCATGCATAGCAGATCACAGCAGATCACACAGCTAGCTTAACCAGGATGGACAAGTAAACGATCAATTAAGCTACCAGACGATTACATCACAGTATTATTTACATGTGGACGGAGCAATTAGACTCTAAGGACATGTTAACACCATACGAGGGTGGACCCAAAAGTTCCCGGACTGTAGTTATAACTTTTTATTTTTTAATCTTCGCAATTATTTGAAACTGTCACCTTCAAAGTGCTCTCCTTTGGCTTGAATACAACGCTGCACCCGAGATTTTCACTGTTCAGAAGAGTCGCCATGACCGTGCGTAACTGTGCCGGAAAGATAGAACTTCGATTTTCCCTCCCCCGCCTGTATGCCTGTCTTACCTTTCCGCTGCCGCTCCAGTTTCATCTTTGACAACAAAAAGCAGTCGTCTGGGGCCAGATCAGGGGAATACGGCGGTGGGGAGGCTGGCTGGTCGCGGTTTTAGTCCAAAAATATGCTTTACGCACAACATTTGGTGCTATTTCTGTGCGTAACGGGGCGTCCTGTGGTCTGCTGTCTGCTACGATGCGGCCATTTCCGGGTGCCTTCGTCTCCCTGCTTCTAATAACCGCCTGAGGATCATCTGTCTGGATCTCTACAATACTCCCATCAGATCTGCAATGTCATCAAAAGTCCTGCGTGGATCTACCAGGACGTCTGCTTCAGTTTTTGTGAGGTTTTCCTCTGTTCTGGAAGTGGATTGTTGTCCTCTGCGTGCCTGGTCTTCGTGATGTAATCTGATCGCTCTTAAAGGGCCCAAACCACTCAGACACCCTAAGAATCCTTATTAAAGAATGTCTGCAACATGGTGAGTGTTTCTGCCGCTGTTTTCCCAATAAAAAACAAAATGTTTTGACAGAGCGCATATCCGTGGATATCCGCCATCTTGAAAAATCGAAGAGCGGGGTGTCACTCTGTCAACATAAACAGTGACTGTCAGCTGACCGCATCACGGGGGAAGACCAAACCTGGCACAGTTATGCATGAGGCTATCCTGTAGCGACATCTAGCGGCCAAAGTCGGAAATTCATTGTATTTTTTTATTAATAGAATCAGTCCGGAAACTTTTGGGTCCCCCCTCGTATATAACAAGTATCAGCCACTACTTACATGTTTCATGTACACACATCTTCAGGTAAAAGGAGAGAGGAAGAGAGAGATGCATCTGCAGCTGTTCAGAGGCAACACATGCAGCTCCAGCATGCAGCAGAAAAAAACTTCAGTAAAACTCTCCTCTTAAAGGGCCAGTAGCACAGGAAAACATGAGATAATAAAACAACACTGGAATATCAATGGGGCTTTCCTACAATAGATGTGTAGTTTTTTGATGAGTTTTCACTCCCCACCCTGCCCTCTGTGCTCAGTACCAGCTTCACTCAAGCACATCTTGGAAGGGCACAGGACCAGTCTGACTCAGGGCAGGTATACCTGGCGACATCACCAGGTTTTGAGGTGCTTAGCAGTGGAGCTAGCGGCCAGGAGAGCAGCCATCAACACCATGCCTCTCCACCCCCGAGACCATTGAAAGCAGAGAGTGTTTTGTGATAAACCGGGTTGGGGAATAACAGATTACATGTAACGGCGTTACGTAATCAGGATACAAAAAAATTGTAACTGCCGTTACAGTACACACAAAAAATATGTAATCTCGTTACAGGTACTTCTGATAAAAACACGGATTACTGAGCGGGATTACTTTTGAAAATCAGATGGAATATACCAGCAACAACAGACATCTGTGCCGTATACAGACATCGTGACACTTTACAGCACTTTACAGCACTTTATGGCACAAACCGCCACATTGTAGATCTGTTAACAATAGACACTGCTGATATATAAATGATAGACGCCGCATCCACCGCTGTCTCGGAGCAGCCTCCCGCTCTGCTGATGTGTTTAACCGTGAATGAAACAACCGGGGGGTAACCCTGCTGCTGGAGTCATGGCTGCTCCAGAGAGAGGAACTCATTCTTCAGCTGGAAACGTAGACATTTTGTATTGAAGTCAGATGAGACCAGAACTTCTCTGTACAATGTAAATTCTGCCTCCAGCTGTGAAAATGCTCTCAACTCTGGACATCCAGGGACTCATCAAACCTGAAGACACATCTACAGGAATGAAACACACCTGAACTCACAGTGAAGCTAAAGTGTTGTTTGCCTGCTAACCTGCCAGTAACCTGCTAACCTGTCAGTAACCTGCTAACCTGTCAGTAACCTGCTAACCGGTCAGTAACCTGCTAACCTGTCAGTAACCTGCTAACCGGTCAGTAACCTGCTAACCTGCCAGTAACCTGCTAACCGGTCAGTAACCTGCTAACCTGTCAGTAACCTGCTGCTGAGAACTTCAGCCTCACCAGGCTGAACTCAGAAGAATCTGATGGAGGCAATAATATCTTCAGCCTGGATGGAGGATTTCCTGGAGACTGCATGTTTCCTTCTGTCACCGAGGAATGAATCAACTCTGAACTCTTGAAAAAATACTGTGCATGGCCGACCTGAACACACACCCTGCTCCTCACTGCAGCAGTACAGCTACACAGCAGACTGAGGATAGAATATAAATGTGTGTTAACACTGTCAGTCCGGCTCCTGGTGCTGCTGCTGTTCTGTAGAACTACTGGAGGAACACAGTCTGAACTGATGGAGCTGATCCTGAGTCAGAAAGAAAGAAAGTCAGATTCTTAGCTGGTTTAGAGGTCAAAGGTCATGTTGTTGGTATTAATTGGGGCTGAACACACAGAGTGCAGCAGAGTTCAGAACACTTAGGCTACGTTCACACTGCAGGGCTTAATGCTCAATTCGGATTTTTTTGTGAAATCCGATTTTTTTGCGAGTTCGTTCACATTTACAATAAAATGCGACTTGTATGTGATCTGTCGTCTGAACGGAATACCACCCAAAAGTGTCCCGCATGCGCAGAAGAGGACAGAACGACGTCACGCAGCAGCGCGCTTCAGTGTTTGCGGAACCCAGAAACAACATACAGAATCTGTAGCTTTTCAAGCGTCGATGATTTAAGAACTGATCAAACACGTATTCTTACAATTGAATAGTGAGCAATCATTTCAGTGCTGCGCTTCTAATCAGCCACGCCGAGCTCCTTCTGTGTGTGTGTGTGTGAGAGAGAGAGAGAGAGAGAGACAGGGAGAGAGAGAGAGAGAGAGGGAGCGAGAGAGAGGGAGAGAGATAGGGAGAGAGGGAGAGCGCGCGTTTGGATATTATTATTATTTTTCCTCCCCGTTGTCCTGGCGCTGCAGAATTTAGCGAATGAGAAGGAAGAGAGCCAAGTTTTTGGCCATGGCGTTTTGTGGGGCAGCGGCAGCAACAGAGAAACGCAGCCAGGAGTGGTGGGACAGTGATGAGAGAGGAGTTCAATAATTACGGAGTTCAATAATAATTTTCGGATGACAATAACCCCCTTAATGTACGTCTGCGAGCGCCTTTTTTTAACACTCACGGTAAGACACACATCTTCGGCGCCCCGTATTGTGACGTGCAGGTCGGATAAATGCGACCTGGCCGTTCAGACTGAAGTCGCATGGCAAAAGATCCGATACGTATCGGATTTAGGACCACATGTCCAAGTGGCCTGGGTCGCATTTGAAAAAATCGGATCTGTGTCGTTCAGACTGTCAGGAAAAGATCCGATACAGGTCGCATAGGGGCAAAAAAATCGGATTTGGGTCACTTCAGCCTGCAGTGTGAACGTAGCCTTAGAGCAGGGGTGTCCAAAGTGGGTCCTGGAGGGCCGCAGCCCTGCATGTTTTCCACGTCTCCCTGCTTCATCACACCTGAATCTCATGATGATTCCTGGCCAAGTCCAGCAGAAAGCCAGATAACGAGCCTCATTGCAATCGGCTGTGTTGAAGCAGGGAGACGTGGAAAACATGCAGGCAGGGCTGCGGCCCTCCAGGACTGACTTTGGACAGAGTTTACTGTGTGGAGTTGTCAACACACTGCGAGGATGACACATTGTGTTGCTCTTTATTTTTTTATGTCTGCTGGTGAAGTAATCTAAAAGTAATTTGGTACGTTACTTTTTAATTGAAATAATTAGAGTAAGTTAGTGATTACATTTTTTGACAAGTAACTTGTAATTGTACTGGATTACAATTTTAAAGTAACCCTCCCAACCCTGGTGATAAATGCCCGAAACACTGAATGAAGATGAGTTACACAACTCAAGACGTGTCAACGGTTGGCGTCAGGCTGTGACCACCATCGAAAGCAGTCTCTGGCAAGACGTGTGCTGAAACTTCGGGATTGTAAGATCAAGTCCTATTCACGAATCTCATCAGGAAAATGACTTCTGCTCCACTGATCATCAGCCAACCGAACTGCAAACACTGCCTGGCCCCACAGAGCAGCAGAGGAGAGGGGGGAAACAAGGCCACAGTGCAACTCCGTGGCTCAGAAGTGGAGGGCGGGGCATCCACAGTGCGATCGGAGGAGGCAGGGCTGAGACTTGGAACTCCTATTTCACAACAAACCCACCAAGTAGCCTGTTCAGTCCGTCCAGTTCATTTCAAAACAATGTTTTTCTCAGTCATCCTAATATTGGTATGCCTTTTCTTTTTAGTTCTCAAAACCCAGCGGCCCAGGAATTTTCCTCCAGGCCCCTTTGCTCTGCCAATATTGGGAAACCTTTTAAATCTAAACCTGGAGAATCCCTTGAAGGATTTTGAGAGGGTATGTATAATTTTTACTTTTAAAATGTTTAGGAAGAAATCTTTGATGAGAATTTTTTCTTGTGCATTATTCACACAGAAGCCACCTTCTGTTGAATGTTTTTGTGTTTTAAAAGCATGCTGTTGATATGAAAGCTGAGTGTCTGCACACTTGGTCCTTTAAAAATAAATTAACATCATGTAGCATCATTTTTGTATGCAATGCAAAAAGAACAACAACCAAACGGCAAAAGCACAGCCTTCCATGTAGAATGATCTCTCTGTGTGTGGCAGCTATAATAAAAGCAATTGTGTGTCTGATGACAAACTTGATTGATCCATGCTCTCATTGCTGGAAAAGTGAACAGACACAACAGTTTTTACATTCCGGATCCATCTGAATCACATTTGAATAAACCATGCACTCAAATAACATTCAGTGAAAAAATACACAGAAGTCTGTCCAAAGGTAGGTAACCCAGACCCCTGGAATTCTTTACTCAATGTGAAATGCTTGTAATTCATTTACCCTGACTTTCACCATCAAAATAACCTTTATCATTAATCTTTCTTACCTAGTATGACTCATCTCTTTTGCATGAACACACACAGTCACACAGTAGATCAAAACAAACAAATATGAAAACATCATTTTAAAATACAAACACATTTACTATAGATTTTGAAATGTCGAAACTACAAATGCACCAACAAACAACAACACACACACACACACACACACACACACACACACACACACACACACACACACACACACACACACACACACACACACACACACACACACACACACAAATAATTCAAAGATGTCCAGAGTTCAGATCACTTTACACAATCAAATAAATTAAGTTCAAAGTTTAGACTGTCTTCACCTCCTGCTGCTGTATCAAGACAAACTATGTCTGACCTTTTCATTGATGTCTGACATGATTAAATCTAAATCCAGGTCAAAGGTAATAATCAATCACTCCTCTGTGTTGCTGTATCGCTCTCTGTGTTGTGCGACTGGCAACCACCAAGACACTTTACAGCTGAACCACACAAACAATGTTTTCTGTCCTTTTTTTGTTTTTTTTAACATACTCTGCACATCAGACAGTCGGAGCACTGGTGTAAAAATTAACTCCCAGGTTAATGAGTCTAAAAAAAAAACATTGACTGGACTTTGAAGTTGGAAAAAATGGAGTCCAGACTCCAGAATGAGATTGGGAAAAGGTGGAGAGTAAAGAAAGGCAGATAAGAGGGAACCAAAGGGCTTCGAGAGTGGTTTGAAGAACTGAGCAGTTTGGTTTGGTATGGGAGCGTTTCAAACACACACTCTCACTACAAATAATAAAATTGTCCCCCAGATTTTCAATTTAACACATAACATGCTCATAACATCCTCTGTTCAGAAACTTTCGGTTTGACTTTATTCCAATTTAAATCTGCATATCTACATTGCCTTGTTTTAAAAGCTGTTATCCCAGTAAGTGATGTTCCATGATGAATGATAAAAGTCATGAATTTTGTTGTTGTGAAACTTCTAAACTGGGATATTGTTCTTGTGCTTCACAGCTGAGGAGAACTTATGGAAATGTCTACACTCTGTTCATTGGCCGCAATCCAACTGTTGTCATCAGTGGGTTAAAGGTCATGAAGGAGGCCATGGTGACCAAGGGGGTGGAATTTGCCGGACGACCCCAAGACCTTTTCATCAATGCTATCACCATGAACAAAGGTTCATATATTTATCAACTCTATGATTGTTTGACATCTCTTGTTGGAGCATGACAGATGTATTCACCATTATTTGCTTGTTTGTTTGAAGGCTTGGATATTTTATTTTGCTGTCCAGTAATGCAGTTTGACTAGAAATAAGGCAGTTTGCCTGTTCTCCCTGTGTGTGTGTGTGTGTGTGTGTGTGTGTGTGTGTGTGTGTGTGTGTGTGTGTGTGTGTGTGTGTGTGTGTGTGTGTGTGTGTGTGTGTGTGTGTGTGTGTGTGTGTGTGTGTGTGTGTGTGTGTGTGTGTGAGTGATGGTTCCCTCTGGGTACATTCCAGAACCATCCATGTGAGGTCAACTGGTTTCCAGGTGTGAGTGTGAGTTGTCGTTCTCACTGTTTGTCCTGTGGTGGACTGGACACCTGTCCAGGGTGGATTCAGGGTGGACCCATACTGACCTGGGAATAACTCCAGCGCCCGACAACCCTGGACAGGATAAAGCTGGAGAGAAGATGGATGGATGGATGGATGGATTGATTGATAAGGCATACTTGTGTTTTACACCACAGTGTTTCCTCAACAGGTTTCTGCTCGCATCAGGATGCATGTTTTCACAAATTCCTGGTCATAGTATGATTGACAACAATAATGTGGTTCTCTTTTTCTGCTACGTCACAGATTCACTTTTTCCTGAGAGTTTTTTCTGTTTCTTCTTCTTCTGTTGTAGGAGTGATTCTGGCCGACTATGGGTTAAACTGGAAGGAGCACCGTCGCTTTGCTCTGATGACTCTGAGAAACTTCGGGATGGGGAGGACCTCAATGGAGGACCGGATTCATGGGGAGATTCAGTACCTCATCAAAACTCTGGAGGGCAACGTTGGTAGGTCATCTATGGACAAGAACAGTAACATAACTAATAATCTCATATGTGATTCACACCACTTGATTTAATTCTGTTTTCCGTTCCTGCATAAAACCTTCATGCTCGGACGAGCTAACACACACACACACACACACACACACACACACACACACACACACACACACACACACATCCTCTCTTTTATCTTATTCGGTTCTATTTCTGTTTAGTTGTGGTGTTCCTGTTTATTTTTATATCTTTACTTATTTTATTTGCTTTATTTTTCCCTTTACTTGCACTGGAGTGATAAGTTCGAATATTACTATCTGCTTTCTGTTCTTTGCTCCAGTTCAGTGGAGCCATTGTTAACTCGCTATCAGTTCGTTAGCTATCTGTTCTGGTTCCGTCCATCTCTGTGTTAGTTATCGGTTCTGGTTTGGTGCTGTTCAGATTTTTCTCTGTTACATGTGATATGTCAACAAGATTATTTTGTATCGTGGATTTCTGTGTTACTCCCCCCCCCCCCCCCCCCCCCCCCATTCCCCCTCTCTTTGTTTTTCCTCTCTCTCTCTTGCTCTCTGAGTGTTGAAGAAAAAAAACCCTTCATGTTTCAATTTAAATGATCTTTACAGGCAAAACCATGAGTCCAAAGCGCATGTTTCACAACGCAGCGTCGAACATCATCTGCCAGGTTCTGTTTGGAACACGCTACGAATATGACGACGACTTTATGAAAGAGATCCTTCAATTGTTCTGTGAGAATGCCAAGTTCATCAATGGCCCATGGTCGATGGTGAGTTAAAGCAGGGTCTACAGTGTTCCAGCAGACTGCTTAACGGCACATTAACAACATGAAGCAAGAGCTCATGTTCTGTCAGCTCTGTGGACAGACACAAGGCCTGAATGCAAATCTTTATTCACACCAGGAATCAGTAAATCAGCTCTAATGAAATGTTCAAAATGTTGTTTCAGTCCAAATCCTCATTTCTTGGATAAAAAGACCCCCCTTCCCCCCCAGAACTGCCACCTTAAAGGTGCTGTAGGCAGGATTCGGCATTTCCGCCATTTGATTTGAACCATCTAAGATAGCAATTTGAAACCCAGCACACCCAATTCTGTCCTGTTTTCTCTGACATCACGCCCTTACGCAAGTTAAGCCCCTCCCACAAGAATGTGCGACGAACGCCCCTCGACCAATCATAGTTAGAGCCTCAGGGGCTCTTCTGATTGTTCAAAGATACCTGGAGCTGTCGAGATTCCTTTTCAGCTCAGAACAGAGACAGATGGAAACGCTGCGCCCTCGCGGTAGTGCAATTATGCTACACTCCTAAAGGATTATCAATGGATACTCTAACATTTAATCCAAAGAAAACACAGAAAAATTAGCATTGACTAGCAAAATCCTGCCGACAGCACCTTTAACATGATGGGGGAGTTTGAATGCTCCAATGATCCCAGGAGCGATGTTGTCGGGGGCTTTATGCCCCTGGTAGGGCCTCCCATGGCAAACAGGTCCTGGGTGATGGGCCAGATGAAAAGCAGGTCAATAACCCCCATGACACAGAATAAATCAAGGACCGTAACGTTGCCAGGCATGGCGCAGCCAGGGCCCCACCTTGGAGCCAGGCCTGGGGTTGGGGCTCACAAGTGAGTGCTTGGTAGCCGGGCCTTTGCCCACGGGGCCCGGCCGGGCTCAGCCCGAAGGGGCGACGTGTGCCTGACCTCTGGTGGGGTCACCACCCCCCGAGTTAACAGTAGTGCAATGTGGATTGGGTGGCAGCCGATGGCAGGGTGTCCAGCGAACCATCCCCGGAAACAGAGACTGGCTCGAGGGACATGGAATGTCACCTTGTTGAGGGGGAAGGAGCCTGAGGTTGTGAGGAAGGTTGAGAGGTACCGGCTCACCTCCACATAGCCTGGGCTCTGGAACCCAACCTCTTGAGAAAAGCTGGACTCTCCACTTCTCTGGCGTTGCCTACGGCGAGAGGCGGTGGGCTTGCTTATAGCCCCACAGCTCAGCCGCCATGTGCTGGAGTTCCCTGGGAAGGGTGCTGGACAATTCTCCGACTGGGGACTCCATTGTTCTACTGGGGGACTTCAGTGCTCACGTGGGCAGTGACAGTGAGACCTGAAGGGGCGTGATTGGGTCGCACAGCCTCTCTGATCTGAACCCGAGTGGTGTTCTGTTACTGGACTTCTGTGCTAGTCACAGTTTGTCCAGAACAAACACCACGTTCGAGCACAGGGGGGGTCCATAAGTGCACTTGGCACCAAGACACCCTAGGTCTGGGGTCGATGATCGACTTTGTTGTCGTGTCATCTGACCTCTGGCCGCATGTTTTGGACACTTGGGTGAAGACAGGAACAGAGCTGTGGACCGATCTCCACCTGGTGGTGAGTTGGATTCGCTGGCGGAGGAGGAAACCGGACAGACATGGCAGACCCAAACGCATTGTGAGGGTCTGCTGGGAACGTCTGGTGGAACCCTCTGTCAAAAGGGTTTTCAATTCCCACCTCCGGGAGAGCTTCTCTCATGTCCCGAGGGCGGCTGGGGACATTGAGGCCGAGTGGACCATGTTCTCCACCTCCATTGTCGAAGTAGCTTCTCGGAGCTGTGGTCGTAAGGTCTCCGGTGCTGCCGTGGCGGCAACCCCGGTGGTGGACACTGGAAGTAAGGGCTGCCGTCAAACTGAAGGAGTCCTATCAAGTCTTGTTGGCTCGAGGGACTCCTGAAGCAGCTGACAGGTACCGGCAGGCCAAGCGAACTGCAGCCTGAGTGGTTGTGGAGTCAAACACTCGGGTCTGATAGGAGTTTGGGGAGGCCATGGAGGAGGACTACCGGTCAGCCTCGAAGAAATTCTGGCAAACCACCAGAGGAAGCATTTCATTTGGATGGTTTGCCAGAGGAGGCAGAAAGCAGGTCTCCACCAACACTGTTTACAGTGGAGGTGGGGAGTTGCTGACCTTGACTGGGGTTATTTTTCAACGGTGGAAGGAATACTTCAAGGACCTCCTCAATCCCATCGTCACGTCTTCTATGGAGGAAGCAGAGGCTGGGGTCTCAGAGGTGGACTCACCCATCACCGAGATGGTTAGTAAGCTCCCTTGGAGATAGGGGGAGGAGCTCAGTCACTTGGGAGGAGCACTGCGTAGAACCGCGACTCCTCCACATCAAGAGGAGCCAGATGAGGTGGCTCGGGCATCTGTTTAGGATGCCTCCTGGGCATGTCCCAGAAGAGACCCAAAGGAATACCCAGGACACGCTGGAGGAACTTTGTCTCTGGGCTGGCCTGGGAACTTCTTGGGATCCTCCCAGAAGACCTGGAGGAAGTGTCTGGGGACAGGGAAGTCTGGACATCCCTGCTGAGCCTACTGCCCCCATGACCTGGTTCTGAATAAGCGGTAGAAAATGGATGGATGGATGGAAAGTAGAAAGAAATATGACGGGAAAAAAAAATCCAAAGGCAAAACAGTCATGGGCGATGCTAAGCTGTAGATGATTAAAATGATGGATTTTAACTTCTGCTGCAGTGTCAGATGACTTTTCTGTGTTTGGCACATGCATGCATTGATATATGATCATTAATATTCTCTTTGTTGCTTTCTTCTTACCAGCTGTACGATTCCTTCCCCTTCATTCGGAACCTGCCGCTACCCTTCAACAAGGGCCTTAGAAATACAGAGGTAATGCTTCATATTAAACTGAGCCACACACATCACCTCTTACTGTGAACACTCTTAAAGATGAAATAATAATTCATATTATATCCCGTATCAGTCCATGTGATGGGTGATGACTTGCTTTTCAGAGAATTCAGACTCTTCTTGGGGGTTTGGTGGCTGAGCACAAGAAGACCAGAGTCCCTGGAGAGCCTCGAGATTTTGTTGACTGTTACCTGGATGAAATGGATAAGGTGTGTGTTCGCTGCACCAGTTTGAACATCACACAGCCATTGTCTGATTTGGGTTTGGTTATTGTCTCTTTTGCAGAGAGTCGA
The DNA here is from genome assembly GCF_902148845.1 of Salarias fasciatus. Lineage (NCBI taxonomy): Eukaryota > Metazoa > Chordata > Actinopteri > Blenniiformes > Blenniidae > Salarias > Salarias fasciatus. The sequence goes on from NC_043751.1 coordinate 30,197,185, forward strand.
TGAATCTTTCTTTTGTGACGAGGAGCTGACAATGATTGCTCAGGATCTTTACGTTGCTGGGACCGACACCACCTCCAACACCCTGCTGAGCGGTTTTCTTCACCTTACAAACAATCCACACATTCAAGGTACATCTGCAAGACTGAGACGAATATGAAACCTGTCAGTTTTAAAGCTGTTACTGCAGTGTGACCATCATCCAAGGCAGTCAGACTTGAGGCAAAAAGAAACATTTTTTTTCTATTGTTTGTAGGTTATTACTTTTTTCAGATTCTTGTTTTAATACATGATGATTTAAAAGTTTGAATATAATGTTATCTTGCAGAAAGATTCCAGCGGGAGATTGATCAGGTGCTGGAAGGGAAGGCTCAGGCCACTTTCGAGGACAGACACAAAATGCCTTATGTTCAGGTAACTGAGATATGTCTCCTCATGGTTTCACTTGTGTCAAACATGTGTCTGGCTCAGCACAAAGTCAACTAAGACTCAAGATTATCCACTGAAAATCTGTTCGAGGGAAAGTACCATGCTCTCTTTGTAGGCTCTCCCACAACAGTTAATAATAAATGTCTGTTTTCAGGCTGTGATCCATGAAATTCAGAGAATGTCCAACACTGTTCCGCTCAGTGTTTTTCACTGTTCCACCAAAAACACAGAACTCATGGGATATTCACTTCCAAAGGTAATGGATTACTGTTTAGAAACATTTCAAACAGAAGTAAAAGATCCCTCAGGATTTTTTTTTCCTCTTCAGGGAACCACGATCATTCAGAACTTGACCTCGGTGCTGAATGAGGAAGGCCAGTGGAAGTTTCCTCATGAATTCAACCCTGAAAACTTCCTCAATGACAAAGGAGAATTCTTCAAACCGGAGGCCTTCATGCCTTTCTCTGCAGGTACGACTGCATGAACACCTTCATTTATGACCAGGGAGAGTCAAATCAGACGACTCTTCTCCATTTTTTTCTGCGTTTCAGGTCCTCGGATGTGTCTCGGAGAGGGTCTGGCTCGCATGGAGCTCTTCCTCATCCTGGTCACTCTGCTGAGGAAGTTCAAGTTCATCTGGCCTGAAGACGCAGGAGAGCCAGACTTCACTCCTGCCTTTGGGATCACCCTGACACCCAGACCGTATCGCATGAAGGTGGAGCTCAGATCAACCGACTGAGAAAATTACTACAGACGTGTGAATCTGCAGATCCTTTAAAAGAAAAATTGTCCTCCTTCTAGTCAAAGCTGCTTTATTCATTTGTCCTCACAGCATATTGACTTTCATTTTTTGTCCTGTCTATCAACTCTCACGACATTTCCAGACATCTCAACCTACTTTATCTCCGATTTCTCTCACCTCAGCAATTAACATCACTTTAATGACTTTGTTTGAATTGAATATCTTGTATTGAAAGTTGTGTCTCCTTTGACGTTTGAAGCTGTTTTTTTTTTTGTTTTTTTGATTCTGTTCCCAGTTGCAATAAAGAGCTCTGAACTTTGGATTTTATCCCAGTCTTCATGAGTGTTTCGCAATGAAATAATTTAAAAAACTCAATTGATCCCTTGTCGGGAACTTCCTTCATTTCACCCACTGTCCTTCTGGAAGCGCTGGGCTGCCGCAGTGCAGCGTCTGGGGAGCAGGACTACTATTGCAACAACACATCATCAGTAGAGTAAAACTAACCTGTCTCACGACGGTCTAATCCCAGCTCACGATCCCTGTTGGTGGGTGAACAATCCAACACTTGAATTCTGCTTCACAATGATAGGAAGAGCTGACATCGAAGGATCAAAAAGCGACGTCGCTATGAACGCTTGGCCGCCACAAGCCAGTTATGCCTCCGTAACCTGCTGCACATCAAATGGCAGGACAAAGTGCCAGACACAGAGGTACTCCAGAGAACCCGAGTGGAGAGCGTTCACGCGATGCTCAGGCGCTCCCAGCTCAGATGGGCAGGGCATGTTGTTCGTATGCCCGACGAGCGTCTGCCAAAGACACTGCTGTACAGCGAACTGAAAGAAGGCAAGCGCTCCCAAGGAGGTCAGAGGAAGTGCTACAAGGACACCCTGAAAGCTTCCCTGAAGTGCTGCAGTATCAACCCTGACACCTGGGAAGCAACGGCACAAGACCGCTGTGCATGGCGCACCGTGGTCAGCTCTGGTGTGTCAGACCACGAACAGAGGCGTGTGGAGGAGCAGAAGCAGAAACGCCAGCGACGCAAATGCAGAGCGAGCACCACCTCTCAGCCTGGCTCGCCCCCAGCACTTGCGTGTCCACATTGTGCCAGACTTTTTCGAGCAAGGATCGGACTGATCAGCCATCTTCGCACTCACCAAACCCAGTGATTCAAGAAGTTGTGGTCGTCTTCGCCAGCGAAGGACGAACATCAGGGACCTGCAGGGGGGTCAAAGGTCTTGCTCATGGAGCTACAGTGGTGCCCCGAGCTTCAGATCTCAAGTCTGCCTCTCTAAAACCCAGGCCACCATTGCCTTATTTTTACTTTAAATTACTTTTTTGAATCCATTTTGTAAAGGTGAATTACATTTCTTATGATTTTGTTTGAAGAGCTAAATCAAACTGTCACACATTTTATGGCCATCCGGTCCAGGGGGCACTGCAGCCCAGCTGACTGTGGCCCATTCATACTCTGGAAGAAGCAGAAATGTAGCAACAGACGGAGAGAGAGACATTGGACATGGATTTTTAAAGTACACTTATTGACAGCAGTTCTCATCAATGTTACAGTTTGTGTCAGATTTTAAAATCATTCATTCATTCAGATTAAATATTGTGCAAAACAAAGTTCATTGTTTTCTGTACAGCACAGAATATTCTTAAAACACCAGACCTTTTTAAAAGAATTAAAATCATTGTGTTGCTTAAAAAAAGGTACTCAAGCCAGAGTCTGGATTTGATGTTGACTCACCACACTTCTCTGATCTCCGCCTTGTGCAGGGACAGTTTCTTGGGCTGTGTGGTTTTCAGGAGGGGTCTGGACAGTTACCCCAGCCCCGGACTCACCAGCTAGCAGGCTCCTATCTCTGAGTGCCAATGCATTCTTCCATGTCTCCAGGAGCCTCTAGGACCCCCGGACAGAATGCACCCCCATCGGAGTCCAGGGTCTGGGCATCATTCAGGTCCGGCCCCGCGGCATTCACAAACTGACCCACAGTGAGGGTCCCAGACTGGACCAGCCTTCCCGTCAGGCTAGGAGATGTGGGAGATCAGACCTTGATTCGATTTTCACTGGATGCAAAAAAAAAGATCATGTCGCTTTAAAACCTGAGAATCTCACACTCAATGCAGGGTTTTCTTGATGATCTGCAGAATGATGATATGTACAATCAGATTGACATAATCAGTATTTCAAGATCAAATCTGGGCAGCTGCAGCAACGTGCAGTCAGGTTCCTACCGAGCGAGGCTCAGGGTTCTGAATACTGATTCCATGAATATTTTCCCCAAGTAGACAAAATGATTCATTGTTTGACCGGCAGCAGTGAAAGAGTTACTGTATGTTTCAGATCTCATAAAAATATTGTTTCCAAATAGAAAGAAAACATTTTTATTAATCCATCCATCCTGTACATCGCTTCATCCTGTGCAGGGTGAGCTGGAGCCAATCCCAGCTGACTATGAGTGAGGAGACAGGACAGGAGAGGACAGGGTCCATCCTGGACAGGAGAGGACAGGATTCATTCTGGACAGGTTTCCAGTCCATCACGGGACAATCAAAGACTGTCTTGTTCTGTGGCCCTGCGGTCATTTTTGGATCACTGGAGCCTTGTTTTTGTTTTTCTACTCTTCAGTTTCAGGTGGGCGGTGCCAGGCGGTGTTTGCAGACGCAGCAGGCTGGTTGCTGATTACTGTGATTTGTGTCACCTGTCGAGCTGGGTGAGGATTATTACCTTAATGAGCAGTGGCTCTATTTCACGTCATTTCAGAACCTCTGTCTCACTCTTGTGCATAGAAACAGACAGAACAAGAGTGGAGGTGGTGTGGCTCTATACTTCGACAAGAATCTGGAGTTTAAAGTGGTGGGAAACATGTCAATAGTCATGAAAAATATATTAGAATGTATCACAAGTCCAATACGTATGAAGAAGAATAAACATGTCATGGTGAGTTGATTTTATAGAGCACCAAGTTCAAACAGACTCTTAATGACTGGACATGTAATCAATGTTAAAATTTCCACATATGAATATAACCTTCTGATTTGGTTTTGAGATCTTTTCCTCCGACCGTAACACAGACAACCACACACTCACATTCACTTCAATTTAAAACTGACCTCACATGCATGTTTATGGCCTGTGGGAGTTCTTCTCCTTTGATGCCTGCCTGTTATTCTGCCTCTGGGTTTGGACTGTGACTTTAGCTTTGGATACTCCGTCTGGACTTGTCTGCCCTGAATAAAATCCTGCTTGGCTCCTCATTGCCTCCAGTCTACATTTGGGTTCACCTGGCAAAACAAACCAGTCCATGAATCCATTGGACTTGGAGCTGATTCGAGCTGAACTCGAGGAACAGGGGTTGGAGGTCGATGGGATCAACGCAACTCTGGGGAGCCTGATGCGTCGTACTTCATGGAAGGGTCTGCAGTCCTCCGACCATCCAGTTCCTGCGTTCGACTCTGATGTGGGCCAGAATTACCAGTCAGGAAGCCGGCATAGAGGCTGTGATAGAGAACATTTTCAGGATTGCTCCGGGGCTGGGGAGCCACGTAATTCAATCTCTGACGCCAGTTCTTAAGCCCCTGATGTTAGTATCCCAGCAGCCTCTGTCTCTGTCAGTGGCATCTGAGCCGCCTCCGCCACAGCCAGGTCTGTCTCCATCAGCAGCGTCCGAGGCGCCGCCGTCTTGATTCTGCCTCCGTCAGATGCGTGGCTGCAGCCTCTGCCTCAATCAGCAGCGTCTGAAGAGCCGCCTCTCAGCTCTGTCAAGGGCTCCCTGGGGGATGGTGCCAGAGGCCCACCGCACCACCCCTTCCAAGGAGCCTGGTAGCGTAGAGGCCCATTAAGGATATAAATGGAAATAAAGCGGACTTGGCAAATGGTATGTGAGGATATTGAACACACAGCCTGATAAGCGGAGGCAGGGCTGAGATTGGAGCGCCTCTTTTAAAGCCCGATCACCAAGTAATCTGTTCAGTTCATTCCACCACAATGTTTGTCTCAGCAGTCCTGCTGTTAGTATGCCTTTACTTTTTAATTCTCAAAACCCGGAGGCCCAGGAACTTTCCTCCAGGACCCTTTGCTCTGCCCATATTGGGAAACCTTTTACAGCTGAGCCTGGAGGATCCCTTGAAGTATGTTGAGAAGGTAAGGATAGTTTTCAAATTTTTCAAAAAATTTTTGAGGAACATTTTGCTTTGCATTTGTCCTTGAGCATTATTCACACAGAAGCCATGCTCTGTTGAATGTCTTTTATGCATTTTTAAAAGTATGTGTTGATATGAAGTTGAGATTCTGCACACTTGGAGATTTTCACACTGTCCTCTCAGAACAAACAGCCAGCTGATTCAAAGCTGTTCATGAGTCTCAGGTATCACTGCTGAGAGGTTTGCCTCTGAGTAGAATATATATAGCGGTTTGTGGTTCTGTGTTTAAAAAGTAAATATATCATTACTATATCATTATGTGTTCATTTCATGACCTAAGAAACGGTGATTTTGAAGATGTTGAAAAAAAAAACTGTGTGTGAGTTAAAATAAAATGTGTACCTGTTAACAAGCGTTCCCATTAATCAAGGCTCTCATGGCAGGATAAAGAAAAGTTAAAAGACACAAAAGTTTTAAATGAACGATGTCTCACTCGATTAAACCATGCACTCAGATAAAACTGAACTGAAAAATAAACAAAAACCTTGTCTGTCCAAAGGTCACCCAGAGTCCTGGATTTCTTTATTTCTTAAAATGGTTGGTTGTTCATTTACCAAAACCTTCATCAAAGTACCTGTAATCAAAATCTGAACTATCTTACTACTATAATACTCTATTACCTGGTATCTGTCTTTTGTTTTGGAAGGATTGGGCAGCAAGAACCAAAATGGCGTGGAGATTTTGACAGCTGCTTGTGTGGCATTTGTAGATATACACAGTCAAATATGTACACATAATTCAAGTATATAGACACATTTATAGGTACTTTATGCCGTATTGTATTGTTCCTGTGGGAACCCTCATACAGGGTTGTTGATTGTAAAAATATCTGATGCACTATAAAAGCTACCACCATAAATCTGTTACTAATTAAAATCAGAATAGCTGAGCATAATGTAAATTCAGTCAAATATATTTGCTTCAGAACTGTTTACTTGTAAAGGATAGCTTGCAGTTGGACTTCAAAAATCACCAAAAAATCTAAAAATCTAGCAACACATACTTAAATACACACTTATTTAAAGATGTCCAGAGTTCAGACAGCTGTAAACAATCAACAAATGAATTAAGTATAAAGTGTAACCATTTGCTTTCTGTTTTCAGCCGTTGCTAAAGTGGAAAATAAAAGTATTTGACGTGAAATCTTGGGCATAAAATGTGAGCCATTCTAAGGGCCAGTACACACTACAGGATGATCGGGCCGAATTTTGCCCCGATCTTTACCTCCCGATCGAAGCCGACAAGGTCCGATTGTCGGGAGTATGCTAATGAGTTCGGGTCCGATCTTTGTGTAGTGTGTGGTGTGTTCCGAGAGATTTTTTTGCGGTCGGAGCCTCTCGGGAGGCGTCGGAAGGGGAGATCGTGGATACTGAACATGTTTAATATTTCCAATCGCAAATCCTGTAGTGTGTGGAGCTCCGAGAGGCGCCGATCAGCTGAGAGTCGACCTGTCGACGCCCTCGGAATAAAGCTCCCTGATTGGCTGAACAGCTCCATCTCACCAAGGTGTTGCTGCTTAAAAAAAATCCCCTCTCAGCTGTCAGAGCTGGAGACAAGAATATATGTCTGTTAAATATATTCACTATATATGACAGTGAAACAGAAAAGCCAGAGCACAAACTGAGTGGTTATTCCTCAATAACTTTATCGCTCCTCAGTGAACTGTATTTCCTCGATTCAGACTCAAACTCCTATTTAATACATTCATCTGCATCTCCGCCAGTCCTGCAATAATCCCAATGTTTTAATTCATCTCCATTATTAACCATCACGGAAGAACACGGAAGAAAAAATAATAAAACAAAACTTTCCGCTGACTCCGTGCCTTCAGAGACAGAGCGGACATATAATGAAACTTACCTAATCAAAGCTCAACGTGTTTTCATTCTGGTTTAAACTATCCAACCTGTGGACAAAAAGAATGATATCTGGCGATTTAAAAAAGTAGTCTTTATTTCTCACAGTCTGCTAATAATTTTATTCTACTGCTCCACTCGGAAATCAAAAGTAAAAAAACAAACAAAAAAAAACACACACACACACACACACACAGATTAATAAGCTGAATCATCATCAAATGTGGAGGGTAAATTATAAGAAAATGATCTGAAACTATGTTTCCCTCTTCTGTACTAGAACATTTAAATTTTCTGACAAGGTCCCGACAGTCCGTGCTCCGTGCGACCCAGCACCGCCTTCTGGTGGTCATCCGGAATTCATCGAAACATATTCATAACGTTCATTCAATCTTGAACTGAAGAATAAAAGTCATGAATTTTGTTGTTAAACCTTTAATTTGAAACTTCCAAACTGGGATATTGTTCTTGTGCTTCACAGCTGAGGAGAACTTATGGAAATGTCTACAGTCTGTTCATCGGTTCCAATCCAGCTGTTGTCATCAGTGGGTTAAAGGTCATGAAGGAGGCCATAGTGACCAAGGGGGTGGAATTTGCTGGACGACCCCAAGACCTGTTCATCAATGCTATCACCATGAAAAAAGGTTGATGTATTTATCAACTCTATATTTGTATATAACTGAGCCTCATCTCCTGTGGGAGCATGATATTATTTTGTTTGTTTGTGTGTTTGTATGTGTAGTGAGGACAGAGTGAATTGTTGTTGGGAGAATGTATTAAGAAGCACAACAACGCCACCCTGGGAATTTTACCCAGGGAAATAAATTAAAAAGATACACAAGTTTGTGGCTCAATAGAGGCATAATTCCAAATGTAAAAATACAGTTTGATTAAACACCTTAATATTAAAAATAACAAACTTGTATTAAAATTCACACTCTCGGTGAAAATGGGAATTTTTCTTTGGCTGAGGCCTACTGGATGGACACAAGCCCGTGCAGGGGAGGGATCCACCAAAAGAAATAAAGAACATCTTGAATCACCGGGCATTTATGGAAAACACACAGCCAAGCATTAGCCACCTGTTCGCATCTACGGCACTGCAAAAAGAGGATACCTGCCACGGTCGGTCAGTGCAGCAGCACGTAAGAGGGGAGCACGCCCTGCAAACATGCACCCTCTGTAGGCACAATTAATGAAATGAAGCAGCCAGCGAGGTGAAGCAGTGCAGCCACACCTGTCAATCAAACAGCCTCGACAAAATGAAGCGCCAGAGCTCAGGCTACTGGGTCACCTCATCGGCAGCCAATCAGCAGCACCCTGCACACAGTACATAGAGCAGACGCCTCTCTGCTGCTACATATAATTCATTTAGTTTTTCAATAATCTGATTTGACTGAAGATAAGAAGGCGGTTTGTGCTCTCACCTTGCATGGAGAACGTCATGGGTTCAAAAACTACAAATATACCAGCCTGTCGTGTTTGGGGGACGCTTTGATGTGGAGCCTGAAGTTGGAGCTTCGGTCCTGGACCGGGTTCTCTGTTCTGCTCACTACACTGGGTCAGGTCCTGGATCCATGTGGTCCTGGTCTGAGCTATGCTGGCTTCTCATCTGGAAGTTTTGCTCAGTCTGTTACATGGCTGGCTGATGGGCAGAGGACTATCTGGGTTGCTTGCGGCCAGGACAGCTGCGGTGGGAGTTTTGCTTTCGGTCTGGTGCAATCAATGAGCCGGGTTTCAACTTCGTCAGGCTTTACTGTCTCTCTCACATTTGGGTCTTCCAGAAAATGTCAAACCTGTATGGACAGAACTTTATAAACCACTGTTGACCAAAAAGGTTGGAGATCTCCCGTGAAGGGTGCTGCATGGTGCCATCGCTGTAAACTCTTGTTTCTACAACACGTCCTGCAGTGAAGAACAACTGTCCATTCTGCTCCAGCAGTTTCTCATTGTCTCCTGGGGAAATCTTGTCCAAAAACATGGGCATCATAGGTTGCAGGCATGATCAAGGAAACAAACTAAAATGTTAACTTTTTAACTTAATTCTCAGACAAGCAAAGGCAGCAGTGTATCTTAGCGGAAGAAACAAGGTCAAAAAAAACCATGAGTTGTAATGTGAATGTGTTTTTTTCTGAAGCTGATTGAAGTCGGGCTAAAGGTTCATTTTAATTTCTACAAATGGACAATGTGGACAAATTTGTCAGCATTTGCTCTTTTGTGTTTTATTGTGCCAAATGATCATGTTCTGAGGAGTTTCTTCACAGAAGTTGCATGATTGTAATATGTGCCTATTGCATTTTCTTTTCAAAATAAAAATAATAATAACAATCTTTAACCGTTGTAGGAGTGGCTCTGGCCGACTATGGGTTGAGTTGGAAGGAGCACCGTCGCTTTGCTCTGATGACTCTGAGAAACTTCGGGATGGGGAGGACCTCAATGGAGGACCGGATTCATGGGGAGATTCAGTACCTCATCAAAACTCTGGAGAGCAACGTTGGTAGGTCATCCATGGGCAATAACAGAAACATAACTAATAATCTGATACGTCATCATGGTTCACACCACTTGATTTAATTCTATTTTCCGTTCCTGCACAAAAGCCCTTCATGCTTCAATGTCAATGATCTTTACAGGTGAAACCATGAGTCCTGAGCACATGTTTCACAAGGCAGCGTCAAACATCATCTGCCAGGTTCTGTTTGGTACACGCTACGACTATGACAACGACTTTGTCACAGTGATAATTCAGTCTGTTGTTGAGATTACCAAGCTCATCAATGGTCCTTGGTCGATGGTGAGTTAAAGCAGAGTCTACAGCCGTACCATGACTGATGTGCAACATGAAACCAAAGCAGAATAGCAGAAAGCTGCCACCTCTGAGCCTGGTTCTGCAGGTTTCCTCCTTTTAATCGGGACTTTCTCCTTTCCACAGTGGCAAAATATAAATAAAGCTGGACTGTTTGAAGTAAATGGAAAAACTCATGTTCTGTCAGCAGTGCATTTATGTGAATGAAGAGCCTCCTGTGTATTTATACAGAGTAAAATCTTTCAATTGACTGACAGATGTTACACACACACACACACACACACACACACACACGAATGATATGATAATTTTTTCTCCTCTCCTTTATTTTACCAGCTGTATGATTCCTTTCCCTTCATTCGTAACCTGCCACTACCCTTCCAAGAGGGCATTAAAAATGCTGAGGTAATGCTAACAATCAGTTTGAACCATACACATCACCTGTTACCATGAACACCCTTTTAAAATGCAAATTTGTGATGTTTTGCAGAGAATAGTGGCTGCTATTGGGGATTTAGTTACTGAGCACAAGAAGACCAGAGTCCCCGGAGAGCCTCGAGACTTCATTGACTGTTACCTGGATGAAATGGACAAGGTGTGTGTTAGCTGCAGCAGTTTGAACAACATCACACAACCACTAAAGTTGGCTCATAACCTGATTTCAGTTTTCTTTTCTTTTCTTTTGCAGAGACTCGATGATTCTTTATTTTCAGAAGAGCAGCTGAATTTGATTGGCCAGGATCTTTACATCGCCGGGACCGACACCACCTCCAACACCCTGCTGAGTGGTTTTCTTTACCTCACAAACAATCCGCACGTACAAGGTACATCTGCAAGACTGAGGCGAACATAAAACCTTTCAGTTTCAAAGTTTAACCCTCACCCAAGGACAGATATCAGGGTTCAGGGATCTTTCCTTTCCTCACTGATCCTCATATCCATGTCTTCCTTCTCCCCTGGTCTGTGTCTGTCTCACCTCATGGGGCGACAGTAGCTCAGTTGGTAGAGTGGGTCGTCTTATGACCAGAATGTTGGCGGTTTGATCCCCGCTCCCGCAGGCATAAAACTGTCGTGTCCTTGGGCAAATCACTTCACCCACCTTGCCTAAGGCTGAATCCCATTTCACCCCTTAGCCCTCCGCCTATGAAACGGAGTGCTAAGGGGTAGGGGAGAAAGTCAACCCCTCCGAATTGGGACACCCCTCCGACAATCGCGTTCGTCATCAGTAGTCGCCGCTGCCGATGACGTAGGCAGATGCGACAATTATCTGCCGAAGAAGAATGTTTTTCTTACATTTTAAAACTTTATTAATTGACAAAATACTGACATTTATGAACGTCTTTCGTTGCGGACGCCGCCATCTTGCCGATCTTGGAAGGCTTTCTGAGAAATCTGTCATCCAGTGGCGCCGGTGGCGAGGGGCGCTTGTTTTGTTCGCCTGGACCGTCAGTGGCGGGTGGGGTTAGTTCACTTCCGCATTGGCGGGGGCGCTCATTTCCCACCCGCGCATTCCAGGCGGGCCGTGTTGAAGAAACCAGTTTATTGAAAATAATCGTCTATCTGTTGTGTTTGGAATTCGCCTGGAATGCGCGGGTGTGGAAACGATCACTCCCGTCAATGCGGAAGTGAATTAACCCCGCCCGCCAGGCATGATCTCAGCTGAAAGAACAAGCGCCCCTCGCCATCGGCCGATACCCCTCCGTTTGGAGTGTGCCTCTCGAGAATCTCCTTTTGGAGGGGTGACTGGCCCTCTTTCTTGGCCCTACCCCTCCGTCATAATGACAATTGGGACACTCCTACCCCTCCACGTGAACGCGCAAAACGAGGGGTAGGGCCAAGGGGAAGGGCTAAGGGGTGAAATGGGATTCAGCCTAAGTGTGAATGTCATGCGAGAGTGAATAGTTGGTGGTTGGAGGGGCTGATGGCGCAGATTGGCAGTTTCGCTTCTGTCAGTCTGCCGCAGGGCAGCTGTGGCTACAATAGTAGCTTACCACCACCCAGTATGGTGTGAATGGGTTAATGTGATACTGCAGTGTGAAGTGCTTTGGGCTCTGTCATGCAGGGTAAAAAGCGCTATACAAGTGTAGTCCATTTACCACATTTTCAATTATTCTATCTGTCAGCTCCTCCTCCCTGTGCGTGTTTATATGTCTGTCTCCCAGGAGTGAAAGCGATGTAAATTCTTGCTGGTACTATTAGTACATGACAGTGGAGATGAATGAAAATGGTGAAAGTTTTTGTGTGTTTTGGCCTCGTATTTACATGTAAATGCAACCGTGCAATCATCGAAAACAATATCTGAAAACTCTGGTCAGAGTGATAATTCACAAATGTTCTGTGATGTTGAGGAGCAGAGGAGAAAGACACTTTATCACACACTGCCCGTCGCAAGGATGGAGACTGTCTGGGTGAACAGTGGTGTGGGTTTGGGTGTAGCCTGGCCTCCACCTGCCATGCCGCTTCTTCTCCACCTCTGTCACTCTGTGGCTCTCTCGCTGTTCTCAGCTGACCACATGCTGTCGCTCACTCCTTTTTCTTTTGAGTGATTCCAGTGTCGCCAGCAGATAATATAAATTTCCTTCCTCCACCTCCACAACAAGCTCTTCTATTCCGCTCTCTGTTAAATGTTCGTTGTCCTCTCTGCCACCAATGAGCATAAAAGTCCATTGATCAGCAGACAGAATATTCAGGAGCTACTTTGCATTGGCCATTATGGTAGAAAGTGGACGTATCTAGGGTGGGACATGAGTTATATTCCACCTGCAACTTTCCAAGCTGACTATGATTTATAAAAGTAAAAGTGCATCTAAGTGTGTGTGCACAGTTTTATAAATCTGAATACATTCTGTCACACATTTCCCCGTTTTGGGCTCACAGACACGTTTAGGATTTAATAAACACCAAAGTGTCCGTTGTGCAGGATAAATGATCCTACAGGACGTTTTATAAATGAGGCCTCAGACGATGTGATCCTGAGATGTTGTTGGTTTAATCTATTGTTTGTCCTGTCCCGGTGCAAGTGCCGTGTCTTGTGGTGGAAAACGTCCCGGTGCTTAAAATCAAATTCCCAGAACAAATGCTGAGTGAAATCTCCAGGTGTTTTGCATCGTCAGAAGAACACAAAACAGAGCTGCTTACTGTCTGATTGGTTTCAACTGGGACATTTTGCAGCGAACGTAAAGATGTTAAAATTCAACGTGTGGTCCACATTTTGACACGTGACATATGAGTGTCTCCTCTGTCCAGCTGTGCCAGATGTTCTGTTTCATTTCACATGCAGACCTCCTGCACTTCATCCTCTCCTCTCTGTGTTTTCTGGTTTTTGAGTCTTCGCTGGTCTTTCAGATTGCTTTCTGCCTGCTCCTGCTTGGTAACCTCTGCTTCAGTCTGACCTTTATCCATAAAACCCTTGAACCCCTGTGAAACCCTGTGCTGCCTCCGTCTAATTACTTGAAATGTTCAATGTAATCTCTATTTTATCTTACAGAAAGATGTCAGCGGGAGATTGATCAGGTGCTGGAAGGGAAGGCTCGGGTCACTTTTGAGGACAGACATAAAATGCCTTATGTTCAGGTACCAGAGATATGTCTCCTTATTATTATTTCTTTTCAAACATAATAGATATTAACGAAATAATTAGTCCAATGAATACACTGCAAATTAGTTTTTTTTTTAAAAGGAGTCAGAAGAATCATCGACTTATTAAGCCCAACCCCCTCTTCAGTCTGTTTGCATCCTGCGTTTTTTTTTTTTAACCAATCACATCCTCATAAACATCATAAACTTAAATAACTGCAAAGAAAATGTAAATGAACAGAATGGGGGAACAGAAAAACCCAGTGCATGTTCCATTGCTCGTCCTCCCTGTACCTCTACTGAACTTCATTTCTAAAGCATTTTCAAACAAGTACAGTTGGCACAAAGAGCTGTACATAGTTATAAAAAAGTGCAAAGACAAAATACAGTCAGAGCAAGATAAACAATAAAAGACATTGATAAAACAGTAAAAGCAGGAGCAAAGTCTCCAGCTGAGTTAAAAGCCAGTGAATAAAAATATGTTTTAAGATCTCTTAAAAATGGACAGTGAGGGGTCCTGCCTGATGTGCAGTAGAAGCTCATTCCACAGCTTAGGGGCAGCAACAGAAAAAGCTCTGTCCCCTCCGAGCTCATGCTTGGAACTCGGTACCTCCAGGAGCAGCTGATCAGCTGACCTGAGGCACCCCATACGGTCCAGTTGGTCCTCAGACGTGGACCTGCATCGCGGTGTCTCCCTCCCTTCTTCCTCTCCTCGATCATGGCTGGACTGACTGAGGACTCTGCGTCTTTTTCTCTGTTGGATTGTAACCTGCTGTCATCTCCCATCTGACTGGCCTCTCGCTGTGTTCTCACTCACTGTCATCTCAAAGCTTCCTCTCCAGTTTATACCAGCTGGGGCTGACTTCCCATCAGGAGTCGTGACGGTGCCTCTACAGGCATAATTCGTTACTACATCAAGTTCTCAGCCTGATAATTAGACTGGAGAACCTGTTAATCCTTTGAAACTTTAATCTCCACATTGATGACCCATCTTGTACTGTGGCAGCTGAACTGATAACTATTTACTCCTTTGATTTTATTCAGCCTGACTCGTGTTAAAGGCCACACTTTGGACTTGGTGTTATGCCATGGCCTAAATATTGATTCTATGAGTGTGGAAGACTTTCACATAAGTGATCACTGCTGTATTTTATTTAACTTGTCCTCCATGTTGTCACCTTCTGCTCACTGTGTGGAAATACAGACACGTACTGTGAAATTCATGAAATCAGGGCTGATATCAAACCTCCCACAGAGTTTACCTGCTCTGCCATCTCCCTCGCACCCCTGGTCCTCCTTCTCTCCTGTCAGCCTGCAGGATGTGAAGCCTTCAGTCTGCAGGATGAAACCCTCATTGAGCCCTGCTGACGTTGTGCCTGCTCTACTTTTCCTAAATGTTTTTCACATTGTTGCTCTTTGTTCTGTGAAATTGATAAATCTCTCACTTAAATGTGGCTCGGTCCCCAGATACTTCAAACATGCTGTGGTGAAACTGATTCTGAAAAAGCCAAATTCTTTTTCTGGGGAGCCGAAAATCTGCCTTGGTCTGAGGCCTCCTTCCTTTGGCTGTTAGAGCTGGCTGTCCAGCTCCCTCCCTGCCTTTTTGGAGGTCCTGGGGCAAAAGGTTGCAAAGGTCCCTTATCTGCGAAAAGCTTTACTTTCTTACGTTCTCAGCTCCTGGAGCTCCAGAGCGTGTTTCTCCTGTGAGGCTGCAGCTGCAGCTTCCAGAGCAGCTCTCTCTGCCTCAGCCTGCAGGCGCACTGATGCAACAGGAGATCTACTGCTTCTTGAGATTGTATGATTTCTGCCGTGAGATTTTTAACTGGATACACGAGTTAACACGTTGGAGATGTCGTCACAGGGGCTCACTTCACTGTCAACACAATCCTCAGTGTTCCCATTTTCAGCAGGCCTGAGAGCACCATCGTTTTAAACCACTTGTTCACATCCTCCATAAATTTATTTCCAGCCAACAGGTTTGCATTGAACCATACTTCAGGTTTTTCCTTTTCCTCTGGAGGTAAATAATTTAACAGACTCATGTGTTTCCTTTGCTCAAACAGCACAGTGTCTTGTATTTGTTGAGATGATAATGCAGTTCTGGATCATATTGTCTAATTGTTGTTTTTAGATTACATGTTCAGGTTGGACCAGACGAGGCTGCATGACAGCTGCAGCAGTCCAGTCCCTCACTCGCAGCCGGCAGGCTCACAGTTAGGGTTTCCACTTCTTACAGTTTTTAGAAAGAGTTGCCGTTCCACCTTCACGGTTCAATGTCTTTGGGGAGTTGGACAACATTTGTTTGTACCTTCTGTTCGATCTTCATGGTTGGACTGTTCCTGACCTCCCCTGAAAATCCGTTCCACAGTTTCACTCTGCACATTGAAATATTAAATGTTTTTGATGGATGCTGACAGTTTAGTTCCTTCCTCCATTGAGTTTCAGAAACAGTTTTTGAATGTTCCCTGGGAGTGAGGTATTCAGTGCTTTGTGAGGGGCGGCTGTGGTTCAGTGGGGAGAGCGGTCGTCTTGCAGTCGGGAGGTTCTTAGTTCAATTCTTATCTCTGCATGTCGGAGTGTCATTGGGCAAGACACTGAGCCCCAAATTGCCCCCAGTGGATGGACTGAGCACCTTGCATGGCAGCTGCCTCCACTGGTGTATGAATGGGTGAATGTGGTAACGCAGTGTAAAGTCCTTTGGGCTCTGTCAATGCAGTGTAAAAGCGCTATATAAGTGTAGTCCATTTACCATTTTTTCTGTTTGAAAATGTTTTGTGAATTACTCTCATGACCTTTTCACTCATTTAAAAATAAGAATATGGGACTTCTGCGGCTCAATCAGTTAAAATTTTGAGACTATTGGCTAAAATCTGTAGGAGAGAAAGTGCTGAGGGCTTTGCTGCCATGTTTTTACTTTCCTCTGATGAAGATTTGCGACAGCAGCTAATAATAAGTTTCTGTTTTCAGGCTGTGATCCATGAAATTCAGAGAATGTCCAACACTGTTCCGCTCAGTGTTTTTCACTGTACCACCAAAAACACAGAACTCATGGGGTATTCACTTCCAAAGGTAATGGATTACTGTTTAGAAACATTTCAAATCGAAAGCGAAAAAATCCATCAGGATTTTTTTTTCCTCTTCAGGGAACCATTATCATTCAGAACTTGACCTCGGTGCTGAATGAGGAAGGCCAGTGGAAGTTCCCTCATGAATTCAACCCTGAAAACTTCCTCAATGACAAAGGAGAATTCTTCAAACCGGAGGCCTTCATGCCTTTCTCTGCAGGTACGACTGCATGAACACCTTCATTTATGACTGAGAGAGTCAAATCAGACGACTCTTCTCCATTTTCTTCTGCGTCTCAGGTCCTCGGATGTGTCTCGGAGAGGGTCTGGCTCGCATGGAGCTCTTCCTCATCCTGGTCACTCTGCTGAGGCAGTTTAAGTTCATCTGGCCTGAAGACGCAGGAGAACCAGACTTCACTCCTGTCTTTGGTCTCACCCTGACACCCAGACCGTATCGCATGAAGGTGGAGCTCAGATCAACCAACGACTGAGAAAATTACTGCAAACGTGTGAATCTACAGATCCTTTTAAAGGAAATTGTCCTCCTTCTAGTTAAAGCTGCTTTATTCATTTGTCCTCACAGCATATCGACTTCCTTCATTTTTCGTCCTGTCTATCAACTCTCACTACATTTCCAGACATCTCAGCCTACTTTATCTCCGATATCTCTCACCTCAGCAATTAACATCACTTTAATGACTTTATGTTTGAACTGAATATCTCGTATTGAAAGTTGTGTCTCCTTTGATGTTTGAAGCTGTGTTTTTTCCCCCGTTTGTTTTGATTCTGTTCCCAGTTGCAATAAAGAGCTCTGAACTTTGGATTTCATCCCAGTCTTCATGAGTCTTTCACAATGAATTAATTTAAAAAACTCAATTGATCCCTTGTAGGGAACTTCCTTCATTTCACCCATTGTCCTTCTGGAAGCGCTGGGCTGCCGCAGTGCAGCATCTGGGGACCTGCAGGGGGGTC
The DNA here is from genome assembly GCF_902148845.1 of Salarias fasciatus. Taxonomy (NCBI): domain Eukaryota; kingdom Metazoa; phylum Chordata; class Actinopteri; order Blenniiformes; family Blenniidae; genus Salarias; species Salarias fasciatus. The sequence continues at coordinate 30,214,831 of NC_043751.1, forward strand.
AAAGGTCGTGCTCATGGAGCTACAGTGGTGCCCCGAGCTTCAAATCCCAAGTCTGCCTCTCTAAAACCCAGGCCACCACTGCCTTATTTTTACTTTAAATTACTTTTTTGAATCCATTTTGTGAAGGTGAATTACATTTCTTATTTTGTTTGAAGAGCTAAATCAAACTCACACATTTTATGGCTATCCGGTTCAGGGGGCACTGCAGCCCAGCTGACTGTGGCCCATTCATACTCTGGAAGAAGCAGAAATGTAGCAACAGATGGAGAGAGAGACATTGGACATGGATTTTTAAAGTACACTTATTGACAGCAGTTCTCATCAGTGTTACAGTTTGTGTCAGATTTTAAAAATCATTCATTCATTCAGATTAAATATTGTGCAAAACACGGTTCATTGTTTTCTGTACAGCACAGAATATTCTTAAAACACCAGACCTTTTTAAAAGAATTAAAGTCATTGTGTTGCTGAAAAGAAAGGTACTCAAGCCAGAGTCTGGATTTGATGTTGACTCGCCACACTTCTCTGATCTTCGCCTTGTGCAGGGACAGTTTCTTGGACTGTATGGTTTTCAGGAGGAGTCTGGACAGTTACCCCCCCAGCCCCGGACTCACCAGGACCTCAGAGAAGGGATCTGCAGGGTCCAGGGAGAGTTAGCAGGCTCCTATCTGTGAGTGCCAATGCATTCTTCCATGTCTCCAGGAGCCTCTAGGACCCCCGGACAGAATGCATCCCCATCAGAGAGCCCAAGGTCTGGGCATCATTCAGGTCCGGCCCCACAGCATTCACAAACTGACCCACAGTGAGGGTCCCAGACTGGACCAGCCTTCCCGTCAGGCTGGGAGATGTGGGAAGATCATGTCGCTTTAAAACCTGAGAATCTCACACTCAATGCAGGGTTTTCTTGATGATCTGCAGAATGATAATATGTACAATCAGAGAGACATAATCAGTATTTCAAGATCAAATCTGGCCAGCTGTCTGCAGCAACGTGCAGTCAGGTTCCTACCGAGCGAGGCTCAGGGTTCTGGATACTGATTCCATCAGGAATATTTTCCCCAAGTAGACAAAATGATTCATCGTTTGACCGGCAGCAGTGAAAGAGTTACTGTATGTTTCAGATCTCATAAAAATATTATTTCCAAATAGAAAGAAAACACTTTTATTAATCCATCCATCCTCTACATCGCTTCATCCTGTGCAGGGTGAGCTGGAGCCAATCCCAGCTGACTATGAGTGAGGAGACAGGACAGGAGAGGACAGGGTCCATCCTGGACAGGAGAGGACAGGATTCATTCTGGACAGGTTTCCAGTCCATCACGGGACAATCAAAGACTGTCTTGTTCTGTGGCCCTGCGGTCATTTTTGGATCACTGGAGCCTTGTTTTTGTTTTTCTACTCTTCAGTTTCAGGTGGGCGGTGCCGGGCGGTGTTTGCAGACGCAGCAGGCTGGTTGCTGATGTCGAGCTGCGTGAGGATTATTACCTTAATGAGCAGTGGCTCTATTTAACGTCATTTCAGAACCTCTGTCTCACTCTAGTGCATAGAAACAGACAGAACAAGAGTGGAGGTGGTGTGGCTCTATACTTTGACAAGAATCTGGAGTTTAAAGTGGTGGAAAACATGTCAATAATCGTGAAAAATATATAAGAATGCATCACAAGTCCAATACGTATGAAGAAGAATAAACATGTCATGGTGAGTTGATTTTATAGAGCACCAAGTTCAAACAGACTCTTTTAATGAGTGGACATATAATCAATGTTAAAATTTCCACATATGAATATAACCTTCTGATTTGGTTTTGAGATCTTTTCCTCCGACCGTAACACAGACAACCACACACTCACATTCACTTCAATTTAAAACTGACCTCACATGCATGTTTATGGCCTGTGGGAGTTCTTCTCCTTTGATGCCTGCCTGTTATTCTGCCTCTGGGTTTGGACTGTGACTTTAGCTTTGGATACTCTGTCTGGACTTGTCTGTCCTGAATAAAATCCTGCTTGGCTCTTCATTGCCTCCAGTCTACATTTGGGTTCACCTGGCAAAACAAACCAGTCCATGAATCCATTGGACTTGGAGCTGATTCGAGCTGAACTAGAGGAACAGGGGTTGGAGGTCGATGGGATCAACGCAACTCTGGGGAGCCTGATGCATCCTACTTCACGGAAGGGTCCGCAGTCCTCCGACCATCCAGTTCCTGTGTTCGACTCTGATGTGGGCCAGAATTACCAGTCAGGAAGCCGGCATAGAGGCTGTGATAGAGAACATTTGCAGGATTGCTCCGGGGCTGGGGAGCCACGTAATTCAATCTGTGACGCCAGTTCTTAAGTCCCTGATGTTAGTATCCCAGCAGCCTCTGTCTCTGTCAGTGGCATCTGAGCCGCCTCCGCCACAGCCAGGTCTGTCTCCATCAGCAGCATGCGAGGCGCCGCCGTCTTGATTCTGCCTCCATCAGATGCATGGCTGCAGCCTCTGCCTCAATCAGCGGCATCTGAAGAGCCGCCTCTCAGCTCTGTCAAGGGCTCCCTGGGGGATGGTGCCAGAGGCCCACCGCACCACCCCTTCCAAGGAGCCTGGTAGCGTAGAGGTCAATAAAGGACATAAATGGAAATAAAGTGGACTTGGCAAATGGTATGTGAGGATATCAAACACATAGCCTGATAAGCGGAGGCAGGGCTGAGATTGGAGCGCCTCTTTTAAAGCCTGATCACCAAGTAATCTGTTCAGTTCATTCCACCATAATGTTTGTCTCAGTCGTCCTGCTATTAGTATGCCTTTACTTTTTAATTATCAAAACCCGGAGGCCCAGGAACTTTCCTCCAGGGCCCTTTGCTCTGCCCATATTAGGAAACCTTTTACAGCTGAGCCTGGAGGATCCCTTGAAGTATGTTGAGAAGGTAAGGATAGTTTTCAAATTTTTCAAAAAATTTTTGAGGAACATTTTGCTTTGCATTTGTCCTTGAGCATTATTCACACAGAAGCCATGCTCTGTTGAATGTTTTTTATGCATTTTTAAAAGTATGTGTTGATATGAAGTTGAGATTCTGCACACTTGGAGCTTTTCCCACTGTCCTCTCAGAACAAACAGCCAGCTGATTCAAAGCTATTCATGAGCCTCAGGTATTACTGCTGAGAAGTTTGCCTCTGAGTAGAATATATATAGCGGTTTGTGGTTCTGTGTTTAAAAAGTAAATATATCATTACTGTATCATGTGTTCATTTCATGACATAAATGGCAAAAATCTTTTAAGAAAGGGTGATTTTGAAGATGTTGGAAAAAAACAACTCGGTGTGTGAGTTAAAATACAATGTGTACCTGTTGACAAGCGTTCCCATTAATCACGGCTCTCATGGCAGGATAAAGAAAAGTTAAAAGACACAAGTTTTAAATGAACGATGTCTCACTCGATTAAACCATGCACTCAGATAACACTGAACAGAAAAATAAACAAAAACCTTGTCTGTCCGAAGGTCACCCAGAGTCCTGGATTTCTTTATTTACTAAAATGGTTGGTGGTTCATTTACCCAAACCTTCATCAAAGTACCTGTAATCAAAATCTGAACTATCTTACTACTATAATACTCTATTACCTGGTATCTGTCTTTTGTTTTGGAAGGATTGGGCAGCAAGAACCAAAATGGCGTGGAGATTTTGACAGCTGCTTGTGTGGCATTTGTAGATATGCACAATCAAATATGTACACATAATTCAAGTATATAGACACATTTATAGGTACTTTATGCCATTTTGTATTGTTCCTGTGGGAACCCTCATACAGGGTTGTTGATTGTAAAAATATCTCATGCACTATAAAAGCTACCACCATAAATTTTTTGCTAGTTAAAATCAGAATAGCTGAGCATAATGTAAATTCAGTCTAATATATTTGCTTCAGAACTGTTTACTTGTAAAGGATGTCTTGCAATTGGTCTTCAAAAATCACCGAAAAACTAAAAATCTACCAACACAGAAATGTACACACACACTCATTTAAAGATGTCCAGAGTTCAGACTGCTGTACACAATCAACAAATTAATTCAATACTGTTTTCTGTTTTCACCTGTTGCTAAAGTGGCAAAAACAAGTATTTGTCTGGCAGGTGGATATCGATGCAGCGTCTGCAGTGATGCGATTATTGTGTTGGTCCGTTGTAGTGAAAAAGGAGCTGATGCCAAAAGGCGAAGCTCTCGATTTACTGGTCAATCTGCTTCTAACCTCACCTATGGTCATCAGCATCTGTTTAGGATGCTTTCTGGATGTCTCAGAAGGGGGGTGTTCCGGGCATGTCCCACTGGGTGGAGGTCTCAGCGAAGACCTATGGAGAGAGAGAGGAGAGACTGGAGAGATCACGTCTCTTGGCTGGCCTGGGAACGCCTCAGGATCCTCCTGGAAGAGCTGGAGGAAGTGTTTGGGGACAGGGAAGTCTGGGCATCCCTGCTTAGACTGCTGCCCCTGTGAGCTGGTCATGGATAAGATGGATGAATGGATGGATGGATGGATGGATAATTCCATGTTCTTTATTGCTTTGCCACCAGTACTTCACTGTTAAAACACATTCACACTGTGTGGAGTGACTGCTAACCACCACTATAATTCGCAGAACACTTGTAATCAGAGAAACAAGATTTCATGTCCATTTCATGTCATGGACAGTGGTCTTGCTCTCCTTTCCTCAGAATCAGTTGGGCACCGGGGCTTACTCGTGTACAGTTTGACAGCATTAGTCCTGTTTTGTACTAACAGCCAGAAGTGTCTTTTGAGGCTTCACGCCCCAAGAGCCCCACAGACTCCAGCTTGGGACCTGCACTTAGTGCTGGAGGGCTTGTGTCAGCCACCCAGTTAGCCCTTGGCAACAGTGGAGCTCCAGTGGGTGCCAAGCAAGACTGCATTTTTGCTGGCCATTACCTCGGCAGAATGCGTGGATGAGGTACATGCTTCGTCTGTCAGCCCATTATGCCTCAAGAGGCATTCAAATGTTGGGGGTGCACTATAAGACCAAACGTTCTTTTCCCAAAGGTGCTGTTGAGTCTACAGTCTATTCAGCCTTTAAGGCTCGCATGATATGGGTCTCCATCAAGCGTTCCTCAAGAGAACGAGGAACTCCTGTGCCCAGTCGAGCCCTGGGTTGCTACATTGACGCTACCATGGGCATTTGTACCTCTGAACAGCCTTTGGTCTGTTATTGAGGCCCTGAAGGAGACTCTGCTCTCTCCAAGCAGCGCTTATCCCACTGGATCAAAGAGGTTATTCGCCATTCTTATCAGGTGGCGAATTATACCCTCTACCACCGGGTGTGTGCTGCCACTCCACCAGAGCGGTGTCCACATCTGGGGCCACTCTGAGGGGAATTCCCCTGGACAGAATATGTGCCTCTGGGATGCCTGGCACTTTTCTCTTGGATGTACAGCTTGAACGCCTCCACTCCAGATTCACTGGTTCTTGGCTCTGCAGAGACTTCTCAGTGAGGTTGGTCTCTGGGATTCCTCGTGACTAAGTTGGGATTAATCATTTAGTGCTTTCAGCACCGCCTTCTAGCAGTCAGTAGGAATTAAATAGAACTAAAGCTATGAATGTGACTACGGTGCTATGAATCCTGGATGACCACCAGAGTGCTCTGTCACTCAGAAGTGACCACGTGAGACGATTCTGTAGGAGCTGATCCTGGGGTGACAACAGAACTTATCTTTCTAGGGTCACCCAGGGGTCACAGGTGGAATTGTTGGGATGCCTACTCGAAATGTACATGCGTGAAGGAAACATTCAGGACTTTCAGCACCGCCTTCTGGTGGTCATCCGGAATTCATAGAACCATATTTATAATGTTCGTTCAATCTTGAACTGAAGAATGATAAAAGTCATGAATTTTGTTGTTAAATCTTTAATGTGAAACTTCCAGCCTGGAATATTGTTCTTGTGCTTCACAGCTGAGAAGAAATTATGGAAATGTCTACAGTCTGTTCATCGGTTCCAATCCAGCTGTTGTCATCAGTGGGTTAAAGGTCATGAAGGAGGCCATGCTGACCAAGGGGGTGGATTTTGCTGGACGACCCCAAAACCTGTTCATCAATGCTATCACCATGAAAAGAGGTTGATGAAATTATTAATTCTGTACCAGACCAGTGATTATTAGACAATGATTATTAATACTTCCTATTATCTCTCTCCAGTACTTTTCACTGAGCCCACTTCACACTTTCTCCCCACATATTTGTTTGAAAGCAACATGTACTGAGCCTCATTTCCTGTGGGAGCATGATATTATTTTGTTTGTTTATGTGTTTGTATATGTAGTGAGGACAGAGTGAATTATTGTTGGAAGAATGTATTAAGAAGCACGATAACGCCACCCTGGGAGTTTCACCCTGGGAATTAGATTAAAAAGATACACGTTTTTTGCTCAACAGAGGCATAATTTCAAACGTAAAAATACAGTTTTAAACATATTATGTAAAACATATCTATATATATATATATATATATATATATATATATATACATACACACACACACACACACACACACACACACACACACACACACACACACACATATATATCCAGCCATGGCTGAATAGTCTAGTGGTTAGGGACACAGACTTTGGAACAGGAGGTCGGGGATTCGATTCATGCAATAACTGAGGCACTGGAGACTGCTAAGCAACGACTCACAGCCCTAGCTACCCACCTAAAGAGATACACGAGAGAAGTGGAGACCAGGAGAATAAACAGGGTGTTCTCCAACAATCCAGCTAAGGTCTACTCTCAGTGGCAGGGTAAGTAAGACCACAGCAGACCCACCAGGGGCTGAGACTGAGCAATACTGGAAGAGTATCTGGGAGAAAGATGTGTCACACAACACCAATGCCCAATGGCTGGCAGGCTTGCAGGCAGAGCACAGCAACCTCCCAGAACAAGAGCCAGTAGTAATTACAGCAGCAGATGTACAGGCAAGAGTGGCCAAAATGAAGAGCTGGACAGCTCCGGGGCCCGACAAGATTCACACCTACTGGCTTAAGAAGCTAACTGCACGCCGTGAACGCCTTGCAGCACAAATGAACCAGCTGCTAATATCAGGGACCCACCCAGAGTGGTTAACCTAAGGTCGGACAGTCAAGTCCACCTCTGTTTCCCCCCAAAGGACGCGAGGACAACTCCATTTAATTTCCAACTCCAGATTTATTCAGAATGGGAGTAGGAGTTAGCAATAGCAATAGGTTGTAAACCTTTAAAGACAGGGAAAAAAAAACAAATTAAAAATTTGTTGACATCATGAACCACAGAACCAAAATTTCAACATTAACCATTCAAGCTCTCAAACTCAACAATAAGTCAACATTCCAACAGAGTTAAGAAACATATACATATAGTCTGATTTTTTTTACTTTAACTTTAAACTTTACTTCACTTTAAACTCAAATGAACTTTCTTAATTCAAACTGCAATGTGAAATAAACAAATGCCTCAAAGTTTTAACTTTGAATTCAAAAGAAATTTCTTAAAGGTGTAATACAACATTTTGATTTCCGGGTGGATCACCTAAATAATTGGTGGGTCTGTTTGTCAATCATTCTGACGAGCTGCTTTCGTAAGGCGGTTCTCCGTGCTTGCGCCCAATCAGCTTCTCCCTTTTGCGCATGCGCATTCAGAGTGTTTATGTAGCCGGTGAGCTTCTGAGCTCGTACTTACCGATGGCGAGTCTGACATAATGAAACTGTAGCTGTTTCGGAAAAAAAAAAGCTTTATTTATGAGCGAGGCGGATCGCAGAAACTGTACAGAGCCGTGCACGCCGGAGAAGAGGAGATCGCGCTCGTACACTTCCGCGTTTTCTGGGAGAAGCAGGAGAGCCGGGCGGATGGTCTGGCGCATGCGCGTTGTTCTTAAAGTGAGTAACAGACGTGGGGCTTCGTCTTTTCGAGAAAATGTTGTATTACACCTTTAATTTAAACTCCAATCAAAATTCCAGAAAGTCCAAACCATTCACACTAGCCAACACAAACCACAACCTCAAACCCTCAAGAAAGACATCATTTTTACACACCACTGGCGTCTTTGGCTTGAAACCATGAGCGGGCTTGTGTCTCTCTGCTCTTCTTCTCGGAGACTGACTGAGCTTCCCCAGACCTCCCCAGGTGCTTTGAATCACTGAGTGATCACTGAGCTCCTGCCAGTCCTACCCAGCTGCTCTTGATCAGTGAGGACTTGCTGATGGTAGTGCATTCTGGGAAATGCAGTGTTTTACCCACATCTCAGTGGCTCAGCTCAGCAATGAAGGACACCCAGAAGGGAACAATACCATCAAACTACCGCCCTATAACCTGCCTCAGCACCACATGGAAACGCCTATCAGGCATCATAGCAGCCAAGATAAGTAGGCACATGGATCAGTACATGAGTGAAGCACAGAAAGGGATTGGCAATAACACCAGAGGGGCCAAACACCAGCTACTGGTTGACAGGGCAATCGCCCAAGACTGCAAGGCTCGCAGCACCAACCTGTGCACTGCCTGGATTGATTACAAGAAAGCCTATGACTCAGTGCCACACACGTGGATACTGGAGTGATTCAAACTGTACAACATCAACAGGACTCTAAGGAGCTTCATTCAGAACTCAATGGGGCTGTGGAAGACCAGTCTAGAGGCCAACTCAAAGCCAGTGGCACAGGTGAGCATCAAATGCGGCATATACCAAGGAGATGCCCTGTCCCCCCTGCTGTTCTGCATGGACCTGAACCCCCTCAGCCAGATCATTACCAAGAGCAGCTTTGGATACCGGTTCAAGAGCAGAACAACTGTCAGCCACCTCCTCTACATGGATGACATCAAACTGTATGCCAAGAATGAGCATGACATCGACTCCCTGATTCACCTCACCAGGATATACAGCAATGACATCGGCATGTCATTCGGACTAGATAAGTGTGGACGAATGGTATCTAGAAGAGGGAAGGTGATCACAACTGAAGGAGTTGAATTACCTGAAGGGAACATAACAGATGTGCAGGACAGCTACAAGTACCTGGGGATCCCACAGGTAAATGGTAAACATGAGGAGGCAACTCAAAAGTCAGCCACAGCCAAATACCTACAGAGAGTAAGACAAGTCCTGAAGAGTCAGCTGAATGGCAAAAATAAGATCCAGGCCATAAACACCTACGCCCTACCACTAATCAGATACCCTGCTGGCATAATATCCTGCCCACTGGAAGAAATGCAAGCCACTGATATCAAGACAAGAAAGCTCCTTACAATGCACGGAGGGTTCCACCCTAAGTCCAGCATACTGAGGCTGTACACCAAGAGAAAGGAGGGAGGCCGAGGACTAGTGAGTGTCAGAGCCACTATAAAGGAGGAAACCAAGAGCCTCCATGAGTATACCAAGAAGATGGCCCCCAGTGATGATCTGCTAAGTGAATGCCTCAGACATCAAAAGCCCAGTAAGGAGGAGCCAGAGGAGCTATCATGGACAGACAAATCCCTGCATGGCATGGACCACCGGCACATTGAAGAAGTGGCTGACATTGAGAAAACATACCAGTGGCTGGAAAAGGGTGGACTGAAGGACAGCACAGAGGCACTAATCATGGTGGCACAAGAACAGGCCCTTAACACAAGATCAATAGAGGCCAGGATCTACCACACCAAACAAGACCCCAGGTGCAGACTGTGCAAAGAAGCCCCAGAGACAGTACAGCACATCACAGCAGGGGGTAAGATGCTGGCAGGCAAGGCATACATGGAACGGCACAACCAGGTAGGGGGCTTAAGGCCCGTCCATGCTTCACATGTCCGCTTGGGTGCGCATTGCGCGTTGGTCCGCGTGACGTAAAAATCGTCATGAATTCCTGTCCGCTAGGGTCCGCGCGGACCGATCCGCGGACGTCCGCGCAGCAGCCAGAAATTGAGACCGCGTTGCGCATTGCGCGCAGGTCGCGGAAGTGTGCGCATGCGCCAGAGCGCCATAGCAAACAAAACATGACGGTAAAAGTGAAAGTAGACGGAGCTCCAGCCTGATGGCTCCACTTAAAGACACCGAAAGAGTGAAAAACTCGTGGAAAGAGAGAGAGACTGTCTGGAGGGAGGAGGAGGTCTGCAGACAGAAGTGAAAAAGTAACTAATCGCTCCGGCGCCGCCCCCGCGATTCAGAAACAGAAAAAAAAGGCTAAATAAACTTTAATACTTAAAGATAATGTACTGGTAATGTATGTGCTTAATTTTCTCTAAATAATCTGTAATAAAGGAGCAGATAAACAGTCTGTAGTGCCGGAAAAGCTTCTCGAGGCTGCGTGGATCACCGCGCCTGCATGAGACGCGCACAGCTGAGCTCAAAATGTAGCATGGGAGAAAGCGCGTCCGCATCGGTGGTGCGCGGACCTTCCAAGGCGGACGCGGAAACGCGTACATGTGAAGCATGGACGAGCCTTTAGTGTACAGGAACATATGTACCGAGTATGGACTGGAGGTCCCAGGGTCAAGATGGGAGACACCTCCAAAGGTGGTCGAGAACAATCGAGCCAAGATCCTGTGGGACTTCCAGATCCAGACTGACAAGCAGGTGATGGCCAATCAACCTGACATAGTGGTGGTGGATAAACAGCAGAAGACAGCAGTGGTGATAGATGTAGCAATCCCAAGTGATGGCAACATCAGAAAAACGGAGCATGAGAAGTTGGAGAAGTACCGAGGGCTGAGGGAAGAGATAGAGAGAGTCTGGGGCGTGAAGACAACAGTGATACCAGTAGTGATTGGGACACTGGGAGCAGGAACCCCCAAGCTGGGAGGATGGCTCCAGCAGATACCAGGAACAACATCTGAGATCTCTGTTCAAAAGAGCGCAATCCTAGGAACAGCTAAGATCCTATATATATATAAATATATATATATATATATATATATATATATATATATATATATATATATATATATATATATATATATATATATATATATATGTGTGTGTGTGTGTGTGTGTGTGTGTGTGTGTGTGTGTGTGTATATATATGTATATATATATATATATATATATATCGCCCTGCAAACATGCACCCATTCTGTAGGCACAATTAATGAAATGAAGCAGTCAGCGAGGTGAAGCAGTGCAGTCATACCTGTCAAACAAACAGCCTCGACAAAATGAAGCGCCAGAGCTCAGGCTACTGGGTCACCTCATTGGTGGCCAATCAGCAGCACCCTTTCACACAGTACATAGAGCAGACGCCTCTCTGCTGCTACATATAATTTGTTTAGTTTTTAAATAACTCTCAACTTACAGTACATGTTACAATGTTATGGCTTCAAAAACTACAAATATACCAGCCTGTCGTGTTTGGGGGATGCTTCGACGAGGAGCCTAAAGTTGAACGACAACTGTCCATTCTGCTCCCGCAGTTTCTCAATGTCTCCTGGGGAAATCTTGTCCAAAAACATGTGCATCATAGGTTGCAGACATGATCAAGGAAACAAACTAAAATATTAACTTTTTAACTTAATTCTCAGACAAGCAAAGGCAGCAGTGTATCTTAGCGGAAGAAACTAGGTAGAAAAAACCATGAATTGTAATGTGACTGTGTGGGGTTTTTTTTCTGAAGCTGATTGAAGTCGGGCTAAAGGTTAATTTTAATTTCTACAAATGGACAATGTGGACAAATTTGTCAGCATTTGCTCGTTTGTGTTTTATTGTGCCAAATGATAATGTTCTGAGGAAGTTCTTCACAAAAGTTGCATGATTGTAATATGTGCCTATTGCATTTTCTTTTCAAAATAAAAATAATAATAATAATCTTTAACCGTTGTAGGAGTGGCTCTGGCCGACTATGGGTTGAGTTGGAAGGAGCACCGTCGCTTTGCTCTGATGACTCTGAGAAACTTCGGGATGGGGAGGACCTCAATGGAGGACCGGATTCATGGGGAGATTCAGTACCTCATCAAAACTCTGGAGAGCAACGTTGGTAGGTCATCCATGGGCAATAACAGAAACATAACTAATAATCTCATACGTGATTCACAACACTTGATTTAATTCTATTTTCCGTTCCTGCACAAAAGCCCTTCATGCTTCAATGTCAATGATCTTTACAGGTGAAACCATGAGTCCTGAGCACATGTTTCACAAGGCAGCGTCAAACATCATCTGCCAGGTTCTGTTTGGTACACGCTACGACTATGACAACGACTTTGTCACAGTGATAATTCAGTCTGTTGTTGAGATTACCAAGCTCATCAATGGTCCTTGGTCGATGGTGAGTTAAAGCAGAGTCTACAGCCGTACCATGACTGATGTGCAACATGAAACCAAAGCAGAATAGCAGAAAGCTGCCACCTCTGAGCCTGGTTCTGCAGGTTTCCTCCTTTTAATCGGGACTTTCTCCTTTCCACAGTGGCAAAATATAAATAAAGATGGACTGTTTGAATTAAATGGAAAAACTCATGTTCTGTCAGCAGTGCATTTATGTGAATGAAGAGCCTCCTGTGTATTTATACAGAGTAAAATCTTTCAATTGACTGACAGATGTTTTACACACACACACACACACACACACACACACACACGAATGATATGATAATTTTTTCTCCTCTCCTTTATTTTACCAGCTGTATGATTCCTTTCCCTTCATTCGTAACCTGCCGCTACCCTTCCAAGAGGGCATTAAAAATGCAGAGGTAATGCTAACAATCAGTTTGAACCATACACATCACCTGTTACCATGAACACCCTTTTAAAATGCATTATATATATATGTATATATATATGTATATATTAGGGGTGGGACTCGATTAAAAAAATTAATCTAATTAATTAGGGCCTTTGTAATTAATTAATCTCAATTAATCGCATATCGATATTTGACCCGAGATCAGTGAGAACCTTTCTTTTTCAAATGGATTTTGGTATAGTGAATCAATATAGTGATACATGAGCTTAAGCAACAAAACACTGTTCATTTTTTCAGCAAGGAAGGAGGAATTTAACCAAGACAAATAAACCAATACACACTGATTAGTGCAACTTTTGTTGGGCTGGGCGAGGGTCCTTGAAGTAGTCGGAGTGACGTCCTCTTCAACTCTAGCTGTATGCCAGGCTTGCGTGTTGGTCGCTGCTGCGACATGCTTAGCATTCAGTTGATATAGCAGGCTCGATGTGCTGCGATGGTATGCAAATTCTTTGCTGCACAATGTGCATACAGCTTTGGTTTTATCCACGCTGCCATCCGCTGGCTTTTTAAATCTAAATTTTCTGTGCATGAGACCAAGTAGTGCGCTGTCGTCAGGAGCAGTGTTGCCAACTCCCCAGTAAGGAAAGTCACTACTGGCTGTCCTAAAAGTCGCCAGAAGTCAGATGAGGTCGTTACCTAATTTGCAATTTGCATGTAATTGTAATGGACGCTGTAGGAGAGAGGAATAACGTCATGGGAGAAGCAAAATGTGAGTTAAAAAAACACCCTAAATATGTTTAGAACTGCAAATGAATTTTCTTCTGTTTATTCTTGGTTTGTCAGCAAGTGAGCAGTGGCGTATTTGCGCACACGCGATTCATTTGAAGTGTGGAGGAGTGGTGTGGGTCTCCTCTCTGCTCTGACTGCAGCAGGGGGCGCTGCGTGAGACTGGCCGCCTGTGAGTGCTTTGGGACGGGGGAGGGGCTCACGCAGCACCGCAGCTCATTGAGGACAGCAGCTGCAGAACGAGACGTCCTGTCACGTCTCCAGAGCACCAGAAAAAATCGCTAAATTTGTTGCTAGTCGCTTTTGACAAAAAAAAAAGTCGCCAGGAGGCTTTGAAAAGTCACCAGATTTAACGAGAAACTCACCAAGTCGGGAGCTGTTCCGTTGTTGTGTCACAGCGAAATATGTCCGGGTGAAACTCGTCCGGTGACAAACGTTCCGCGACAATTTGCGATAATTTTTTTATCGCGTTAAAATTTCTGTAATTAATTAATCGTAACTAACGCGTTAAAGTCACAGCCTTAGTATATATATATATATATCAGTGGCGGACCGTGCATTTCACATTAAGGCCTTCAGAACAGATCCGCCTGAACCAATCCACCTCTCAAGAACTATTTTGTCTACAAAAAAAATCCTATTATGCAGATATGCACATAAAGAGTTGTTGCACAGCAGATAGATACTTGTGCACCCAGAATAAATGCCTTTGCTGACGTGCACAAGTCTCCTACTACATCTGTGCACATACAATGAGCATCAACAACTTAATAAAACAGCAATATTATTTAGGAAAAGAGGAACATTTTACTCACCAAAATCCCGATTATTTGAAAACAAAATACATCCTCCTTTCCTTCCTCAAAAAGAGATCAACTGCTCTGTCATATAGATTATCCGTGCGTTTCAGTTCCATAAAGCCAGGGCTGAAAGTCCAGCTGCGCTGAGTCGCGAACTCGAAATCTGATTGGTTGAAGCAACTGTCTGATTGGTTGAAGCAACTGTCTGATTGGTTGAAGCAGCTGTCTGATTGGTTGAAGCAGCTGTCTGTTTGACGCTTCACTTTACTTCACTGCGCCATCAGGAACAGATAGCGAAGGCCTCGGGCAGATTTCTTTGACCCGAGCAACAGATGATGCCTGAAATCTGATTGGTTAAATGATTTAATATGAAAAAAACATGTCTGGAAGCAGCGCAACCACGGGAAATCTATGAAAGGAACTAGAACATACCGTTTGGAATCATTTATTAATTATTTATGGACAAAATATAATTTACATCAGTCTGTAATTCAGATACTTTTTAGGCCAGCAGAGAAGGCTTTGCAGGCCCTGACGGCCCACCACTGATATATATATATATATATATATATATATATATATGTATGTATATATATATGTATATGTGTGTGTGTGTGTGTGTGTGTGTGTGTGTGTGTGTGTGTGTGTGTACATACATACATATATGTGTGTGTGTGTGTGTGTGTGTGTGTGTGTGTGTGTGTATAAAATTTGTGATGTTTTTCAGAGAATAGTGGCTGCTATTGGGGATTTAGTTACTGAGCACAAGAAGACCAGAGTCCCCGGAGAGCCTCGAGACTTCATTGACTGTTACCTGGATGAAATGGACAAGGTGTGTGTTAGCTGCAGCAGTTTGAACAACATCACACAACCATTAAAGTTGGCTCATAACCTGATTTTAGTTTTCTTTTCTTTTCTTTTCTTTTGCAGAGACTCGATGATTCTTTATTTTCAGAAGAGCAGCTGAATTTGATTGTTCAGGATCTTTACATCGACGGCACCGACACCACCTCCAACACCCTGCTGAGTGGTTTTCTTTACCTCACAAACAATCCGCACATACAAGGTACATCTGCAAGACTGAGACGAACATAAATTCTTTCAGTTTCAAAGTTTAACCCTTACCCAAGGACAGATATCAGGGTTCAGGGATCTTTCCTTTCCTCACTGATCCTCATATCCATGTCTTCCTTCTCCCCTGGTCTGTGTCTGTCTCACCTCATATTTTCAATTATTCTATCAGCTCTGTCAGCTCCTCCTCCCTGTTCTTGTTTATGTCTGTCTCCCAGGGGTGAAAGCGATTTAAATTCTTGCTGGTACTATTAGTACATGACAGTGGAGCTGAATGAAAATGGTGAAAGTTTTTGTGTGTTTTGGCCTCGTATTTACATGTAAATGCAACCGTGCAATCATCAAAAACAATATCTGAAAACCAGTGGCGGACCGTGCATTTCACATTAAGGCCTTCAGAACAGATCCGCCTGAATCAATCCACCTCTCAATAACTATTTTGTCTACAAAAAAAAAAAATCTTATTATGCAGATATGCACATAAAGAGTTGTTGCACAGCAGATAGATACTTGTGCAGCCAGAATAAATGCCTTTGCTGAAGTGCACAATTCTCCTACTACATCTGTGCACATACAATGAGCATCAACAACTTAACAAAACAGCAATATTATTTAGGAAAAGAGGAACATTTTACTCACCAAAATCCCGATTATTTGAAAACAAAATACATCAACCTTTCCTTCCTCAAAAAGAGTTCAACTGCTCTGACATATAGATTATCCGTGCGTTTCAGTTCCATAAAGCCAGGGCTGAAAGTCCAGCTTGCCCTGTGGTATTTCTGGCATAAGTTTTATTTCTCTTCAGGTCTTCTTCTTCTTCTTCTTTGGAATAATTGAGGTAGGCGACCAACAACTTAGGTGCATACCGCCCCCTACTGTATCGCTTGGTGAATGTAAATCAGAGGGCCTGGATATGCTGTTGTTAGAAGCTAGAAGGCGCTGAGTCACCAACTCGAAATCTGATTGGTTGAAGCAACTGTCTGATTGGTTGAAGCAGCTGTCTGTTTGACGCTTCACTTTACTTCACTGCGCCATCAGGAACGGACAGTGAAGGCCTCGGGCAGATTTCTTTGACCCTAGCAACAGATGATGCCTGAAATCTGATTGGTTAAATGATTTGATATGAAAAAACATGTCTGGAAGCAGCGCAACCACAGGAAAACTATGAAAGGAACTAGAACATACCGTTTGGAATCATTTATTAATTATTTATGGACAAAATATAATTTACATCAGTCTGTAATTCAGATAATTTTTAGGCCAGCAGAGAAGGCTTTGCAGGCCCTGACGACCCACCACTGCTGAAAACTCTGGTCAGAGTGATAATTCACAAATGTTCTGTGATGTTGAGGAGCAGAGGAGAAAGACACTTTATCACACACTGCCCGTCGCAAGGATGGAGACTGTCTGGGTGAACAGTGGTGTGGGTTTGGGTGTAGCCTGGCCTCCACCTGCCATGCCGCTTCTTCTCCACCTCTGTCACTCTGTGGCTCTCTCGCTGTTCTCAGCTGACCACATGCTGTCGCTCACTCCTCTTTCTTTTGAGTGATTCCAGTGTCGCCAGCAGATAATATAAATTTCCTTCCTCCACCTCCACAACAAGCTCTTCTATTCCACTCTCTGTTAAATGTTCCTTGTCCTCTCTGCCACCAATGAGCATAAAAGTCCACTGATCAGCAGACAGAATATTCAGGAGCTACTTTGCATTGGCCATTATGGTAGAAAGTGGACGTATCGAGGGTGGGACATGAGTTATATTCCACCTGCAACTTTCCAAGTTCACTATGATTTATAAAAGTAAAAGTGCATCTAAGTGTGTGTGCACAGTTTTATAAATCTGAATACATTCTGTCACACATTTCCCCGTTTTGGGCTCACAGACACGTTTAGGATTTAATAAACACCAAAGTGTCCGTTGTGCAGGATAAATGATCCTACAGGACGTTTTATAAATGAGGCCTCAGACGATGTGATCCTGAGATGTTGTTGGTTTAATCTATTGTTTGTCCTGTCCCGGTGCAAGTGCCGTGTCTTGTGGTGGAAAACGTCCCGGTGTTTAAAATCAAATTCCCAGAACAAATGCTGAGTGAAATCTCCAGGCGTTCGCTCATAGGAAGTTTCTTTTTGAGCTGTTCTGCATCGTTAAGTCACAAAACAGAGCTGCTTACTGTCCGATTGGTTTCAACTGGGACATTTTGCAGCGAACATAAAGATGTTAAAATTAAACGTGTGGTCCGCGTTTTGACACGTGACATATGAGTGTCTCCTCTGTCCAGCTGTGCCAGATGTTCTGTTTCATTTCACATGCAGACCTCCTGCACTTCATCCTCTCCTCTCTATGTGTTTTCTGGTTTTTCAGTCTTCGCTGGTCTTTCAGATTGCTTTCTGCCTGCTCCTGCTTGGTAACCTCTGCTCCAGTCTGACCTTTATACATAAAACCCTTGAACCCCTGTGAAACCCTGTGCTGCCTCCGTCTAATTACTTGAAATGTTCAATGTAATCTCTATTTTATCTTACAGAAAGATGTCAGCGGGAGATCGATCAGGTGCTGGAAGGGAAGGCTCGGGTCACTTTTGAGGACAGACATAAAATGCCTTATGTTCAGGTACCAGAGATATGTCTCCTTATTATTATTTCTTTTTAAACATAATAGATATTAACGAAATAATTAGTCCAATGAATACACTGAAATTTTATTTTTTTTTTAAAAGGAGTCAGAAGAATCATCGACTTATTAAGCCCAACCCCCTCTTCAGTCTGTTTGCATCCTGCGCTTTTTTTTTAACCAATCACATCCTCATAAACATCATAAACTTAAATAACTGCAAAGAAAATGTAAATGAACAGAATGGGGGAACAGAAAAAACCCAGTGCATGTTCCATTGCTCATCCTCCCTGTACCTCTACTGAACTTCATTTCTAAAGCATTTTAAAACAAGTACAGTTGGCACAAAGAGCTGTACATAGTTATAAAAAAGTGCAAAGACAAAATACAGTAAGAGCAAGATAAACAATAAAAGACATTGATAAAACAGTAAAAGCAGGAGCAAAGTCTCCAGCTGAGTTAAAAGCCAGTGAATAAAAATATGTTTTAAGATCTCTTAAAAATGGACGGTGAGGGGTCCTGTCTGATGTGCAGTAGAAGCTCATTCCACAGCTTAGGGGCAGCAACAGAAAAAGCTCTGTCCCCTCCGAGCTCATGCTTGGAACTCGGTACCTCCAGGAGCAGCTGATCAGCTGACCTGAGGCACCCCATACGGTCCAGTTGGTCCTCAGACGTGGACCTGCATCGCGGTGTCTCCCTCCCTTCTTCCTCTCCTCGATCATGGCTGGACTGACTGAGGACTCTGCGTCTTTTTCTCTGTTGGATTGTAACCTGCTGTCATCTCCCATCTGACTGGCCTCTCGCTGTGTTCTCACTCACTGTCATCTCAAAGCTTCCTCTCCAGTTTATACCAGCTGGGGCTGACTTCCCATCAGGAGTCGTGACGGTGCCTCTACAGGCATAATTCATTACTACATCAAGTTCTCAGCCTGATAATTAGACTGGAGAACCTGTTAATCCTTTGAAACTTTAATCTCCACATTGATGACCCATCTTGTACTGTGGCAGCTGAACTGATAACTATTTACTCCTTTGATTTTATTCAGCCTGACTCGTGTTGAAGGCCACACTTTGGACTTGGTGTTATGCCATGGCCTAAATATTGATTCTATGAGTGTGGAAGACTTTCACATAAGTGACCACTGCTGTATTTTATTTAACTTGTCCTCCATGTTGTCACCTTCTGCTCACTGTGTGGAAACACAGACACGCACTGTGAAATTCATGAAATCAGGGCGAAAATCAAACCTCCCACAGAGTTTACCTGCTCTGCCATCTCCCTCGCACCCCTGGTCCTCCTTCTCTCCTGTCAGGCTGCAGGATGTGAAGCCTTCAGTCTGCAGGATGAAACCCTCATTGAGCCCTGCTGACGTTGTGCCTGCTCTACTTTTCCTAAATGTTTTTGACATTGTTGCTCTTTGGTTCTGTGAAATTGATAAATCTCTCACTTAAATGTGGCTCGGTCCCCAGATACTTCGAACATGCTGTGGTGAAACTGATTCTGAAAAAGCCAAATTCTTTTTCTGGGGAGCCTAAAAACTGCCTTGGTCTGAGGCCTCCTTCCTTTGGCTGTTAGAGATGGCTGTCCAGCTCCCTCCCTGCCTTTTTGGAGGTCCTGGGGCAAAAGGTGACAAAGGTCCCTTATCTGCGAAAAGCTTTACTTTCTTACGTTCTCAGCTCCTGGAGCTCCAGAGCGTGTTTCTCCTGTGAGGCTGCAGCTGCAGCTTCCAGAGCAGCTCTCTCTGCCTCAGCCTGCAGGCGCACTGATGCAACAGGAGATCTACTGCTTCTTGAGATTGTATGATTTCTGCCGTGAGATTTTTAACTGGAAACACGAGTTAACACGTTGGAGATGTCGTCACAGGGGCTCACTTCACTGTCAACACAATCCTCAGTGTTCCCATTTTCAGCAGGCCTGAGAGCACCATCGTTTTAAACCACTTGTTCACATCCTCCATAAATTTATTTCCAGCCAACAGGTTTGCATTGAACCATACTTCAGGTTTTTCCTTTTCCTCTGGAGGTAAATAATTTAACAGACTCATGTGTTTCCTTTGCTCAAACAGCACAGTGTCTTGTATTTGTTGAGATGATAATGCAGTTCTGGATCATATTGTCTAATTGTTGTTTTTAGATTACATGTTCAGGTTGGACTTTCTTTTTTTTAGCAGGCTTTCTATTTTTTCCGTTAGCGCCTTTTCTGTTAACGTAATTAAGCGTTTAGTGATGGTTTGCGTTTCCGCTTTGACCACACCAGACGAGGCTGCATGACAGCTGCAGCAGTCCAGTCCCTCACTCGCAGCCGGCAGGCTCACAGTTAGGGTTTCCACTTCTTACAGTTTTTAGAAAGAGTTGCCGTTCCACCTTCACGGTTCAATGTCTTTGGGGAGTTGGACAACATTTGTTTGTACCTTCTGTTCGATCTTCATGGTTGGACTGTTCCTGACCTCCCCTGAAAATCCGTTCCACAGTTTCACTCTGCACATTGAAATATTAAATGTTTTTGATGGATGCTGACAGTTTAGTTCCTTCCTCCATTGAGTTTCAGAAACAGTTTTTGAATGTTCCCTGGGAGTGAGGTATTCAGTGCTTTGTGAGGGGCGGCTGTGGTTCAGTGGGGAGAGCGGTCGTCTTGCAGTCGGGAGGTTCTTAGTTCAATTCTTATCTCTGCATGTCGGAGTGTCATTGGGCAAGACACTGAGCCCCAAATTGCCCCCAGTGGATGGACTGAGCACCTTGCATGGCAGCTGCCTCCACTGGTGTATGAATGGGTGAATGTGGTAACGCAGTGTAAAGTCCTTTGGGCTCTGTCAATGCAGTGTAAAAGCGCTATATAAGTGTAGTCCATTTACCATTTTTTCTGTTTGAAAATGTTTTGTGAATTACTCTCATGACCTTTTCACTCATTTAAAAATAAGAATATGGGACTTCTGCGGCTCAATCAGTTAAAATTTTGAGACTATTGGCTAAAATCTGTAGGAGAGAAAGTGCTGAGGGCTTTGCTGCCATGTTTTTACTTTCCTCTGATGAAGATTTGCGACAGCAGCTAATAATAAGTTTCTGTTTTCAGGCTGTGATCCATGAAATTCAGAGAATGTCCAACACTGTTCCGCTCAGTGTTTTTCACTGTACCACCAAAAACACAGAACTCATGGGGTATTCACTTCCAAAGGTAATGGATTACTGTTTAGAAACATTTCAAATCGAAAGCGAAAAAATCCATCAGGATTTTTTTTTCCTCTTCAGGGAACCATTATCATTCAGAACTTGACCTCGGTGCTGAATGAGGAAGGCCAGTGGAAGTTCCCTCATGAATTCAACCCTGAAAACTTCCTCAATGACAAAGGAGAATTCTTCAAACCGGAGGCCTTCATGCCTTTCTCTGCAGGTATGACTGCATGAACACCTTCATTTATGACTGAGAGAGTCAAATCAGACGCCTCTTCTCCATTTTCTTGGGTGTCTCAGGTCCTCGGATGTGTCTCGGAGAGGGTCTGGCTCGCATGGAGCTCTTCCTCATCCTGGTCACTCTGCTGAGGCAGTTCAAGTTCATCTGGCCTGAAGACGCAGGAGAACCAGACTTCACTCCTGCCTTTGGGATCACCCTGACACCCAGACCGTATCGCATGAAGGTGGAGCTCAGATCAACCAAAGACTGAGAAAATTACTGCAAACGTGTGAATCTACAGATCCTTTAAAAGGAAATCATCCTCCTTCTAGTTAAAGCTGCTTTATTCATTTGTCCTCACAGCATATCAACTTTCTTCATTTTTTATCCTGTCTATCAACTCTCACTACATTTCCAGACATCTCAGCCTACTTTATCTCCGATATCTCTCACCTCAGCAATTAACATCACTTTAATGACTTTATGTTTGAACTGAATATCTCGTATTGAAAGTTGTGTCTCCTTTGATGTTTGAAGCTGTGTTTTTTCCCCCGTTTGTTTTGATTCTGTTCCCAGTTGCAATAAAGAGCTCTGAACTTTGGATTTCATCCCAGTCTTCATGAGTCTTTCACAATGAATTAATTTAAAAAACTCAATTGATCCCTTGTAGGGAACTTCCTTCATTTCACCCATTGTCCTTCTGGAAGCGCTGGGCTGTTGCAGTGCAGCATCTAGGGACCTGCAGGGGGGTCAAAGGTCTTGCTCATGGAGCTACAGTGGTGCCCCGAGCTTCAAATCCCAAGTCTGCCTCTCTAAAACCCAGGCCACCACTGCCTTATTTTTACTTTAAATTACTTTTTTGAATCCATTTTGTGAAGGTGAATTACATTTCTTATTTTGTTTGAAGAGCTAAATCAAACTGTCACACATTTTATGGCTATCCGGTTCAGGGGGCACTGCAGCCCAGCTGACTGTGGCCCATTCATACTCTGGAAGAAGCAGAAATGTAGCAACAGACGGAGAGAGAGACATTGGACATGGATTTTTAAAGTACACTTATTGACAGCAGTTCTCATCAGTGTTACAGTTTGTGTCAGATTTTAAAAATCATTCATTCAGATTAAATATTGTGCAAAACACGGTTCATTGTTTTCTGTACAGCACAGAATATTCTTAAAACACCAGACCTTTTAAAAAGAATTAAAATCATTGTGTTGCTGAAAAGAGAGGTACTCAAGCTAGAGTCTGGATTTCATGTTGACTCGCCACACTTCTCTGATCTTCGCCTTGTGCAGGGACAGTTTCTTGGGCTGTGTGGTTTTCAGGAGGGGTCTGGACAGTTACCACAGCCCCGGACTCACCAGGACCTCAGAGAAGGGATCTGCAGGGTCCAGGGAGAGTTAGCAGGCTCCTATCTGTGAGTGCCAATGCATTCTTCCATGTCTCCAGGAGCCTCCAGGACCCCCGGACAGAATGCATCCCCATCAGAGAGCCCAGGGTCTGGGCATCATTCAGGTCCGGCCCCACAGCATTCACAAACTGACCCACAGTGAGGGTCCCAGACTGGACCAGCCTTCCCGTCAGGCTGGGAGATGTGGGAAGATCATGTCGCTTTAAAACCTGAGAATCTCACACTCAATGCAGGGTTTGCTTGATGATCTGCAGAATGATAATATGTACAATCAGAGAGACATAATCAGTATTTCAAGATCAAATCTGGGCAGCTGTCTGCAGCAACGTGCAGTCAGGTTCCTACCGAGCGAGGCTCAGGGTTCTGGATACTGATTCCATCAGGAATATTTTCCCCAAGTAGACAAAATGATTCATCGTTTGACCGGCAGCAGTGAAAGAGTTACTGTATGTTTCAGATCTCATAAAAATATTATTTCCAAATAGAAAGAAAACACTTTTATTAATCCATCCATCCTCTGCATCGCTTCATCCTGTGCAGGGTGAGCTGGAGCCAATCCCAGCTGACTATGAGTGAGGAGACAGGACAGGTGAGGACAGGGTCCATCCTGGACAGGAGAGGACAGGATTCATTCTGGACAGGTTTCCAGTCCATCACGGGACAATCAAAGACTGTCTTGTTCTTTGCTCCTGCTGTCATTTTTGGATCACTGGAGCCTTGTTTTTGTTTTTCTACTCTTCGGTTTCAGGTGGGCGGTGCCGGGCGGTGTTTGCAGACGCAGCAGGCTGGTTGCTGATTACTGTGATTTGTGTCACCTGTCGAGCTGGGTGAGGATTATTACCTTAATGAGCAGTGGCTCTATTTCACGTCATTTCAGAACCTCTGTCTCATTCTAGTGCATATGTGGCAGGATGGGTGTGTTTGTGGTTGGTCTCAGCCTATTGGCTGGGGGCACTATAAAAACCCCTCCCACGTCTGTGTCGCCCTCTGGTTCTTGCACTTCCGGGTTGGTGCTGGCTGGTAGTGGTGGTTCGTGAGAGCAGGTAAAGGCTAACATCCCACATGAAATGTATCGTATTGGTTTTGATGAAAGTTACGCCTTGCAGTGTCGCGAGGGCTCCGGGGGGAGCGCGTCAAGCGCATGCCGCAGCAGTTGTAGATCGGGCGCGTGGGTCCCGATGGTCCGGTGCTGGTCTGAGCATTTGTCCCGCTAACGGAAGTCGGAAGCAGTATGTTATTGTTTAACTTTCTGGTAATCAACAGGTGTGCAGGCTGTAACAAATCCTTTTCTTATTAGGTTCTGCCCTGTTCGAGCCCTGTTTCCAGCGCAGACACACCACGGCTGTCTTTGTCCTTGTGTTTGTCCATCCTGGAGCTGCTGCCATGTTAAATGTTATCCTGTGTCGTGTCCTCCGCACGGTGGCGTGTTGGTGTGGGCCAGCCCAAACACGCATGGGACTTTGGACCGGAATGATGCGCGCGCTCCTGTCAATTAAGTGTTTTTGTTTGAAACAATAACTTGAACGAATGTAACTGAACTTAACGAGGAATAGAATAAATTATTTTCACCTGGAACCTCTGTACTCCTTTTTGTCATCCGGCGAACCTGTGTAGCCTTTTTAACAATTTAGTTTATTTCCTGGGGTGAAATTCCCCAGGTGGCGTTGTCTGGCAACACCTATATAATATTTAGATTCCCCACTTTGCCACACATAGAAACAGACAGAACAAGAGTGGAGGTGGTGTGGCTCTATACTTTGACAAGAATCTGGAGTTTAAAGTGGTGGAAAACATGTCGATAGTCGTGAAAAATATATTAGAATGTATCACAAGTCCAATACGTATGGAGAAGAAGAAACATGTCATGGTGAGTTGATTTTATAGAGCACCAAGTTCAAAAAGACTCTTTTAATGAGTGGATAGTTAAAGCTTGTGTCTGGAGTTTTGAAAGAGCGAGAGTTTTTCTAATCCAACGTCTCGAGGTTCCGCCCTCCCTCTGCTTTCATGAGCTACCCAGCCACGCCCCTTTAATTGTGCACGCGCATTACCCGTGGTGTCAAAATGAGAGCCTTCGAGTCCCCAAGACATCCTACATGTTTATCTGTTTACGGTGGATGTTCAGCAGACAGCGGATATATCCGAGGGAAGCGCGGTGGCTGCTGCGCAGCTAACTCTCCTCTGCCTGGGCGAGTGCGCGTGCTCTCTGGCTGCTCCGCACGTTGATTGACAGCATGACAAAGCGGAAGTTCGAACTCTATTGGCTGAAGCTGACCGGTACTTTTTCAGATAACATGGGGGTCTATGAGACGAAGGCGGAGCCTAATTTTTATGTTGCTTTATGCTAATACTATATTGTATCGAACCAGACTGACACATTTAAAGCTCGTGTCTGGAGTTTTGAAAGAGAGGTTTTTTTTTTAATCCAACGTCTCGAGGTTCTGCCCTCCCTCTGCTTTCATGAGCGACCAAGCCACGCCCCCTTAATTGTGCACGCTATTATCCGTCGGGTGAAAATGAGAGCCTCCGAGTCCTACAACATCCTCCATGTTTAGCTGTTTACGGTGGATGTTCAGCAGACAGTGGATATATCCGAGGGACAGACAACCACACACTCACATTCACTTCAATTTAAAACTGACCTCACATGCATGTTTATGGCCTGTGGGAGTTCTTCTCCTTTGATGCCTGCCTGTTATTCTGCCTCTGGGTTTGGACTGTGACTTTAGCTTTGGATACTCTGTCTGGACTTGTCTGCCCTGAATAAAATCCTGCTTGGCTCCTCATTACCTCCAGTCTACATTTGGGTTCACCTGGCAAAACAAACCAGTCCATGAATCCATTGGACTTGGAGCTGATTCGAGCTGAACTCGAGGAACAGGGGTTGGAGGTCGATGGGATCAACGCAACTCCCATCAGATATAGAGCTTATCACAGCACTGGAACTGTGTTAGTTAAAGTCACTAATGACTTGCTATTGGCGGCTGATGCAGGTCGAGTCTCAGTCCTGGTTCTCTTAGACCTCAGTGCAGCTTTTGATACAATTGACCACAATATTCTCCTGCAGAGGTTAGAATGTGAGGTTGGCATCAGAGGAAAAGCCCTCTGCTGGTTCAAATCCTATTTATCTAATAGGTACCAATTTGTTCACGTTAACCAACAGTCCTCACCGTGCTCCCAGGTCAGCTATGGGGTTCCTCAAGGGTCCGTGCTCGGGCCAATTTTATTTCTGTTGTATATGCTTCCTTTAGGGAACATAATTAGAAGCCACGATATCAATTTTCATTGTTATACAGATGACACACAATTGTATTTATCTATGAAACCTGATCAAACTAATTAAATAGACAGACTCAGTGACTGTATCAGAGAAATTAAATCCTGGATGACTACGAGCTATCTCCGTCTTAATCCTGGCAAAACAGAGGTCATTATACTAGGCCCCCATAAACTGAGAGAGTGTCTATCTGAACAGATTATCACCTTAGATAACGTCAGTGTATCCTCCTCCTCTACTGTGAGGAACCTCGGGGTCTTATTTGATCAGGATATCTCCTTTAAAGCACACATCAACCTGGCTTGTAAAACAGCATATTTCCACTTGTGCAACATAGCTAAAATAAGAAACATTTTACCTAGAAGCGATGCAGAAAAACTCAACCATGCATTTGTTTCCACTAGACTGGACTACTGCAACTCCCTTCTTGCAGCCTGCCCAAAAAGAGCGTTAAAAAACTTTCAGTTGGTTCAAAATGCGGCCGCCAGATTATTAACCGGAACTAGAAGACGTGAACACATTACTCCCGTTCTAAAATCTCTTCACTGGCTTCCTATCGAGTTTAGAGTTAGATTTAAAATCCTTCTCCTCACTTACAAAATCCTAAATGGGATGGCTATGACCTATCTTCAAGATGCTTTAACGCCTTATCAACCAATCAGAGCACTCCGCTCTCAAAATGCAGGGTTACTGGTGACTCCTAGGGTCTCTAAATGGACATTAGGTGGAAGAGCCTTTAGCTATCAGGCACCGTTTTTATGGAACCAGCTTCCAAGTGGTGTCAAAGAGGCAGACACAGTCTCCACATTTAAGGTTAGGCTCAAGACGTTTCTCTTCGATGCAGCCTATGATCAGGTCAGCTAGGGGGTCTAAACTAAACTAAACTAAACCAAACTAAGTTAAACTAAACCAAACTAAATTAAACTAAACCAAACTAAACCAAACTAAATTAAACAAAACTGAACTATCTAAACTATACTAACTAAATACTAGTTTAAATACTAAACTATCCACAAAGCTGCTCTAGGAGCTAGAATGCTGTGGGAAGTACGGTGCACTGAGTCCTATCCTCTAATGTCTGAATGTTATTCCCTTTAGTCCGTTCATTGCTTTCACCTGCTGTCCCCCCCTTCGAGGGGGAGTCTTCTTGAGTTTCAGTTGCTGACTCCACTATCACGAGGGCCTACGAACAAGCTTCGGCCGGACCGGGAGGACACTCCTGTCGGTCCTGCCCGCGGACTGGCTTCAGTTCTACCTCTGGGATCCGTAGTTCCTGTGCTGGACCGTCCAACGGACTGTACTCAACATAGTCCTAGGCTTTACTTCTTATTGTCTCATGCTAGCTGTTGCCAAAGCTGTCCGTCCCTGGGAGAGGGATCCCTCCATACTGTGGTTCTCCCCAAGATTTCTTCTTTTCCCACTGGGTTTTTGGATTTTTTTCTTGCCGGATGTGAGGGTCTGAGGCGGTGGTTGCTTCGTTTTGTCTCGTTACTGAATTTGACATATTAATATTATGCTTATTCATTGTTTTTATTTTTACCAATCAATGTAACATCTTGAAGCCCTCTGAGGCAACTGTTGTTGTGATACTGGGCTATACAAAAATAAAATTGAAATTGAAATTGAACTCCGGGGAGCCTGATGCGTCCTACTTCATGGAAGGGTCCGCAGTCCTCCGACCATCCAGTTCCTGTGTTCGACTCTGATGTGGGCCAGAATTACCAGTCAGGAAGCCGGCATAGAGGCTGTGATAGAGAACATTTGCAGGATTGCGCCGGGGCTGGGGAGCCACGTAATTCAATCTCTGACACCGGTTCTTAAGTCCCTGATGTTAGTATCCCAGTTAGTATCCATCAGCAGCGTCCAAGGCGCCGTCGTCTTGATTCTGCCTCCATCAGATGCGTGGCTGCAGCCTCTGCCTCAATCAGCGGCATCTGAAGAGCCGCCTCTCAGCTCTGTCAAGGGGTCCCTGGGGGATGGTGCCAGACACCGACTGCAAACAATTACTATAGGTTACCAAACATGGCTGAACCACAGAGATGCAAGATACAAAGTGAGTCCAAAAAGTTTCAGACATGGTGGGTCGATGAATATTTAAAGAATTCAAAGACAAAAGTGTTTGTTTGATTTGCAATGAAGCTGTGGCAGTGATCAAAGCATAATACACACAGACACTACGAAACCAAACATCAGCTGTACCCATCCTCCACTGGTTCTGAGAGAGAGCAAAAAGTAAAGCAAATGACAGGTGCTCTGCAAGGTCAGCGACAGTGTTTAAGTGTTCAAAAAATCCAGGAAAATGCTTCAATAGCCAGCTGGAAGGCCACTCAGCTCATCGCAGTGAAGCTTTCTCTGATGGAGACTTCATTGAACAGTGCTAAAGTGGTGGAACTAAAGTGGACTTGGCAAATGGTATGTGAGGATATCGAACACACAGCCTGATAAGCGGAGGCAGGGCTGAGATTGGAGCGCCTCTTTTAAAGCCTGATCACCAAGTAATCTGTTCAGTTCATTCCACCATAATGTTTGTCTCAGTCGTCCTGCTATTAGTATGCCTTTACTTTTTAATTATCAAAACCCGGAGGCCCAGGAACTTTCCTCCAGGGCCCTTTGCTCTGCCCATATTGGGAAACCTTTTACAGCTGAGCCTGGAGGATCCCGTGAAGTATGTTGAGAAGGTAAGGTAAAATGTTTCAAATTTTTTTAAAAAACATTTTGCTTTGCATTTGTCCTCGAGCATTATTCACACAGAAGCCATGCTCTGTTGAATGTTTTTTATGCTTTTTTAAAAGTATGTGTTGATATGAAGTTGAGATTCTGCACACTTGGAGCTTTTCCCACTGTCCTCTCAGAACAAACAGCCAGCTGATTCAAAGCTGTTCATGAGTCTCAGGTATCACTGCTGAGAAGTTTGCCTCTGAGTAGAATATATATAGCGGTTTGTAGTTTTGTGTTTAAAAAGTAAATATATCATTACTGTATCATGTGTTCATTTCATGACATAAATGGCAAAAATCTTTTAAGAAAGGGTGATTTTGAAGATGTTGAAAAAAAAAACTATGTGTGTGTGAGTTAAAATAAAATGTGTACCTGTTGACAAGCGTTCCCATCAATCACGGCTCTCATGGCAGGATAAAGAAAAGTTAAAAGACACAAAAGTTTTAAAAGAACAATATCTCAATTGATTAAACCATGCACTCAGATAAAACTGAACTGAAAAATAAACAAAAACCTTGTCTGTCCGAAGGTCACCCAGAGTCCTGGATTTCTTTATTTACTAAAATGGTTGGTGGTTCATTTACCCAAACCTTCATCAAAGTACCTGTAATCAAAATCTGAACTATCTTACTACTATAATACTCTATTACCTGGTATCTGTCTTTTGTTTTGGAAGGATTGGGCAGCAAGAACCAAAATGGCGTGAAGATTTTGACAGCTGCTTGTGTGGCATTTGTAGATATGCACAATCAAATATGTACACATAATTCAAGTATATAGACACATTTCTAGGTACTTTATGCCATTTTGTATTGTTCCTGTGGGAACCCTCATACAGGTTTGTTGATTGTAAAAATATCTCATGCACTATAAAAGCTACCACCATAAATTTTTTACTAATTAAAATCAGAATAGCTGAGCATATTGTAAATTCAGTCAAATATATTTGCTTCAGAACTGTTTACTTGTAAAGGATGTCTTGCAATTGGACTTCAAAAATCACCAAAAAAACTAAAAATCTACCAACACAGATACTTAAATACACACTCATTTAAAGATGTCCAGAGTTCAGACTGCTGTAAACAATCAACAAATGAATTAAGTATAAAGTGTAACCATTTGCTTTCTGTTTTCAGCCGTTGCTAAAGTGGAAAATAAAAGTATATGACGTGAAATCTTGGGCATAAAATGTGACCCATTCTAAAGGCTGGTATACACTACGGGATGATCGGGCCGAATTCTGCTCCGATCTTTTCCTCCCGATCGAAGCTGACAGGGTCCGACTGTCGGGAGTATGCAAATGAGTTCGGGTCCGATCTTTGTGTAGTGTGCGGTGTGTTCCGAGAGATTTTTTCCGGTCGGAGCCTCTCGGGAGGCGTCGGAAGGGGAGATCGTAGATCGTGAACATGTTTAATATTTCCGATCGCACATCCTGTAGTGTGTGGTGCGCTCCGAGAGGGGCTGATCAGCTCGGTGTCGACCTGTCGACGCCCTCGGAATAGAGCTCCCTGATTGGCTGAACAGCTCCGTCTCACCAAGGTGCTGCTGCTTAAAAAAAATCCCCGCTCAGCTGTCGGAGCTGGAGACAAGAATATATGTCTGTTAAATATATTCACTATATATGACAGTGAAACAGAAAAGCCAGAGCTCCGTGCACAAAGTGAGTGGTTATTCCTCAATAACTTTATCGCTCCTCAATGAACTGTATTTCCTCGATTCAGACTCAAACTCCTATTTAATACATTCATCTGCATCTCCGCCAGTCCTGCAATAATCCCAATGTTTTAATTCATCTCCATTATTAACCATCACGGAAGAACACGGAAGAAAAAATAATACAACAGAACTTTCCGCTGACTCCGTGCCTTCAGAGACAGAGCGGACATATAATGAAACTTACCTAATCAAAGCTCAACGTGTTTTCATTCTGGTTTAAACTATCCAATCTGTGGACAAAAAGAATGATATCTGGCGATTTAAAAAAAGTAGTCTTTATTTCTCACGGTCTGCTAATAATTTTATTCTACTGCTCCACTCGGGAATCAAAAGTAAAAAAACAAACAAAAAACACACACACACACACACACACACACAGATTAATAAGCTGAATCATCATCAAATGTGGAGGGTAAATTATAAGAAAATGATCTGAAACTATGTTTCCCTCTTCTGTACTAGAACATTTAAATTTTCTGACAAGGTCCCGACAGTCCGTGCTCCGTGCGACCCAGCACCGCCTTCTGGTGGTCATCCGGAATTCATCGAACCATATTCATAATGTTCATTCAATCTTGAACTGAAGAATGATAAAAGTCATGAATTTTGTTGTTAAACCTTTAATTTGAAACTTCCAAACTGGGATATTGTTCTTGTGCTTCACAGCTGAGGAGAACTTATGGAAATGTCTACAGTCTGTTCATCGGTTCCAATCCAGCTGTTGTCATCAGTGGGTTAAAGGTCATGAAGGAGGCCATAGTGACCAAGGGGGTGGAATTTGCTGGACGACCCCAAGACCTGTTCATCAATGCTATCACCATGAAAAAAGGTTGATGTATTTATCAACTCTATATTTGTATATAGCTGAGCCTCATCTCCTGTGGGAGCATGATATTATTTTGTTTGTTTGTGTGTTTGTATGTGTAGTGAGGACAGAGTGAATTGTTGTTGGGAGAATGTATTAAGAAGCACAACAACGCCACCCTGGGAATTTTACCTCTGGAATTAAATTAAAAAGATACACAAGTTTGTGGCTCAATAGAGGCATAATTCCAAATGTAAAAATACAGTTTGATTAAACATCTTAATATTAAAAATAACAAACTTGTATTCAAATTCACACTCTCGGTGAAAATGGGAATTTTTCTTTGGCTGAGGCCTACTGGATGGACACAAGCCCGTGCAGGGGAGGGATCCACCAAAAGAAATAAAGAACATCTTGAGTCACCGGGCATTTATGGAAAACACACAGCCAAGCATTAGCCACCTGTTAGCATCTACGGCACTGCAAAAAGAGGATACCTGCCACGGTCGGTCAGTGCAGCAGCACATAAGAGGGGAGCACGCCCTGCAAACATGCACCCTCTGTAGGCACAATTAATGAAATGAAGCAGCCAGCGAGGTGAAGCAGTGCAGCCACACCTGTCAATCAAACAGCCTCAACAAAATGAAGCGCCAGAGCTCAGGCTACTGGGTCACCTCATCGGCAGCCAATCAGCAGCACCCTGCACACAGTACATAGAGCAGACGCCTCTCTGCTGCTACATATAGTTCATTTAGTTTTTCAATAATCTGATTTGACTGAAGATAAGAAGGCGGTTTGTGCTCTCACCTTGCATGGAGAACGTCATGGGTTCAAAAATTACAAATATACCAGCCTGTCGTGTTTGGGGGACGCTTTGATGTGGAGCCTGAAGTTGGAGCTTCGGTCCTGGACCGGGTTCTCTGTTCTGCTCACTACACTGGGTCAGGTCCTGGATCCATGTGGTCCTGGTCTGAGCTATGCTGGCTTCTCATCTGGAAGTTTTGCTCAGTCTGTTACATGGCTGGCTGATGGGCAGAGGACTATCTGGGTTGCTTGCGGCCCGGACAGCTGCGGTGGGAGTTTTGCTTTCGGTCTGGTGCAATCAATGAGCCGGGTTTCAACTTCGTCAGGCTTTACTGTCTCTCTCACATTTGGGTCTTCCAGAAAATGTCAAACCTGTATGGACAGAACTTTATAAACCACTGTTGACCAAAAAGGTTGGAGATCTCCCGTGAAGGGTGCTGCATGGTGCCATCGCTGTAAACTCTTGTTTCTACAACACGTCCTGCAGTGAAGAACAACTGTCCATTCTGCTCCCGCAGTTTCTCATTGTCTCCTGGGGAAATCTTGTCCAAAAACATGGGCATCATAGGTTGCAGGCATGATCAAGGAAACAAACTAAAATGTTAACTTTTTAACTTAATTCTCAGACAAGCAAAGGCAGCAGTGTATCTTAGCGGAAGAAACAAGGTCGAAAAAAACCATGAGTTGTAATGTGAATGTGTTTTTTTCTGAAGCTGATCGAAGTCGGGCTAAAGGTTAATTTTAATTTCTACAAATGGACAATGTGGACAAATTTGTCAGCATTTGCTCTTTTGTGTTTTATTGTGCCAAATGATCATGTTCTGAGGAGTTTCTTCACAGAAGTTGCATGATTGTAATATGTGCCTATTGCATTTTCTTTTCAAAATAAAAATAATAATAATAATCTTTAACCGTTGTAGGAGTGGCTCTGGCCAACTATGGGTTGAGTTGGAAGGAGCACCGTCGCTTTGCTCTGATGACTCTGAGAAACTTCGGGATGGGGAGGACCTCAATGGAGGACCGGATTCATGGGGAGATTCAGTACCTCATCAAAACTCTGGAGAGCAACATTGGTAGGTCATCCATGGGCAATAACAGAAACATAACTAATAATCTGATACGTGATTCACAACACTTGATTTAATTCTATTTTCCGTTCCTGCACAAAAGCCCTTCATGCTTCAATGTCAATGATCTTTACAGGTGAAACCATGAGTCCTGAGCGCATGTTTCACAAGGCAGCGTCAAACATCATCTGCCAGGTTCTGTTTGGTACACGCTACGACTATGACAACAACTTTGTCACAGTGATAATTCAGTCTGTTGTTGAGATTACCAAGCTCATCAATGGTCCTTGGTCGATGGTGAGTTAAAGCAGAGTCTACAGCCGTTCCATGACTGATGTGCAACATGAAACCAAAGCAGAATAGCAGAAAGCTGCCACCTCTGAGCCTGGTTCTGCAGGTTTCCTCCTTTTAATCGGGACTTTCTCCTTTCCACAGTGGCAAAATATAAATAAAGCTGGACTGTTTGAAGTAAATGGAAAAACTCATGTTCTGTCAGCAGTGCATTTATGTGAATAAAGAGCCTCCTGTGTATTTATACAGAGTAAAATCTTTCAATTGACTGACAGATGTTACACACACACACACACACACACACACACACACACACAGACACACACACACGAAGGATATGATAATCTTTTCTCATCTCCTTTATTTTACCAGCTGTATGATTCCTTTCCCTTCATTCGTAACCTGCCGCTACCCTTCCAAGAGGGCATTAAAAATGCAGAGGTAATGCTAACAATCAGTTTGAACCATACACATCGCCTGTTACCATGAACACCCTTTTAAAATGCAAATCTGTGATGTTTTTCAGAGAATAGTGGCTGCTATTGGGGATTTAGTTACTGAGCACAAGAAGACCAGAGTCCCCGGAGAGCCTCGAGACTTCATTGACTGTTACCTGGATGAAATGGACAAGGTGTGTGTTAGCTGCAGCAGTTTGAACAACATCACACAACCACTAAAGTTGGCTCATAACCTGATTTCAGTTTTCTTTTCTTTTCTTTTGCAGAGACTCGATGATTCTTTATTTTCAGAAGAGCAGCTGAATTTGATTGGCCAGGATCTTTACATCGCCGGGACCGACACCACCTCCAACACCCTGCTGAGTGGTTTTCTTTACCTCACAAACAATCCGCACGTACAAGGTACATCTGCAAGACTGAGACGAACATAAAACCTTTCAGTTTCAAAGTTTAACCCTCACCCAAGGACAGATATCAGGGTTCAGGGATCTTTCCTTTCCTCACTGATCCTCATATCCATGTCTTCCTTCTCCCCTGGTCTGTGTCTCCCCTGCTCAGTTGGTAGAGTGGGTCGTCTTATGACCAGAATGTTGGCGGTTCGATCCCTGCTCCCGCAGGCATAAAACTGTCGTGTCCTTGGGCAAATCACTTCACCCACCTTGCCTAAGGCTGAATCCCATTTCACCCCTTAGCCCTCCGCCTATGAAACAGAGTGCTAAGGGGTAGGGGAGAAAGTCAACCCCTCCGAATTGGGACACCCCTCCGACAATCGCGTACGTCATCAGTAGTTGCCACTGCCGATGACGTAGGCAGATGCGACAATTATCTGCCGAAGAAGAATGTTTTTCTTACATTTTAAAACTTTATTAATTGACAAAATACTGACATTTATGAACGTCTTTCGTTGCGGACACCGCCATCTTGCCGATCTTGGAAGGCTTTCTGAGAAATCTGTCATCCAGTGGCGCCGGTGGCGAGGGGCGCTTGTTTTGTTCGCCTGGACCGTCAGTGGCGGGTGGTGTTAGTTCACTTCCGCATTGGCGGGGGCGCTCGTTTCCCACCCGCGCATTCCAGGCGGGCCGTGTTGAAGAAACCAGTTTATTGAAAATAATCGTCTATCTGTTGTGTTTGGAATTCGCCTGGAATGCGCGGGTGTGGAAACGATCACTCCCGTCAATGCGGAAGTGAACTAACCCCGCCCGCCAGGCATGATCTCAGCTGAAAGAACAAGCGCCCCTCGCCATCGGCCGATACCCCTCCGTTTGGAGTGTGCCTCTCGAGAATCTCCTTTTGGAGGGGTGACTGGCCCTCCTTCTTGGCCCTACCCCTCCGTCATAATGACAATTGGGACACTCCTACCCCTCCACGTGAACGCGCAAAACGAGGGGAAGGGCCAAGGGGAAGGGCTCAGGGGTGAAATGGGATTCAGCCGAAGTGTGAATGTCATGCGAGAGTGAATAGTTGGTGGTTGGAGGGGCTGATGGCGCAGATTGGCAGCCTCGCTTCTGTCAGTCTGCCGCAGGGCAGCTGTGGCTACAATAGTAGCTTACCACCACCCAGTATGGTGTGAATGGGTTAATGTGATATTGCAGTGTGAAGTGCTTTGGGCTCTGTCATGCAGGGTAAAAAGCGCTATACAAGTGTAGTCCATTTACCACATTTTCAATTATTCTATCTGTCAGCTCCTCCTCCCTGTGCGTGTTTATATGTCTGTTTCCCAGGGGTGAAAGCGATGTAAATTCTTGCTGGTACTATTAGTACATGACAGTGGAGATGAATGAAAATGGTGAAAGTTTTTGTGTGTTTTGGCCTCGTATTTACATGTAAATGCAACCGTGCAATCATCGAAAACAATATCTGAAAACTCTGGTCAGAGTGATAATTCACAAATGTTCTGTGATGTTGAGGAGCAGAGGAGAAAGACACTTTATCACACACTGCCCGTCGCAAGGATGGAGACTGTCTGGGTGAACAGTGGTGTGGGTTTGGGTGTAGCCTGGCCTCCACCTGCCATGCCGCTTCTTCTCCACCTCTGTCACTCTGTGGCTCTCTCGCTGTTCTCAGCTGACCACATGCTGCCGCTCACTCCTCTTTCTTTTGAGTGATTCCAGTGTCGCCAGCAGATAATATAAATTTCCTTCCTCCACCTCCACAACAAGCTCTTCTATTCCACTCTCTGTTAAATGTTCCTTGTCCTCTCTGCCACCAATGAGCATAAAAGTCCATTGATCAGCAGACAGAATATTCAGGAGCTACTTTGCATTGGCCATTATGGTAGAAAGTGGACGTATCAAGGGTGGGACATGAGTTATATTCCACCTGCAACTTTCCAAGTTCACTATGATTTATAAAAGTAAAAGTGCATCTAAGTGTGTGTGCACAGTTTTATAAATCTGAATACATTCTGTCACACATTTCCCCGTTTTGGGCTCACATACTTTTTAGGATTTAATAAACACCAAAGTGTCCGTTGTGCAGGATAAATGATCCGACAGGACGTTTTATAAATGAGGCCTCAGACGATGTGATCCTGAGATGTTGTTGGTTTAATCTATTGTTTGTCCTGTCCCGGTGCAAGTGCCGTGTCTTGTGGTGGAAAACGTCCCGGTGCTTAAAATCAAATTCCCAGAACAAATGCTGAGTGAAATCTCCAGGTGTTTTGCATCGTCAGAAGAACACAAAACAGAGCTGCTTACTGTCTGATTGGTTTCAACTGGGACATTTTGCAGCGAACGTAAAGATGTTAAAATTCAACGTGTGGTCCACATTTTGACACGTGACATATGAGTGTCTCCTCTGTCCAGCTGTGCCAGATGTTCTGTTTCATTTCACATGCAGACCTCCTGCACTTCATCCTGTCCTCTCTATGTGTTTTCTGGTTTTTCAGTCTTCGCTGGTCTTTCAGATTGCTTTCTGCCTGCTCCTGCTTGGTAACCTCTGCTTCAGTCTGACCTTTATACATAAAACCCTTGAACCCCTGTGAAACCCTGTGCTGCCTCCGTCTAATTACTTGAAATGTTCAATGTAATCTCTATTTTATCTTACAGAAAGATGTCAGCGGGAGATTGATCAGGTGCTGGAAGGGAAGGCTCGGGTCACTTTTGAGGACAGACATAAAATGCCTTATGTTCAGGTACCAGAGATATGTCTCCTTATTATTATTTCTTTTCAAACATAATAGATATTAACGAAATAATTAGTCCAATGAATACACTGCAAATTAGTTTTTTTTTTAAAAGGAGTCAGAAGAATCATCGACTTATTAAGCCCAACCCCCTCTTCAGTCTGTTTGCATCCTGCGTTTTTTTTTTAACCAATCACATCCTCATAAACATCATAAACTTAAATAACTGCAAAGAAAATGTAAATGAACAGAATGGGGGAACAGAAAAACCCAGTGCATGTTCCATTGCTCGTCCTCCCTGTACCTCTACTGAACTTCATTTCTAAAGCATTTTCAAACAAGTACAGTTGGCACAAAGAGCTGTACATAGTTATAAAAAAGTGCAAAGACAAAATACAGTCAGAGCAAGATAAACAATAAAAGACATTGATAAAACAGTAAAAGCAGGAGCAAAGTCTCCAGCTGAGTTAAAAGCCAGTGAATAAAAATATGTTTTAAGATCTCTTAAAAATAGACGGTGAGGGGGCCTGCCTGATGTGCAGTAGAAGCTCATTCCACAGCTTAGGGGCAGCAACAGAAAAAGCTCTGTCCCCTCCGAGCTCATGCTTGGAACTCGGTACCTCCAGGAGCAGCTGATCAGCTGACCTGAGGCACCCCATACGGTCCAGTTGGTCCTCAGACGTGGACCTGCATCGCGGTGTCTCCCTCCCTTCTTCCTCTCCTCGATCATGGCTGGACTGACTGAGGACTCTGCGTCTTTTTCTCTGTTGGATTGTAACCTGCTGTCATCTCCCATCTGACTGGCCTCTCGCTGTGTTCTCACTCACTGTCATCTCAAAGCTTCCTCTCCAGTTTATACCAGCTGGGGCTGACTTCCCATCAGGAGTCGTGACGGTGCCTCTACAGGCATAATTCATTACTACATCAAGTTCTCAGCCTGATAATTAGACTGGAGAACCTGTTAATCCTTTGAAACTTTAATCTCCACATTGATGACCCATCTTGTACTGTGGCAGCTGAACTGATAACTATTTACTCCTTTGATTTTATTCAGCCTGACTCGTGTTAAAGGCCACACTTTGGACTTGGTGTTATGCCATGGCCTAAATATTGATTCCATGAGTGTGGAAGACTTTCACATAAGTGATCACTGCTGTATTTTATTTAAACTTTCATGTTGTCACCTTCTGCTCACTGTGTGGAAACACAGACACGTACTGTGAAATTCATGAAATCAGGGCTGATATCAAACCTCCCACAGAGTTTACCTGCTCTGCCATCTCCCTCGCACCCCTGGTCCTCCTTCTCTCCTGTCAGCCTGCAGGATGTGAAGCCTTCAGTCTGCAGGATGAAACCCTCATTGAGCCCTGCTGACGTTGTGCCTGCTCTACTTTTCCTAAATGTTTTTCACATTGTTGCTCTTTGTTCTGTGAAATTGATAAATCTCTCACTTAAATGTGGCTCGGTCCCCAGATACTTCAAACATGCTGTGAGTGAGGTGAGTGACATGTGGTGAAACTGATTCTGAAAAAGCCAAATTCTTTTTCTGGGGAGCCTAAAAACTGCCTTGGTCTGAGGCCTCCTTCCGTTGGCTGTTAGAGATGGCTGTCCAGCTCCCTCCCTGCCTTTTTGGAGGTCCTGGGGCAAAAGGTCGCAAAGGTCCCTTATCTGCGAAAAGCTTGACTTTCTTACGTTCTCAGCTCCTGGAGCTCCAGAGCGTGTTTCTCCTGTGAGGCTGCAGCTGCAGCTTCCAGAGCAGCTCTCTCTGCCTCAGCCTGCAGGCGCACTGATGCAACAGGAGATCTACTGCTTCTTGAGATTGTACGATTTCTGCCGTGAGATTTTTAACTGGAAACACTAGTTAACACGTTGGAGATGTCGTCACAGGGGCTCACTTCACTCTCAACACAATCCTCAGTGTTCCCATTTTCAGCAGGCCTGAGAGCACCATTGTTTTAAACCACTTGTTCACATCCTCCATAAATTTATTTCCAGCCAACAGTTTTGCATTGAACCATACTTCAGGTTTTTCCTTTTCCTCTGGAGGTAAATAATTTAACAGACTCATGTGTTTCCTTTGCTCAAACAGCACAGTATCTTGTATTCGTTGAGATGATAATGCAGTTCTGGTTCATATTGTCTAATTGTTGTTTTTAGATTACATGTTCAGGTTGGACTTTCTTTTTTTTAGCAGGCTTTCTATTTTTTCCGTTAGCGCCTTTTCTGTTAAAGTAATTAAGCGTTTAGTGATGGTTTGCGTTTCCGCTTTGACCACACCAGACGAGGCTGCATGACAGCTGCAGCAGTCCAGTCCCTCACTCGCAGCCGGCAGGCTCACAGTTGGGGTTTCCACTTCTTACAGTTTTTAGAAACAGTCGCCGTTCCACCTCCACGGTTCGATGTCTTTGGGGAGTTGGACAACGTTTGTTTGTACCTTCTGTTCGATCTTCATGGTTGGACTGTTCCTGACCTCCCCTGAAAGTCCGTTCCACAGTTTCACTCTGCACATTGAAATATTAAATGTTTTTAATGGATGCTGACAGTTTAGTTCCTTCCTCCATTGAGTTTCAGAAACAGTTTTTGAATGTTCCCTGGGAGTGAGGTATTCAGTGCTTTGTGAGGGGCGGCTGTGGTTCAGTGGGGAGAGCGGTCGTCTTGCAGTCGGGAGGTTGTTAGTTCAATTCTTATCTCTGCATGTTGGAGTGTCATTGGGCAAGACACTGAGCCCCAAATTGCCTCCAGTGGATGGACTGAGCACCTTGCATGGCAGCCGCCTCCACTGGTGTATGAATGGGTGAATGTGGTAACGCAGTGTAAAGTCCTTTGGGCTCTGTCAATGCAGTGTAAAAGCGCTATATAAGTGTAGTCCATTTACCATTTTTTCTGTTTGAAAATGTTTTGTGAATTACTCTCATGACCTTTTCACTCATTTAAAAATAAGAATATGGGACTTCTGCGGCTCAATCAGTTAAAATTTTGAGACTATTGGCTAAAATCTGTAGGAGAGAAAGTGCTGAGGGCTTTGCTGCCATGTTTTTACTTTCCTCTGATGAAGATTTGCGACAGCAGCTAATAATAAGTTTCTGTTTTCAGGCTGTGATCCATGAAATTCAGAGAATGTCCAACACTGTTCCGCTCAGTGTTTTTCACTGTACCACCAAAAACACAGAACTCATGGGGTATTCACTTCCAAAGGTAATGGATTACTGTTTAGAAACATTTCAAATCGAAAGCGAAAAAATCCATCATGATTTTTTTTCCTCTTCAGGGAACCATGATCATTCAGAACTTGACCTCGGTGCTGAACGAGGAAGGCCAGTGGAAGTTCCCTCATGAATTCAACCCTGAAAACTTCCTCAATGACAAAGGAGAATTCTTCAAACCGGAGGCCTTCATGCCTTTCTCTGCAGGTACGACTGCATGAACACCTTCATTTATGACTGAGAGAGTCAAATCAGACGACTCTTCTCCATTTTCTTCTGCGTCTCAGGTCCTCGGATGTGTCTCGGAGAGGGTCTGGCTCGCATGGAGCTCTTCCTCATCCTGGTCACTCTGCTGAGGAAGTTCAAGTTCATCTGGCCTGAAGACGCAGGAGAACCAGACTTCACTCCTGCCTTTGGGATCACCCTGACACCCAGACCGTATCGCATGAAGGTGGAGCTCAGATCAACCAACGACTGAGAAAATTACTGCAAACGTGTGAATCTACAGATCCTTTAAAAGGAAATCGTCCTCCTTCTAGTTAAAGCTGCTTTATTCATTTGTCCTCACAGCATATCGACTTTCTTCATTTTTCGTCCTGTCTATCAACTCTCACTACATTTCCAGACATCTCAGCCTACTTTATCTCCAATATCTCTCACCTCAGCAATTAACATCACTTTAATGACTTTATGTTTGAATTGAATATCTCGTATTGAAAGTTGTGTCTCCTTTGATGTTTGAAGCTGTGTTTTTTCCCCCGTTTGTTTTGATTCTGTTCCCAGTTGCAATAAAGAGCTCTGAACTTTGGATTTCATCCCAGTCTTCATGAGTCTTTCACAATGAATTAATTTAAAAAACTCAATTGATCCCTTGTAGGGAACTTCCTTCATTTCACCCATTGTCCTTCTGGAAGCGCTGGGCTGCCGCAGTGCAGCATCTAGGGACCTGCAGGGGGGTCAAAGGTCTTGCTCATGGAGCTACAGTGGTGCCCCGAGCTTCAAATCCCAAGTCTGCCTCTCTAAAACCCAGGCCACCACTGCCTTATTTTTACTTTAAATTACTTTTTTGAATCCATTTTGTAAAGGTGAATTACATTTCTTATTTTGTTTGAAGAGCTAAATCAGGGCCGTTTCTAGCTTCATGGGGGCCCTAGGCCAGATGTTGTCTGGGGGCCCCTATTTTGTCAGACTGTGAAGAAGAGATTTCCTAACCCTTTAGATGGTCTACTAAGCCGAGGCTACAGTTAAAATCAAACGTCTGAAGAGTTGAGCCACTCAGGCAAGTTAAACCGATAAAACTATAATACGAGGAAAACCATCCTCTATATGTCAATAAATAAAACAGATTGAGTGTTTATAAAAAGAAACACATTTATTTCAAATAAGAAAACATAACAAATCAACATGTATTTTAAAGTGCAACAATCAAAACAAACCGCTGCTTAAAATTGTGAGGTGGGGTTATGGAAAGGTTGAGTAATGGAAAAATTTGACCTGGTTGAAGTTTACCATCAATGAAAGGGGTCTGACCGGGTGTGAGCACACTTGCCAAGGTAAACACAACACAGGGAGTTGCTCTCAGAGTTTGTATTTGTATCTTCCTCTGCTCCGATGCTTCCTGGGCAGAAAGAGGTTCTGATGTTAGCGATTGTTCTGGAGCTTCCTGGACAGAAGGAGACACCTGATGGCCCTGGGGCTTCCGGGTCAGGATGTTCGGACGATCCCTCAGGCTCGATGTCTGGAGCTCCGAAATATTTTAGAATTGCTCCTGCAAAGTCAAAGCTCATTAGGTTATCAAGCAAAAAATAGATCCTGAGTACATATTCTGTTTTATTATTAGTGTTGTTGCAGTAACACAGAAAATTAAAATTACTGGCAATCTGTTTTTATATTAAACATTGTGATGTACAGTGTCCCTTTAAAGTT
The DNA here is from genome assembly GCF_902148845.1 of Salarias fasciatus. Taxonomy (NCBI): domain Eukaryota; kingdom Metazoa; phylum Chordata; class Actinopteri; order Blenniiformes; family Blenniidae; genus Salarias; species Salarias fasciatus. Next base: position 30,256,939 of record NC_043751.1, read on the forward strand.
TGTATCCAGTTGCAAAGTGAATTTGACATTAACATTATGCTTATTCACTGTTTTTATTTTTACCAATCAATGTAACATCTTGAAGCCCTCTGAGGCAAATGTTGTTGTGACACTGGGCTATACAAAAATAAATTGATTGATTGACAAAGTTGCCACTTTTAAGAGTTTTCTGCAATAGTTTACAAATTGTACTAAAGTAATAAAACTGAGACAAAAAAACCACTGCCACAAAAGTCTGAAATAAGGATAAAACGCCATGAATAATATTTATACATCAATTAAAACACAAAGTCAAATAAATTCCTTGTATTTGTTTTTATTGGTTTAATCTTGTTTTATTATTTGCTTTATTGGCTTTAAATTATGTAGTTATTGTTATTCATATGCTTTAATTTTGTTGGAACACACTTTGGTCACTGTATGTGTTGTAAAGGGCTCTATTAAAGAAATGTTGATTGATTAATAGATTAAAAACAAAACTTTAAAACAGTCCTTTAAATTAAAAACTAAACTAAACAGTAGCAGTTTTAAGAACAATGTGGAGACCTTGCCCTCCGGGCTCGGTCCCTAATTAGAGCCCTATACAATACACACTAAACTTAGTAAATTAATTCTAACTAATCATAAAATAAAGTGTAAAATATGTGAGACAACTTCCACTGAACACTGACAGAGCAGACTACTGCAGCATCATGCCTCCCTCCTCTCCTCTCCCTCCATCTGAATGAACGGGTCTAAGGAGTCAGCCAATCATTCCCACGGTAGGACAGGCCAACTTTCATGAGACAAACATTAAAGCTGAGTTTGTGACGAACAGATAACAGCCGGCAGCAGGCTAACTTTTATCCGACGCTAGCTAGTTGGCAAGTGGGACAAATAAACAAACTTGCAAAAAAACAAAAACAAACAAACAAAAAACTTGGTGTCACCTCCACCTCTCCAGCCCACATCACCAGCAAATGACTTACCTTTATCCTTTGAACGTTTTTCTTCCTCAGTCTTCTTTTTCTTCCGTTTTTCCGCGCCGCTGGGATAATTTCTTTTTGATGCCATTATGGTTTGTTTTGTTAATCCTCTGGCTAATGACAGGTAGCTGTCCATCATTCCCATCGTACCTGTCGGCGGCCGCTACGTGACGTCACTTGCTGTGTGACAGAGCGGTCCAACACACTAATAATGCCATAAAAGCACCAGCCACAGCTTATCATTGCAGTTTATTTTATCCAACGTTTATTTTTAAGCATGTAAGAGGTGTAATAAACACAAGAGCTAGCTACAGATAAAAACAGGACATTTTAATTATCCTCAGAAGAGATTGAACATGCAGCTTTGGGGCCCCCTGGTGGCTTGGGGGCCCTAGGCATTCGCCTAGTTGGCCTATAGGAAGAAACGGCCATGAGCTAAATCAAACTGTCACACATTTTATGGCTATCCGGTTCAGGGGGCACTGCAGCCCAGCTGACTGTGGCCCATTCATACTCTGGAAGAAGCAGAAATGTAGCAACAGACGGAGAGAGAGACATTGGACATGGATTTTTAAAGTACACTTATTGACAGCAGTTCTCATCAGTGTTACAGTTTGTGTCAGATTTTAAAAATCATTCATTCAGATTAAATATTGTGCAAAACACGGTTCATTGTTTTCTGTACAGCACAGAATATTCTTAAAACACCAGACCTTTTAAAAAGAATTAAAATCATTGTGTTGCTGAAAAGAGAGGTACTCAAGCTAGAGTCTGGATTTCATGTTGACTCGCCACACTTCTCTGATCTTCGCCTTGTGCAGGGACAGTTTCTTGGGCTGTGTGGTTTTCAGGAGGGGTCTGGACAGTTACCACAGCCCCGGACTCACCAGGACCTCAGAGAAGGGATCTGCAGGGTCCAGGGAGAGTTAGCAGGCTCCTATCTGTGAGTGCCAATGCATTCTTCCATGTCTCCAGGAGCCTCCAGGACCCCCGGACAGAATGCATCCCCATCAGAGAGCCCAGGGTCTGGGCATCATTCAGGTCCGGCCCCACAGCATTCACAAACTGACCCACAGTGAGGTTCCCAGACTGGACCAGCCTTCCCGTCAGGCTGGGAGATGTGGGAAGATCATGTCGCTTTAAAACCTGAGAATCTCACACTCAATGCAGGGTTTGCTTGATGATCTGCAGAATGATAATATGTACAATCAGAGTGACATAATCAGTATTTCAAGATCAAATCTGGGCAGCTGTCTGCAGCAACGTGCAGTCAGGTTCCTACCGAGCGAGGCTCAGGGTTCTGGATACTGATTCCATCAGGAATATTTTCCCCAAGTAGACAAAATGATTCATCGTTTGACCGGCAGCAGTGAAAGAGTTACTGTATGTTTCAGATCTCATAAAAATATTATTTCCAAATAGAAAGAAAACACTTTTATTAATCCATCCATCCTCTGCATCGCTTCATCCTGTGCAGGGTGAGCTGGAGCCAATCCCAGCTGACTATGAGTGAGGAGACAGGACAGGTGAGGACAGGGTCCATCCTGGACAGGAGAGGACAGGATTCATTCTGGACAGGTTTCCAGTCCATCACGGGACAATCAAAGACTGTCTTGTTCTTTGCTCCTGCTGTCATTTTTGGATCACTGGAGCCTTGTTTTTGTTTTTCTACTCTTCGGTTTCAGGTGGGCGGTGCCGGGCGGTGTTTGCAGACGCAGCAGGCTGGTTGCTGATTACTGTGATTTGTGTCACCTGTCGAGCTGGGTGAGGATTATTACCTTAATGAGCAGTGGCTCTATTTCACGTCATTTCAGAACCTCTGTCTCATTCTAGTGCATATGTGGCAGGATGGGTGTGTTTGTGGTTGGTCTCAGCCTATTGGCTGGGGGCACTATAAAAACCCCTCCCACGTCTGTGTCGCCCTCTGGTTCTTGCACTTCCGGGTTGGTGCTGGCTGGTCGTGGTGGTTCGTGAGAGCAGGTAAAGGCTAACATCCCACATGAAATGTATCGTATTGGTTTTGATGAAAGTTACGCCTTGCAGTGTCGCGAGGGCTCCGGGGGGAGCGCGTCAAGCGCATGCCGCAGCAGTTGTAGATCGGGCGCGTGGGTCCCGATGGTCCGGTGCTGGTCTGAGCATTTGTCCCGCTAACGGAAGTCGGAAGCAGTATGTTATTGTTTAACTTTCTGGTAATCAACAGGTGTGCAGGCTGTAACAAATCCTTTTCTTATTAGGTTCTGCCCTGTTCGAGCCCTGTTTCCAGCGCAGACACACCACGGCTGTCTTTGTCCTTGTGTTTGTCCATCCTGGAGCTGCTGCCATGTTAAATGTTATCCTGTGTCGTGTCCTCCGCACGGTGGCGTGTTGGTGTGGGCCAGCCCAAACACGCATGGGACTTTGGACCGGAATGATGCGCGCGCTCCTGTCAATTAAGTGTTTTTGTTTGAAACAATAACTTGAACGAATGTAACTGAACTTAACGAGGAATAGAATAAATTATTTTCACCTGGAACCTCTGTACTCCTTTTTGTCATCCAGCGAACCTGTGTAGCCTTTTTAACAATTTAGTTTATTTCCTGGGGTGAAATTCCCCAGGTGGCGTTGTCTGGCAACACCTATATAATATTTAGATTCCCCACTTTGCCACACATAGAAACAGACAGAACAAGAGTGGAGGTGGTGTGGCTCTATACTTTGACAAGAATCTGGAGTTTAAAGTGGTGGAAAACATGTCAATAGTTGTGAAAATATATTAGAATGTATCACAAGTCCAATACGTATGGAGAAGAAGAAACATGTCATGGTGAGTTGATTTTATAGAGCACCAAGTTCAAAAAGACTCTTTTAATGAGTGGATAGTTAAAGCTTGTGTCTGGAGTTTTGAAAGAACGAGAGTTTTTCTAATCCAACGTCTCGAGGTTCCGCCCTCCCTCTGCTTTCGTGAGCTACCCAGCCACGCCCCTTTAATTGTGCACGCGCATTACCCGTGGTGTCAAAATGAGAGCCTTCGAGTCCCCAAGACATCCTACATGTTTATCTGTTTACGGTGGATGTTCAGCAGACAGCGGATATATCCGAGGGAAGCGCGGCGGCTGCTGCGCAGCTAACTCTCCTCTGCCTGGGCGAGTGCGCGTGCTCTCTGGCTGCTCCACACGTTGATTGACAGCATGACAAAGCGGAAGTTCGAACTCTATTGGCTGAAGCTGACCGGTACTTTTCCAGATAACATGGGGGTCTATGAGATGAAGGCGGAGCCTAATTTTTATGTTGCTTTATGCTAATATTATATTGTATCGAACCAGACTGACACATTTAAAGCTCGTGTCTGGAGTTTTGAAAGAGAGGTTTTTTTTTTAATCCAACGTCTCGAGGTTCCGCCCTCCCTCTGCTTTCATGAGCGACCAAGCCACGCCCCCTTAATTGTGCACGCTATTATCCGTCGGGTGAAAATGAGAGCCTCCGAGTCCTACAACATCCTCCATGTTTAGCTGTTTACGGTGGATGTTCAGCAGACAGTGGATATATCCGAGGGAAGCGCGGCGGCTTCTGCGGAGCTAACTCTCCTCTGCTGGGCGAGCGGCCGTGCTCTCTGGCTGCTCCACACTTTGATTGACAACACGAGAATGCGGAAGCTCGAAATCTATTGGCTGAAGCTGACCGGCGCTTTTTCGGATAACATGGGGGTCTATGAGACGAAGGCGGGGCTCATAAATACATTTTTATATTGCTTTATGCTAATATTATATTGTAGTGTCGAACCAGACTGACACATTTAAGCTCTGTTGAAAAATGATACATACTTTGGAAACGAACGGAAACTCCGGGCAGCTTCAATCAATGTTAAAATTTCCACATATGAATATAACCTTCTGATTTGGTTTTGAGATCTTTTCCTCCGACCGTAACACAGACAACCACACACTCACATTCACTTCAATTTAAAACTGACCTCACATGCATGTTTATGGCCTGTGGGAGTTCTTCTCCTTTGATGCCTGCCTGTTATTCTGCCTCTGGGTTTGGACTGTGACTTTAGCTTTGGATACTCTGTCTGGACTTGTCTGCCCTGAATAAAATCCTGCTTGGCTCCTCATTGCCTCCAGTCTACATTTGGGTTCACCTGGCAAAACAAACCAGTCCATGAATCCATTGGACTTGGAGCTGATTCGAGCTGAACTCGAGGAACAGGGGTTGGAGGTCGATGGGATCAACGCAACTCCCATCAGATATAGAGCTTATCACAGCACTGGAACTGCGTTAGTTAAAGTCACTAATGACTTGCTATTGGCGGCTGATGCAGGTCGAGTCTCAGTCCTGGTTCTCTTAGACCTCAGTGCAGCTTTTGATACAATTGACCACAATATTCTCCTGCAGAGGTTAGAATGTGAGGTTGGCATCAGAGGAAAAGCCCTCTGCTGGTTCAAATCCTATTTATCTAATAGGTACCAATTTGTTCACGTTAACCAACAGTCCTCACCGTGCTCCCAGGTCAGTTATGGGGTTCCTCAAGGGTCCGTGCTCGGGCCAATTTTATTTCTGTTGTATATGCTTCCTTTAGGGAACATAATTAGAAGCCATGATATCAATTTTCATTGTTATACAGATGACACACAATTGTATTTATCTATGAAACCTGATCAAACTAATCAAATAGACAGACTCAGTGACTGTATCAGAGAAATTAAATCCTGGATGACTACGAGCTATCTCCGTCTTAATCCTGGCAAAACAGAGGTCATTATACTAGGCCCCCATAAACTGAGAGAGTGTCTATCTGAACAGATTATCACCTTAGATAACGTCAGTGTATCCTCCTCCTCTACTGTGAGGAACCTCGGGGTCTTATTTGATCAGGATATCTCCTTTAAAGCACACATCAACCTGGCTTGTAAAACAGCATATTTCCACTTGCGCAACATAGCTAAAATAAGAAACATTCTACCTAGAAGCGATGCAGAAAAACTCATCCATGCATTTGTTTCCACTAGACTGGACTACTGCAACTCCCTTCTTGCAGCCTGCCCAAAAAGAGCGTTAAAAAACTTTCAGTTGGTTCAAAATGCGGCCGCCAGATTATTAACCGGAACTAGAAGACGTGAACACATTACTCCCGTTCTAAAATCTCTTCACTGGCTTCCTATCGAGTTTAGAGTTAGATTTAAAATCCTTCTCCTCACTTACAAAATCCTAAATGGGATGGCTCCGACCTATCTCCAAGATGCTTTAACGCCTTATCAACCAATCAGAGCACTCCGCTCTCAAAATGCAGGGTTACTGGTGACTCCTAGGGTCATTAGGACATTAGGTGGAAGAGCCTTTAGCTATCAGGCACCGTTTTTATGGAACCAGCTTCCAAGTGGTGTCAAAGAGGCAGACACAGTCTCCACATTTAAGGTTAGGCTCAAGACGTTTCTCTTCGATGCAGCCTATGATCAGGTCAGCTAGGGGGTCTAAACTAAACTAAACTAAACCAAACTAAGTTAAACTAAACCAAACTAAATTAAACTAAACCAAACTAAACCAAACTAAATTAAACAAAACTGAACTATCTAAACTATACTAACTAAATACTAGTTTAAATACTAAACTATTCACAAAGCTGCTCTAGGAGCTAGAATGCTGTGGGAAGTACGGTGCACTGAGTCCTATCCTCTAATGTCTGAATGTTATTCCCTTTAGTCCGTTCATTGCTTTCACCTGCTGTCCCCCCCTTCGAGGGGGAGTCTTCTTGAGTTTCAGTTGCTGACTCCACTATCATGAGGGCCTACGAACAAGCTCCGGCCGGACCGGGAGGACACTCCTGTCGGTCCTGCCCGCGGACTGGCTTCAGTTCTACCTCTGGGATCCGTAGTTCCTGTGCTGGACCGTCCAACGGACTGTACTCAACATAGTCCAAGGCTTTACTTCTTATTGTCTCATGCTAGCTGTTGCCAAAGCTGTCCGTCCCTGGGAGAGGGATCCCTCCATACTGTGGTTCTCCCCAAGATTTCTTCTTTTCCCACTGGGTTTTTGGATTTTTTTCTTGCCGGATGTGAGGGTCTGAGGCGGTGGTTGCTTCGTTTTGTCTCGTTACTGAATTTGACATATTAATATTATGCTTATTCATTGTTTTTATTTTTACCAATCAATGTAACATCTTGAAGCCCTCTGAGGCAACTGTTGTTGTGATACTGGGCTGTACAAAAATAAAATTGATATTGAAATTGAACTCTGGGGAGCCTGATGCGTCCTACTTCATGGAAGGGTCCGCAGTCCTCCGACCATCCAGTTCCTGTGTTCGACTCTGATGTGGGCCAGAATTACCAGTCAGGAAGCCGGCATAGAGGCTGTGATAGAGAACATTTGCAGGATTGCCCCGGGGCTGGGGAGCCACGTAATTCAATCTCTGACACCGGTTCTTAAGTCCCTGATGTTAGTATCCCAGTTAGTATCCATCAGCAGCGTCCAAGGCGCCGTCGTCTTGATTCTGCCTCCGTCAGATCCGTGGCTGCAGCCTCTGCCTCAATCAGCGGCATCTGAAGAGCCGCCTCTCAGCTCTGTCAAGGGGTCCCTGGGGGATGGTGCCAGACACCGACTGCAAACAATTACTATAGGTTACCAAACATGGCTGAACCACAGAGATGCAAGATACAAAGTGAGTCCAAAAAGTTTCAGACATGGTGGGTCGATGAATATTTAAAGAATTCAAAGACAAAAGTGTTTGTTTGATTTGCAATGAAGCTGTGGCAGTGATCAAAGCATAATACACACAGACACTACGAAACCAAACATCAGCTGTACCCATCCTCCACTGGTTCTGAGAGAGAGCAAAAAGTAAAGCAAATGACAGGTGCTCTGCAAGGTCAGCGACAGTGTTTAAGTGTTCAAAAAATCCAGGAAAATGCTTCAATAGCCAGCTGGAAGGCCACTCAGCTCATCGCAGTGAAGCTTTCTCTGATGGAGACTTCATTAAACAGTGCTAAAGTGGTGGAACTAAAGTGGACTTGGCAAATGGTATGTGAGGATATCGAACACACAGCCTGATAAGCGGAGGCAGGGCTGGGATTGGAGCGCCTCTTTTAAAGCCTGATCACCAAGTAATCTGTTCAGTTCATTCCACCATAATGTTTGTCTCAGTCGTCCTGCTATTAGTATGCCTTTACTTTTTAATTATCAAAACCCGGAGGCCCAGGAACTTTCCTCCAGGGCCCTTTGCTCTGCCCATATTGGGAAACCTTTTACAGCTGAGCCTGGAGGATCCCGTGAAGTATGTTGAGAAGGTAAGGTAAAATGTTTCGAATTTTTTTAAAAAACATTTTGCTTTGCATTTGTCCTCGAGCATTATTCACACAGAAGCCATGCTCTGTTGAATGTTTTTTATGCTTTTTTAAAAGTATGTGTTGATATGAAGTTGAGATTCTGCACACTTGGAGCTTTTCCCACTGTCCTCTCAGAACAAACAGCCAGCTGATTCAAAGCTGTTCATGAGCCTCAGGTATTACTGCTGAGAAGTTTGCCTCTGAGTAGAATATATATAGCGGTTTGTAGTTTTGTGTTTAAAAAGTAAATATATCATTACTGTATCATGTGTTCATTTCATGACATAAATGGCACAAATCTTTTAAGAAAGGGTGATTTTGAAGATGTTGAAAAAAAAAAACTATGTGTGTGTGAGTTAAAATAAAATGTGTACCTGTTGACAAGCGTTCCCATCAATCACGGCTCTCATGGCAGGATAAAGAAAAGTTAAAAGACACAAAAGTTTTAAAAGAACAATATCTCAATTGATTAAACCATGCACTCAGATAAAACTGAACTGAAAAATAAACAAAAACCTTGTCTGTCCGAAGGTCACTCAGAGTCCTGGATTTCTTTATTTACTAAAATGGTTGGTGGTTCATTTACCCAAACCTTCATCAAAGTACCTGTAATCAAAATCTGAACTATCTTACTACTATAATACTCTATTACCTGGTATCTGTCTTTTGTTTTGGAAGGATTGGGCAGCAAGAACCAAAATGGCGTGGAGATTTTGACAGCTGCTTGTGTGGCATTTGTAGATATGCACAATCAAATATGTACACATAATTCAAGTATATAGACACATTTCTAGGTACTTTATGCCATTTTGTATTGTTCCTGTGGGAACCCTCATACAGGTTTGTTGATTGTAAAAATATCTCATGCACTATAAAAGCTACCACCATAAATGTTTTACTAATTAAAATCAGAATAGCTGAGCATATTGTAAATTCAGTCAAATATATTTGCTTCAGAACTGTTTACTTGTAAAGGATGTCTTGCAATTGGACTTCAAATATCACTAACAAAACTAAAAATCTACCAACACAGATACTTAAATACACACTCATTTAAAGATGTCCAGAGATCAGACTGCTGTAAACAATCAACAAATGAATTAAGTATAAAGTGTAACCATTTGCTTTCTGTTTTCAGCCGTTGCTAAAGTGGAAAATAAAAGTATTTGACGTGAAATCTTGGGCATAAAATGTGACCCATTCTAAAGGCTGGTATACACTACGGGATGATCGGGCCGAATTCTGCTCCGATCTTTTCCTCCCGATCGAAGCTGACAGGGTCCGACTGTCGGGAGTATGCTAATGAGTTCGGGTCCGATCTTCGTGTAGTGTGCGGTGTGTTCCGAGAGATTTTTTCCGGTCGGAGCCTCTCGGGAGGCGTCGGAAGGGGAGATCGTAGATCGTGAACATGTTTAATATTTCCGATCGCAAATCCTGTAGTGTGTGGTGCGCTCCGAGAGGGGCTGATCAGCTCGGTGTCGACCTGTCGACGCCCTCGGAATAGAGCTCCCTGATTGGCTGAACAGCTCCGTCTCACCAAGGTGCTGCTGCTTAAAAAAAATCCCCGCTCAGCTGTCGGAGCTGGAGACAAGAATATATGTCTGTTAAATATATTCACTATATATGACAGTGAAACAGAAAAGCCAGAGCTCCGTGCACAAAGTGAGTGGTTATTCCTCAATATCTTTATCGCTCCTCAATGAACTGTATTTCCTCGATTCAGACTCAAACTCCTATTTAATACATTCATCTGCATCTCCGCCAGTCCTGCAATAATCCCAATGTTTTAATTCATCTCCATTATTAACCATCACAGAAGAACAAAAATACAACAAAACTTTCCGCTGACTCCGTGCCTTCAGAGACAGAGCGGACATATAATGAAACTTACCTAATCAAAGCTCAACGTGTTTTCATTCTGGTTTAAACTATCCAATCTGTGGACAACAAGAATGATATCTGGCGATTTAAAAAAGTAGTCTTTATTTCTCACGGTCTGCTAATAATTTTATTCTACTGCTCCACTCGGGAATCAAAAGTAAAAAAACAAACGAAAAACACACACACACACACACACACACACACAGATTAATAAGCTGAATCATCATCAAATGTGGAGGGTAAATTATAAGAAAATGATCTGAAACTATGTTTCCCTCTTCTGTACTAGAACATTTAAATTTTCTGACAAGGTCCCGACAGTCCGTGCTCCGTGCGACCCAGCACCGCCTTCTGGTGGTCATCCGGAATTCATCGAACCATATTCATAACGTTCATTCAATCTTGAACTGAAGAATGATAAAAGTCATGAATTTTGTTGTTAAACCTTTAATTTGAAACTTCCAAACTGGGATATTGTTCTTGTGCTTCACAGCTGAGGAGAACTTATGGAAATGTCTACAGTCTGTTCATCGGTTCCAATCCAGCTGTTGTCATCAGTGGGTTAAAGGTCATGAAGGAGGCCATGGTGACCAAGGGGGTGGAATTTGCTGGACGACCCCAAGACCTGTTCATCAATGCTATCACCATGAAAAAAGGTTGATGTATTTATCAACTCTATATTTGTATATAGCTGAGCCTCATCTCCTGTGGGAGCATGATATTATTTTGTTTGTTTGTGTGTTTGTATGTGTCGTGAGGACAGAGTGAATTGTTGTTGGGAGAATGTATTAAGAAGCACAACAACGCCACCCTGGGAATTTTACCCAGGGAATTAAATTAAAAAGATACACAAGTTTGTGGCTCAATAGAGGCATAATTCCAAATGTAAAAATACAGTTTGATTAAACATCTTAATATTAAAAATAACAAACTTGTATTAAAATTCACACTCTCGGTGAAAATGGGAATTTTTCTTTGGCTGAGGCCTACTGGATGGACACAAGCCCGTGCAGGGGAGGGATCCACCAAAAGAAATAAAGAACATCTTGCATCACCGGGCATTCATGGCAAACACACAGCCAAGCATTAGCCACCTGTTAGCATCTACGGCACTGCAAAAAGAGGATACCTGCCATGGTCGGTCAGGCAGCAGCACGTAAGAGGGGAGCACGCCCTGCAAACATGCACCCTCTGTAGGCACAATTAATGAAATGAAGCAGTCAGCGAGGTGAAGCAGTGCAGCCACACCTGTCAATCAAACAGCCTCAACAAAATGAAGCGCCAGAGCTCAGGCTACTGGGTCACCTCATCGGCAGCCAATCAGCAGCACCCTGCGCACAGTACATAGAGCAGACGCCTCTCTGCTGCTACATATCATTTTTTTAGTTTTTCAATAATCTTTTAATTTATTTGTTTTGACAATAATTTGTCAGCATTTGCTCTTTTGTGTTTTATTGTGCCAAATGATCATGTTCTGAGGAGGTTCTTCACAGAAGTTGCATGATTGTAATATGTGCCTATTGTATTTTCTTTTCAAAATAAAAATAATAATCTTTAACTGTTGTAGGAGTGGCTCTGGCCGACTATGGGTTAAACTGGAAGGAGCACCGTCGCTTTGCTCTGATGACTCTGAGAAACTTCGGGATGGGGAGGACCTCAATGGAGGACCGGATTCATGGGGAGATTCAGTACCTCATCAAAACTCTGGAGAGCAACGTTGGTAGGTCATCCATGGGCAATAACAGAAACATAACGAATAATCTGATACGTGAACATGGTTCACACCACTTGATTTAATTCTATTTTCCGTTCCTGCACAAAACCCCTCCATGCTTCAATGTCAATGATCTTTACAGGTGAAACCATGAGTCCTGAGCGCATGTTTCACAAGGCAGCGTCAAACATCATCTGCCAGGTTCTGTTTGGTACACGCTACGACTATGACAACGACTTTGTCACAGTGATAATTCAGTCTGTTGTTGAGATTACCAAGCTCATCAATGGTCCTTGGTCGATGGTGAGTTAAAGCAGAGTCTACAGCCGTACCATGACTGATGTGCAACATGAAACCAAAGCAGAATAGCAGAAAGCTGCCACCTCTGAGCCTGGTTCTGCAGGTTTCCTCCTTTTAATCGGGACTTTCTCCTTTCCACAGTGGCAAAATATAAATAAAGCTGGACTGTTTGAATTAAATGGAAAAACTCATGTTCTGTCAGCAGTGCATTTATGTGAATGAAGAGCCTCCTGTGTCATTTATACAGAGTAAAATCTTTCAATTGACTGACAGATGTTACACACACACACACACACACACACACGAAGGATATGATAATCTTTTCTCCTCTCCTTTATTTTACCAGCTGTATGATTCCTTTCCCCTCATTCGTAACCTGCCGCTACCCTTCCAAGAGGGCATTAAAAATGCAGAGGTAATGCTAAAAATCCACTTGAACCATAAAAATCACCTCTTACCGTGAACACCCTTTTAAAATGCAAATTTGTGATGTTTTTCAGAGAATAGTGGCTGCTATTGGGGATTTTGTTACTGAGCACAAGAAGACCAGAGTCTCCGGAGAGCCTCGAGACTTCATTGACTGTTACCTGGATGAAATGGACAAGGTGTGTGTTAGCTGCAGCAGTTTGAACAACATCACACAACCACTAAAGTTGGCTCATAACCTGATTTCAGTTTTCTTTTCTTTTCTTTTGCAGAGACTCGATGATTCTTTATTTTCAGAAGAGCAGCTGAATTTGATTGGCCAGGATCTTTACATCGCCGGGACCGACACCACCTCCAACACCCTGCTGAGTGGTTTTCTTTACCTCACAAACAATCCGCACGTACAAGGTACATCTGCAAGACTGAGACGAACATAAAACCTTTCAGTTTCAAAGTTTAACCCTCATCCAAGGACAGATATCAGGGTTCAGAGATCTTTCCTTTCCTCACTGATCCTCATATCCATGTCTTCCTTCTCCCCTGGTCTGTGTCTGTTTCACCTCATGGGGCGACAGTAGCTCAGTCGGTAGAGGGGGTCGTCTTATGACCAGAATGTTCCGATCCCCGCTCCCGCAGGCATAGAACTGTCGTTGTGTCCTTAGGCAAGTCACTTCACCCACCTTGCCTAAGTGTTGGTGGTTGGAGGGGCTGATGGTGCAGATTGGCAGCCTCACTTCTGTCAGTCTGCTGCAGGGCAGCTATCTCCATATGAATGTGATATTGCAGTGTGCTTTGGGCTCTGTCATGCAGCGTAAAAAGCACTATACAAGTGTAGTCAATTTACCACATTTTCAATTATTCTATCTGTCAGCTCCTCCTCCCTGTGCGTGTTTATATGTCTGTCTCCCAGGGGTGAAAGCAATTTAAATTCTTGCTGGTACTATTAGTACATGGCAGTGGAGCTGAATGAAAATGGTGAAAGTTTTTGTGTGTTTTGGCCTCGTATTTGCATGTAAATGCAACCGTGCAATCATCGAAAACAATATCTGAAAACTCTGGTCAGAGTGATAATTCACAAATGTTCTGTGATGTTGAGGAGCAGAGGAGAAAGACACTTTATCACACACTGCCCGTCGCAAGGATGGAGACTGTCTGGGTGAACAGTGGTGTGGGTTTGGGTGTAGCCTGGCCTCCACCTGCCATGCCGCTTCTTCTCCACCTCTGTCACTCTGTGGCTCTCTCGCTGTTCTCAGCTGACCACATGCTGTCGCTCACTCCTTTTTCTTTTGAGTGATTCCAGTGTCGCCAGCAGATAATATACATTTCCTTCCTCCACCTCCACAACAAGCTCTTCTATTCCGCTCTCTGTTAAATGTTCCTTGTCCTCTCTGCCACCAATGAGCATAAAAGTCCATTGATCAGCAGACAGAATATTCAGGAGCTACTTTGCATTGGCCATTATGGTAGAAAGTGGACGTATCGAGGGTGGGACATGAGTTATATTCCACCTGCAACTTTCCAAGTTCACTATGATTTATAAAAGTAAAAGTGCATCTAAGTGTGTGTGCACAGTTTTATAAATCTGAATACATTCTGTCACACATTTCCCCGTTTTGGGCTCACATACTTTTTAGGATTTAATAAACACCAAAGTGTCCGTTGTGCAGGATAAATGATCCTACAGGATATTTTATAAATGAGGCCTCAGATGATGTGATCCTGAGATGTTGTTGGTTTAATCTATTGTTTGTCCTGTCCCGGTGCAAGTGCCGTGTCTTGTGGTGGAAAACGTCCCGGTGCTTAAAATCAAATTCCCAGAACAAATGCTGAGTAAAATCTCCAGACGTTTTGCATTGTTAGAAGAACACAAAACAGAGCTGCTTACTGTCCGATTGGTTTCAACTGGGACATTTTGCAGCGAACGTAAAGATGTTAAAATTAAACATGTGGTCCGCGTTTTGACACGTGACATATGAGTGTCTCCTCTGTCCAGCTGTGCCAGATGTTCTGTTTCATTTCACATGCAGACCTCCTGCACTTCATCCTCTCCTCTCTATGTGTTTTCTGGTTTTTGAGTCTTCGCTGGTCTTTCAGATTGCTTTCTGCCTGCTCCTGCTTGGTAACCTCTGCTCCAGTCTGACCTTTATCCATAAAACCCTTGAACCCCTGTGAAACCCTGTGCTGCCTCCGTCTAATTACTTGAAATGTTCAATGTAATCTCTATTTTATCTTACAGAAAGATGTCAGCGGGAGATCGATCAAGTGCTGGAAGGGAAGGCTCGGGTCACTTTTGAGGACAGACATAAAATGCCTTATGTTCAGGTACCAGAGATATGTCTCCTTATTATTATTTCTTTTCAAACATAATAGATATTAACGAAATAATTAGTCCAATGAATACACTGAATTTTTTTTTTTTTTTAAAAGGAGTCAGAAGAATCATCGACTTATTAAGCCCAACCCCCTCTTCAGTCTGTTTGCATCCTGCGCTTTTTTTTTAACCAATCACATCCTCATAAACATCATAAACTTAAATAACTGCAAAGAAAATGTAAATGGACAGAATGGGGGAACAGAAAAACCCAGTGCATGTTCCATTGCTCATCCTCCCTGTACCTCTACTGAACTTCATTTCTAAAGCATTTTAAAACAAGTACAGTTGGCACAAAGAGCTGTACATAGTTATAAAAAAGTGCAAAGACAAAATAAAGTCAGAGCAAGATAAACAATAAAAGACATTGATAAAACAGTAAAAGCAGGAGCAAAGTCTCCAGCTGAGTTAAAAGCCAGTGAATAAAAATATGTTTTAAGATCTCTTAAAAATAGACGGTGAGGGGGCCTGTCTGATGTGCAGTAGAAGCTCATTCCACAGCTTAGGGGCAGCAGCAGAAAAAGCTCTGTCCCCTCCGAGCTCATGCTTGGAACTCGGTACCTCCAGGAGCAGCTGATCAGCTGACCTGAGGCACCCCATACGGTCCAGTTGGTCCTCAGACGTGGACCTGCATCGCGGTGTCTCCCTCCCTTCTTCCTCTCCTCGATCATGGCTGGACTGACTGAGGACTCTGCATCTTTTTCTCTGTTGGATTGTAACCTGCTGTCATCTCCCATCTGACTGGCCTCTCGCTATGTTCTCACTCACTGTCATCTCAAAGCTTCCTCTCCAGTTTATACCAGCTGGGGCTGACTTCCCATCAGGAGTCGTGACAGTGCCTCTACAGGCATAATTCATTACTACATCAAGTTCTCAGCCTGATAATTAGACTGGAGAACCTGTTAATCCTTTGAAACTTTAATCTCCACATTGATGACCCATCTTGTACTGTGGCAGCTGAACTGATAACTATTTACTCCTTTGATTTTATTCAGCCTGACTTGTGTTAAAGGCCACACTTTGGACTTGGTGTTATGCCATGGCCTAAATATTGATTCCATGAGTGTGGAAGACTTTCACATAAGTGATCACTGCTGTATTTTATTTAAACTTTCATGTTGTCACCTTCTGCTCACTGTGTGGAAATACAGACACGTACTGTGAAATTCATGAAATCAGGGCGAAAATCAAACCTCCCACAGAGTTTACCTGCTCTGCCATCTCCCTCGCACCCCTGGTCCTCCTTCTCTCCTGTCAGCCTGCAGGATGTGAAGCCTTCAGTCTGCAGGATGAAACCCTCATTGAGCCCTGCTGACGTTGTG
The DNA here is from genome assembly GCF_902148845.1 of Salarias fasciatus. Lineage (NCBI taxonomy): Eukaryota > Metazoa > Chordata > Actinopteri > Blenniiformes > Blenniidae > Salarias > Salarias fasciatus. The sequence goes on from NC_043751.1 coordinate 30,273,216, forward strand.
CCTGCTCTACTTTTCCTAAATGTTTTTCACATTGTTGCTCTTTGTTCTGTGAAATTGATAAATCTCTCACTTAAATGTGGCTCGGTCCCCAGATACTTCGAACATGCTGTGGTGAAACTGATTCTGAAAAAGCCAAATTCTTTTTCTGGGGAGCCTAAAAACTGCCTTGGTCTGAGGCCTCCTTCCTTTGGCTGTTAGAGATGGCTGTCCAGCTCCCTCCCTGCCTTTTTGGAGGTCCTGGGGCAAAAGGTCGCAAAGGTCCCTTATCTGCGAAAAGCTTGACTTTCTTACGTTCTCAGCTCCTGGAGCTCCAGAGCGTGTTTCTCCTGTGAGGCTGCAGCTGCAGCTTCCAGAGCAGCTCTCTCTGCCTCAGCCTGCAGGCGCACTGATGCAACAGGAGATCTACTGCTTCTTGAGATTGTATGATTTCTGCCGTGAGATTTTTAACTGGAAACACTAGTTAACACGTTGGAGATGTCGTCACAGGGGCTCACTTCACTCTCAACACAATCCTCAGTGTTCCCATTTTCAGCAGGCCTGAGAGCACCATTGTTTTAAACCACTTGTTCACATCCTCCATATATTTATTTCCAGCCAACAGGTTTGCATTGAACCATACTTCAGGTTTTTCCTTTTCCTCTGGAGGTAAATAATTTAACAGACTCATGTGTTTCCTTTGCTCAAACAGCACAGTGTCTTGTATTCGTTGAGTTGATAATGCAGTTCTGGTTCATATTGTCTAATTGTTGTTTTTAGATTACATGTTCAGGTTGGACTTTCTTTTTTCTCGCAGGCTTCGTATTTTTTCCGTTAGCACCTTTTCTGTTAATGTAATCAAGCGTTTAGTGATGGTTTGCGTTTCCGCTTTGACCACACCAGACGAGGCTGCATGACAGCTGCAGCAGTCCAGTCCCTCACTCGCAGCCGGCAGGCTCACAGTTAGGGTTTCCACTTATTACAGTTTTTAGAAACAGTCGCCGTTCCACCTTCACGGTTCGATGTCTTTGGGGAGTTGGACAACATTTGTTTGTACCTTCTGTTCGATCTTCATGGTTGGACTGTTCCCGACCTCCCATGAAAGTCCGTTCCACAGTTTCACTCTGCACATTGAAATATTAAATGTTTTTAATGGATGCTGACAGTTTAGTTCCTTCCTCCATTGAGTTTCAGAAACAGTTTTTGAATGTTCCCTGGGAGTGAGGTATTCAGTGCTTTGTGAGGGGCGGCTGTGGTTCAGTGGGGAGAGCGGTCGTCTTGCAATCGGGAGGTTGTTATTTCAGTTCCTGTCTCCCCCTGTCTGCATGTCGGAGTGTCCTTGGGCAAGACACTGAACCCCAAATTGCCCCCAGTGGATGGACTGAGCACCTTGCATGGCAGCTGCCTCCACTGGTGTATGAATGGGTGAATGTGGTAACGCAGTGTAAAGTCCTTTGGGCTCTGTCAATGCAGTGTAAAAGCGCTATAGAAGTGTAGTCCATTTACCATTTTTTCTGTTTGAAAATGTTTTGTGAATTACTCTTATGACCTTTTCACTCATTTAAAAATAAGAATATGGGACTTTTGCGGCTCAATCAGTTAAAATTTTGAGACTATTGGCTAAAATCTGTAAGAGAGAAAGTGCTGAGGGCTTTGCTGCCATGTTTTTACTTTCCTCTTATGAAGATTTGCGACAGCAGCTAATAATAAGTCTCTGTTTTCAGGCTGTGATCCATGAAATTCAGAGAGTGTCCAACGTTGGTCCACTCAGCATTTTTCACTGTACCACCAAAGACACAGAACTCATGGGATATTCACTTCCAAAGGTAATGGATTACTGTTTAGAAACATTTCAAAGAGAAGTGACAAGATCCATCAGGATTTTTTTTTTCCTCTTCAGGGAACCATTATCATTCAGAACTTGACCTCGGTGCTGAATGAGGAAGGCCAGTGGAAGTTCCCTCATGAATTCAACCCTGAAAACTTCCTCAATGACAAAGGAGAATTCTTCAAACCGGAGGCCTTCATGCCTTTCTCTGCAGGTACGACTGCATGAACACCTTCATTTATGACCAGGGAGAGTCAAATCAGACGACTCTTCTCCATTTTCTTCTGCGTCTCAGGTCCTCGGATGTGTCTCGGAGAGGGTCTGGCTCGTATGATGCTCTTCCTCATCCTGGTCACTCTGCTGAGGAAGTTTAAGTTCATCTGGCCTGAAGACGCAGGAGAACCAGACTTCACTCCTGCCTTTGGTCTCACCCTGACACCCAGACCGTATCGCATGAAGGTGGAGCTCAGATCAACCAACGACTGAGAAAATTACTGCAACCGTGTGAATCTACAGATCCTTTAAAAGGAAATCGTCCTCCTTCTAGTTAAAGCTGCTTTATTCATTTGTCCTCACAGCATATCGACTTCCTTCATTTTTCGTCCTGTCTATCAACTCTCACTACATTTCCAGACATCTCAGCCTACTTTATCTCCGATATCTCTCACCTCAGCAATTAACATCACTTTAATGACTTTATGTTTGAACTGAATATCTCGTATTGAAAGTTGTGTCTCCTTTGACGTTTGAAGCTTCCCCCCCCCCCCCCCCGTTTGTTTTGATTCTGTTCCCAGTTGCAATAAAGAGCTCTGAACTTTGGATTTCATCCCAGTCTTCATGAGTCTTTCCCAATGAAATAATAAAAAAAACTCAATTGATCCCTTGTAGGGAACTTCCTTCATTTCACCCATTGTCCTTCTGGAAGCGCTGGGCTGCCGCAGTCTAGGGACCTGCAGGGGGGTCAAAGGTCTTGCTCATGGAGCTACAGTGGTGCCCCGAGCTTCAAATCCCAAGTCTGCCTCTCTAAAACCCAGGCCACCACTGCCTTATTTTTACTTTAAATTACTTTTTTGAATCCATTTTGTAAAGGTGAATTACATTTCTTATGATTTTGTTTGAAGAGCTAAATGAAACTGTCACACATTTTATGGCTATCCGGTTCAGGGGGCACTGCAGCCCAGCTGACTGTGGCCCATTCATACTCTGGAAGAAGCCGAAATGTAGCAACAGACGGAGAGAGAGACATTGGACATGGATTTTTAAAGTACACTTATTGACAGCAGTTCTCATCAGTGTTACAGTTTGTGTCAGATTTTAAAAATCATTCATTCATTCAGATTAAATATTGTGCAAAACACGGTTCATTGTTTTCTGTACAGCACAGAATATTCTTAAAACACCAGACCTTTTTAAAAGAATTAAAGTCATTGTGTTGCTGAAAAGAAAGGTACTCAAGCCAGAGTCTGGATTTCATGTTGACTCGCCACACTTCTCTGATCTTCGCCTTGTGCAGGGACAGTTTCTTGGGCTGTGTGGTTTTCAGGAGGGGTCTGGACAGTTACCCCAGCCCCGGACTCACCAGGACCTCAGAGAAGGGATCTGCAGGGTCCAGGGAGAGTTAGCAGGCTCCTATCTGTGAGTGCCAATGCATTCTTCCATGTCTCCAGGAGCCTCTAGGACCCCCGGACAGAATGCATCCCCATCAGAGAGCCCAGGGTCTGGGCATCATTCAGGTCCGGCCCCACGGCATTCACAAACTGACCCACAGTGAGGGTCCCAGACTGGACCAGCCTTCCCGTCAGGCTGGGAGATCAGACCTTGATTCGATTTTCACTGCATGCAAAACAAAGATCATGTCGCTTTGAAACCCTCAAACACTCAATGCAGGGGTTTCTTGATGATCTGCAGAATGATAACATGTACAATCAGAGAGACATAATCAGTATTTCAAGATCAAATCTGGGCAGCTGTCTGCAGCAACGTGCAGTCAGGTTCCTACCGAGCGAGGCTCAGGGTTCTGGATACTGATTCCATCAGGAATATTTTCCCCAAGTAGACAAAATGATTCATCGTTTGACCGGCAGCAGTGAAAGAGTTACTGTATGTTTCAGATCTCATAAAAATATTATTTCCAAATAGAAAGAAAACACTTTTATTAATCCATCCATCCTCTACATCGCTTCATCCTGTGCAGGGTGAGCTGGAGCCAATCCCAGCTGACTATGAGTGAGGAGACAGGACAGGTGAGGACAGGGTCCATCCTGGACAGGAGAGGACAGGATTCATTCTGGACAGGTTTCCAGTCCATCACGGGACAATCAAAGACTGTCTTGTTCTTTGCTCCTGCTGTCATTTTTGGAGCACTGGAGCCTTGTTTTTGTTTTTCTACTCTTCGGTTTCAGGTGGGCGGTGCCGGGCGGTGTTTGCAGACGCAGCAGGCTGGTTGCTGATTACTGTGATTTGTGTCACCTGTCGAGCTGGGTGAGGATTATTACCTTAATGAGCAGTGGCTCTATTTCACGTCATTTCAGAACCTCTGTCTCATTCTAGTGCATATGTGGCAGGATGGGTGTGTTTGTGGTTGGTCTCAGCCTATTGGCTGGGGGCACTATAAAAACCCCTCCCACATCTGTGTCGCCCTCTGGTTCTTGCACTTCCGGGTTGGTGCTGGCTTGTAGTGGTGGTTCATGAGAGCAGGTAAAGGCTAACATCCCACATGAAATGTATCGTATTGGTTTTGATGAAAGTTACGCCTTGCAGTGTCGCGATGGCTCCGGGGGGAGCGCGTCAAGCGCATGCCGCAGCAGTTGTAGATCGGGCGCGTGGGTCCCGATGGTCCGGTGCTGGTCTGAGCATTTGTCCCGCTAACGGAAGTCGGAAGCGGTATGTTATTGTTTAACTTTCTGGTAATCAACAGGTGTGCAGGCTGTAACAAATCCTTTTCTTATTAGGTTCTGCCCTGTTCGAGCCCTGTTTCCAGCGCAGACACACCACGGCTGTCTTTGTCCTTGTTCTTTGTCCATCCTGGAGCTGCTGCCATGTTAAATGTTATCCTGTGTCGTGTCCTCCGCATGGTGGCGTGTTGGTGTGGGCCAGCCCAAACACGCATGGGACTTTGGACCGGAATGATGCGCGCGCTCCTGTCAATTAAGTGTTTTTGTTTGAAACAATAACTTGAACGAATGTAACTGAACTTAACGAGGAATAGAATAAATTATTTTCACCTGGAACCTCTGTACTCCTTTTTGTCATCCGGCGAACCTGTGTAGCCTTTTAACAGTTTAGTTTATTTCCTGGGGTGAAATTCCCCAGGTGGCGTTGTCTGGCAACACCTATATAATATTTAGATTCCCCGCTTTGCCACACATAGAAACAGACAGAACAAGAGTGGAGGTGGTGTGGCTCTATACTTTGACAAGAATCTGGAGTTTAAAGTGGTGGAAAACATGTCAATAGTCGTGAAAAATATATTAGAATGTATCACAAGTCCAATACGTATGGAGAAGAAGAAACATGTCATGGTGAGTTGATTTTATAGAGCACCAAGTTCAAAAAGACTCTTTTAATGAGTGGATAGTTAAAGCTTGTGTCTGGAGTTTTGAAAGAACGAGAGTTTTTCTAATCCAACGTCTCGAGGTTCCGCCCTCCCTCTGCTTTCGTGAGCTACCCAGCCACGCCCCTTTAATTGTGCACGCGCATTACCCGTGGTGTCAAAATGAGAGCCTTCGAGTCCCCAAGACATCCTGTTACCGGCCTGGGCATCTGGCTCTTTAAGAGCGAGGGAATTGTGGGTAATGTAGTTGGGTCCCTGGAAAAAGACGTGAGGTTGAGCGGGGTGTGAAGAGAGCGTTATTGTTTTGTTTTGGCCCGATTTCGCTCACTGTTTTTCTGTACGTAACTCAGCGACGGCGTTCTATTTTTTTTTTTTGTGTGACAATAAAGTCCCTTTTGAGCAAGACTTCTGCCTCCATATATGACAAGGAAAACCGGACAGCAAGTTACCATCACGAGCCATTCTGGGTGCAGAGACCCGGTCTATTTCAGCGGTTCCGTACCACGGGTTAGGAGCCACTTAAGCTGAGGAGGTAACACTGGGGGCTCGTCCGGGATAAGATTTTTCTTTGTTTTTTTTTATGAGGACCGAAGTTCTGGCGGCTTGGCGGGGAATCTAATGGACCAATCGGCAGTGGACATGTCGGCCACAGGCGCAGCTGGCAGCATCACCGCGACCCCAGAAGTCACAGTTTATGGGGTGACGTATCCAATCACTAACCCATTTTTGCCGGACTTGATAAGGAGTATGCAAGCGGACATGAACAGCGCCCAGCTGGGAGACGGACATTTATACGGACAAAGTACTAACCCGTTTGCCGTTAGCATGGAGCTAACGCTAGCATCGAGTGAGCCGGCGGGATATGCTCCCACGGCGCTACACAAGACAGCGGGACCGTTTGCCAACCCCACCTCTCCATCCATCAACCCTTTTCTAACGTCTGAGACGGCTGCTGGCGGTGAGTGTGCGTCCCATTGCTCCCATTTCACCCGTCAAAACTATGCTACATCTACCCCATTCGCTGCAGTGTTGAGAGATATTGAAGAGGATCACACACAAACTGCTAATGCTGCTGGTAGCAACCCTGCTCCTCCATTCACACCTGGGAACGTTCACCGCGGGGTCCCAAGCTCTCTACCTGTCTCCTCATCACCACAGCCCCTTCATGTAAATATGCCCCATTCAACACCGTGTGTGCTAGGCCCTGTACAAGCCAGCTGTGCACCAGTAAGGCAGAGCCATCACCCATCACCACCACACTGCACAGCTCTGTCGCCCATTAATGCTAATGGACTGTGGGAGGCCAGCCATCATGAGGCTGGGCTAGCCAGCTCTGTGCCAGGATACACCCCTTCACGTAGAGTAAACTACATTGATGACACAGAAGACAGTGGTAATGAACAGTGTGTGAGAGAAAGAATCCCTACGCTGCAGCCAGGCCAGTTTGATGGATCAAGTTCATGGAGAGACTTTTTGTATCAGTTTGAAACCTGTGCTAAAGCTAACCACTGGACTGAAAATACTATGGCCGTCCAGCTGAGGTTCAGCCTGACTGGAGCAGCTGGTGCAATTGTTCATAAGAACCCGCAGTCTTCCAGGTGGAGTTACCTGCGCATTGTTGACGAGATAGAAGCTGCCTACGGGCCGTGCTCTGAACATGCAGCAGCCATAGGCATTGAGCTGAGACAGAGGGTTCGGAGACCAGGTGAGGCCCTGCACACTCTCAGAGATGACATCTATGAGAAAGTTTCCATTGCATATGCTGACCGGTCTGAGCAGGAGCAGGACCGTATTGGTGTGGAAATCTTCACTAATTCTTTGGCAGATGCTGAGGTGGTGCAAAAGCTGCTGGAAGATCGCCCCCGCACCCTGGCCAGGGCCTACGAGATCTCGCACAGGTATGAGACCACTAAGAGGGCTGCCAGGGCTGTCACTCAGCTTATGCGTCCGGGTGGACGGGGTTCCACAACTCCAGGGGCCCGAGTGGCTGCGCTACATGAACCTGTATATGCTACAGTGAGTGAACAGAAGGAAGAAGGTCCCCGAACACTTGCCCACTCACCACCAGGGGTGCCGAAATTCTATCAGAGGGGCCACCCACACAAAAACAAGTACAGAAGGTCAAAATCAGACAATGTCAGATGTCACAACTGCTCTGGTGTGGGACACCTGCAGAGAGCCTGCCCCTCGCCCCGTCAGCCAGCACAACCTCCCACTAATGCAAGCCTAAATCCAGCCCCTGATGCCAGTACAGTGGTTATTCTCTCCAAGTCTGCAGAAAGTGAGATGTGTGTCAGGATATGGATTCATGGACTTGAATTATGTGCTTTGTTAGACTCTGGAGCACGGAGGAACGTACTGCCTCAACACCACTTCAACCGCAACCCCCAGATTTTAAACCCCCAGTCCTGCCATCCATGGCACGGGTTTTACAGGGCATTGGGCCGGACGGCCTGGCTGTCCTCGGGGAAGTCGTCCTGCCTGTGCATGTCGGTAGCAGAACCATTCAGGTGAATTTCATCATGGCCGACACTGCTGAAAGCACTGAGGTTATTCTGGGTCACCCATTCCTGCACCAGGCGCAGGCCTGCTTGGACTATGGCAGCCGGGGAATAACCCTCTTTGGTGAACAGGTGCCCCATATTGACCCCAGCCAACAACCACAATCTCACCTTGTCCGGGTAGCACGCACAACGGTACTCGAACCAGGTCGTGAGTATCTTGTCCCTGGTGCCTCCCACTTTCGCAGCGCTATGGAGAGAGACATGATGCTCAGCCCAACTAAGGGTTTCATGGATAAACACCAGGTTCTGGTAGCGCGCGTTGTAGTGCAGCCACAGCACCCCACTAACATCCCAATCAGAGTCTTTAACCCCGGCGCCGCACCTGTAACCTTAAAGAGAGGGGCTGTGGCGGGTGTTCTTCAGCCTGCACAGGTGCTAGTGGGGGTGGACTCTCACCATCCAGAGGCCCCAGCAGTATTCATGTGGAACAACACAGCCCCTGTCTCGGTCCCCAGTCACCTGCAGACCCTGTACACAGAGAGCTGCTCCCGCCTGTCAACCAGTGACCGCAGCAAACTGGCTTCTCTGTTACAGACATACAGTGATGTTTTCTCCACTGGCCCCACAGATCTCGGCCGCACTAACATTGTGCAGCATGATATTCTGACCACCCCTGGACCAGCAGTCAAACAGGCACCACGCAGAATGGCCAAAGATAAGCAGGCAGCAGCAGACCAGCAGATGCAGCAAAGCCTGGAAGCAGGTGTGGCTCAACCCAGCAACAGCAGCTGGGCTGCGCCGATTGTTATGGTCAGGAAAAAGGACCAAACAGCAAGACTGTGCGTGGATTACAGGCTCTTGAACGAACGCACTATCAAAGATGCTTACCCCCTGCCGCGTATCCAGGATACCCTTGACACCCTTTCAAACGCCAAGTACTTCAGTACACTGGATCTGACATCAGGGTACTGGCAAGTTGAAATGTCACCAAGAGCCCGCAAAGCTGCTGCTTTCTGCACACGAAAAGGCCTTTTTGAATGGAATGTGATGCCATTTGGATTGTGCAATGCTCCGGCCACCTTCCAGAGGTTAATGGACCGTGTTCTGGTGGGACTGCAGTGGGAGACATGTCTGGTGTATCTAGATGACATCATTGTTCTGGGGCAAGATGGTGCTCAAATGCTGGAGCGGTTAGAGCAAGTGTTCACCAGGCTACGTGGAGCCAACCTAAAGCTAAAACCCACCAAATGCCGTTTGTTCCAGGAGCAGGTTGCTTACCTAGGTCACATTGTCTCTGCCCAGGGCATCGCCACCGACCCCCAAAAGGTTCAGCAGGTCAGAGATTGGCCCACACCTAGAAATGTTACAGAAGTGAGGCAGTTCGTTGGCCTGGCCTCATACTACCGACGATTTGTGGCAGATTTCGCCACTATTGCCAAGCCACTTCATGAACTCACTAAGAAATATGCCCGCTTCACCTGGACAGCCGAATGCCAGGGGGCATTTGAGGAGCTAAAACAGTGTCTGATCTCGGCTCCTGTTCTCGGCTACCCGCTCGACGAAGGCGAACTATTCCTCGACACAGACGCCAGTGACTGGGGTGTTGGGGCAGTTCTCTCCCAAGTGCAAGATGAGAAGGAGAGAGTTTTGGCCTACGGGAGCAGGAGGCTGTCAGCTACGGAGCAGAATTACTGCACAACCAGGCGTGAACTACTGGCGGTGGTAGAGTTCACCGCTCATTTCAGGCAATACTTACTTGGACGGTCGTTTACTGTCCGCACCGACCACAGCAGCCTGCGCTGGCTGACCAGACTGAAGGAGCCAGAAGGCCAGCTCGCCCGCTGGTTAGAAAAACTTGCGGAATATGACTTCCAAGTCATTCACCGGCCTGGGAAAATTCACCAGAACGCAGACTCGCTCTCAAGGAGACCCTGCCGAGACTCTTGCCCCTGTACCGCATCAGACCCCATCTTCAGCGACGACCAGCGTCAGGAAAAAGGGGTGCAGTGTGACCTGACCATTGATGCAACTATGTCGGTTGCCGCTGTAACTCCTGCCATGCAACCGCCAGTGGGGGTAGTGGAGCCCAAGGGCGTTGTGGCAGAACCACAGTCAGCGGTAGTGGGGGTGGAGGCCCCAGAAAACACCTGCGACGACATCAACATTTGTCGGGTGAGTGAGGCAGCCCAAGCCGATCTGTTCAGCGGCTGGACCATGGAGCAGCTTCATACAGCCCAAAAGACTGACCCACACATAGCGCCCGTACTGGGATGGATGGAAAAGGGGACTAGCAGGCCAACTTGGACGGACGTTGCCACCTGTAGTCCGGCCACCAAAGCCTACTGGTCACAGTGGAAAAGAATGTTCATCAAAGATGGAGTCTTGCTGAGAAAATTCTACTGCGCTGATGGGAAGCTACAGCATTTACAGATTGTGCTTCCTCACCAATTACGCAATCTTGTGATGGAGCAGATGCACGACGGCCCTGTAGGAGGCCACTTTGGAGCTGAGAGGACTCTAGCACGCCTTAAAACCAGGTATTTCTGGTATAACATGAGAGACGATGTTACCTTGTGGTGTCGCACGTGCATCAGGTGTGCTGCCAAAGCACGGCCCAAGAAAACTCCCCAGGCCGCCATGGGCACAGTGCGAGTTGGCGCCCCCATGGAGAGAATTGCAGTCGACTTAATGGGACCTTTAAATGAGACTGACAGGCACAACCGTTTCATACTGGTTGTGCAGGACTATTTCAGTAAATGGGTTGAAGCCTATCCCATTCCCAATGAACAAGCAACAACAGTGGCAGAAAAGATCGTCTCCGAGTGGGTGTGTCGGTATGGAGCTCCACACTCCCTCCACAGCGACCAGGGCACCAACTTTGAGTCTGCTGTTTTCCGAGGAATGTGTGAGTTGCTCGGGATTGAAAAGACACGCACCACCCCTTTTCACCCACAATCGGATGGCCAGGTAGAGCGCTTTAATGCCACCCTGCAGAAAACACTGGCGGCTACTTCAGAGCGATGTCATTGGGACTGGGACCTCATGATTCCCTATGCAGTCATGGCCTACCGGGCAACTAAACACAGTTCCACTGGTCTGACCCCAAATATGATGCTTTTTGGCCGTGAGACAACAGAACCTGTAGACTTGGTTGCCGGCCTGCCGCCGGACAGTGAAACCCTGAACTCCCCTCCAGAGTACGTTGCGAAGCTCAGAGAACAACTAGAGCTCTCTCATCAGCTGGCCAGGGATGCTCTGGGGAAAGCTGCTGAGCGCGCTAAGAAACAGTACGACAAGAACATCTGTCAAACCCAGTACCAGGTTGGTGCCACAGTCTGGCATCTAATTAAGGACACGAAGAGAGTGAAAAACAAAGTACGGAAGTTCTTGCCCTCCTACGATGGCCCCTTCTTTGTTGTGGATCATTTGGATGATTTAATCTACTGCATCAAAAAGAGCCCCAAGTCCAAGCCCAGAGTGGTTCACCATGATAAGCTGAAGCCATACCACTCCAGAACGCCACTCGACAACAGCTGGGTTTTCAGAAACCCCAACTCATCGGCACCAGAAGAGACGACGCCCACCGCAGACGCTGAGGACATCGACCTTGGTCTCCTCGACCTGTGGGGCACTCTGTCGGATACAGAGGCCTGCTACCTTCCGTCTTCAGCTTCGGGGACCAACTTCCAGCCACCTGTCAGTCCTGCTCAGCCTCAGCGGGACGAGATCAACATTCAGCGTCCTGCCAGGAGGACACCTGTACGGCAGCCAAGGAGGACGTGCCGAGCACCACAGAAGTTTGGTGACTGGGTGCGTTACTAAGCACCTCTCCAACAGAGCTTTTAACCTGAGTTTGGGTGTAGGCGGATCGCTGCCCTACTCAGAAAAAAAAAAAAAAAAAAAAGAGTTTGGGTGTAGGCGGATCGCTGCCCTACTCAGAGAAGAAAAGAAAATATTGCACGATGGAACTGTTGAGTTAAAAAAAAAAAAAAAAAAAAAAAAAAAAAAAAAGTGTTTACTGCTGCAAGATTGTTCAGAAGTTTCACAAAGTGTTTATGACAGTAACGAGTATGCCTGTTATAGTTCCTTATGTCATACGGGTTATTTTAGTTGCAACTGAATGTTTTAGGGACTCAGTGATCTATCACCGGTTCGTGGAAGTGACGAGTAGAATACGTGGCCCACTAATAGTTTAGCTTGCCCAGCTACAGCTCTGCCCAGGCCTTAGTAAGTTTCCTCGCTTTAAAGCAGGATTTCTTTTGTATAATGCTCCCTTTATGTTGTGTGCCATGTACTAACCATAATTTCTTCCAGCTGTGAGCATCGAGGTGCCATGGACAATCTGCTGCATACGCTTGTGATTGTGAAATGATGGTAGTTCAGGTGATGGACATTTGGCTAATATAACCTCTTCCTTTTTGGATTCTCTCCCACTAAAAAGAGGACCCAGACAAAGACTCTGTGTGGGGTGGGATGAGCTGTGGTGGGGAATGTTTTAAGTGCATTTGTCCTATGTTTTCTTTTGCTAAAACTTGTGTCCTGGAGTGATATTACTGGTAATTATCATCCAGAGTGGGGGTAGTGTTACCGGCCTGGGCATCTGGCTCTTTAAGAGCGAGGGAATTGTGGGTAATGTAGTTGGGTCCCTGGAAAAAGACGTGAGGTTGAGCGGGGTGTGAAGAGAGCGTTATTGTTTTGTTTTGGCCCGATTTCGCTCACTGTTTTTCTGTACGTAACTCAGCGACGGCGTTCTATTTTTTTTTTTTTGTGTGACAATAAAGTCCCTTTTGAGCAAGACTTCTGCCTCCATATATGACAAGGAAAACCGGACAGCAAGTTACCATCACGAGCCATTCTGGGTGCAGAGACCCGGTCTATTTCAGCGGTTCCGTACCACGGGTTAGGAGCCACTTAAGCTGAGGAGGTAACAATCCTACATGTTTATCTGTTTACGGTGGATGTTCAGCAGACAGCGGATATATCCGAGGGAAGCGCGGCGGCTGCTGCGCAGCTAACTCTCCTCTGCCTGGGCGAGCGGCCGTGCTCTCTGGCTGCTCCACACGTTGATTGACAGCATGACAAAGCGGAAGTTCGAACTCTATTGGCTGAAGCTGACCGGTACTTTTCCAGATAACATGGGGGTCTATGAGACGAAGGCGGAGCCTAATTTTTATGTTGCTTTATGCTAATATATTGTATCGAACCAGACTGACACATTTAAAGCTCGTGTCTGGAGTTTCGAAAGAGGGAGGTTTTTTTTTAATCCAACGTCTCGAGGTTCTGCCCTCCCTCTGCTTTCATGAGCGACCAAGCCACGCCCCCTTAATTGTGCACGCTATTATCCGTCGGGTGAAAATGAGAGCCTCCGAGTCCTACAACATCCTCCATGTTTAGCTGTTTACGGTGGATGTTCAGCAGACAGTGGATATATCCGAGGGAAGCGCGGCGGCTTCTGCGGAGCTAACTCTCCTCTGCTGGGCGAGCGGCCGTGCTCTCTGGCTGCTCCACACTTTGACAACACGAGAATGCGGAAGCTTGAAATCTATTGGCTGAAGCTGACCGGCGCTTTTTCGGATAACATGGTCTATGAGACGAAGGCGGGGCTCATAAATAAATTTTTATATTGCTTTATGCTAATATTATATTGTAGTGTCGAACCAGACTGACACATTTAAGCTCTGTTGAAAAATGATACATACTTTGGAAACGAACGGAAACTCCGGGCAGCTTCAATCAATGTTAAAATTTCCACATATGAATATAACCTTCTGATTTGGTTTTGAGATCTTTTCCTCCGACCGTAACACAGACAACCACACACTCACATTCACTTCAATTTAAAACTGACCTCACGTGCATGTTTATGGCCTGTGGGAGTTCTTCTCCTTTGATGCCTGCCTGTTATTCTGCCTCTGGGTTTGGACTGTGACTTTAGCTTTGGATACTCTGTCTGGACTTGTCTGCCCTGAATAAAATCCTGCTTGGCTCCTCATTACCTCCAGTCTACATTTGGGTTCACCTGGCAAAACAAACCAGTCCATGAATCCATTGGACTTGGAGCTGATTCGAGCTGAACTCGAGGAACAGGGGTTGGAGGTCGATGGGATCAACGCAACTCCCATCAGATATAGAGCTTATCACAGCACTGGAACTGTGTTAGTTAAAGTCACTAATGACTTGCTATTGGCGGCTGATGCAGGTCGAGTCTCAGTCCTGGTTCTCTTAGACCTCAGGGCAGCTTTTGATACAATTGACCACAATATTCTCCTGCAGAGGTTAGAATGTGAGGTTGGCATCAGAGGAAAAGCCCTCTGCTGGTTCAAATCCTATTTATCTAATAGGTACCAATTTGTTCACGTTAACCAACAGTCCTCACCGTGCTCCCAGGTCAGTTATGGGGTTCCTCAAGGGTCCGTGCTCGGGCCAATTTTATTTCTGTTGTATATGCTTCCTTTAGGGAACATAATTAGAAGCCACGATATCAATTTTCATTGTTATACAGATGACACACAATTGTATTTATCTATGAAACCTGATCAAACTAATCAAATAGACAGACTCAGTGACTGTATCAGAGAAATTAAATCCTGGATGACTACGAGCTATCTCCGTCTTAATCCTGGCAAAACAGAGGTCATTATACTAGGCCCCCATAAACTGAGAGAGTGTCTATCTGAACAGATTATCACCTTAGATAACGTCAGTGTATCCTCCTCCTCTACTGTGAGGAACCTCGGGGTCTTATTTGATCAGGATATCTCCTTTAAAGCACACATCAACCTGGCTTGTAAAACAGCATATTTCCACTTGCGCAACATAGCTAAAATAAGAAACATTCTACCTAGAAGCGATGCAGAAAAACTCATCCATGCATTTGTTTCCACTAGACTGGACTACTGCAACTCCCTTCTCGCATCCTGCCCAAAAAGAGCGTTAAAAAACTTTCAGTTGGTTCAAAATGCGGCCGCCAGATTATTAACCGGAACTAGAAGACGTGAACACATTACTCCCGTTCTAAAATCTCTTCACTGGCTTCCTATCGAGTTTAGAGTTAGATTTAAAATCCTTCTCCTCACTTACAAAATCCTAAATGGGATGGCTATGACCTATCTCCAAGATGCTTTAACGCCTTATCAACCAATCAGAGCACTCCGCTCTCAAAATGCAGGGTTACTGGTGACTCCTAGGGTCTCTAAATGGACATTAGGTGGAAGAGCCTTTAGCTATCAGGCACCATTTTTATGGAACCAGCTTCCAAGTGGTGTCAAAGAGGCAGACACAGTCTCCACATTTAAGGTTAGGCTCAAGACGTTTCTCTTCGATGCAGCCTATGATCAGGTCAGCTAGGGGGTCTAAACTAAACTAAACTAAACCAAACTAAGTTAAACTAAACCAAACTAAATTAAACTAAACCAAACTAAACCAAACTAAATTAAACAAAACTGAACTATCTAAACTATACTAACTAAATACTAGTTTAAATACTAAACTATTCACAAAGCTGCTCTAGGAGCTAGAATGCTGTGGGAAGTACGGTGCACTGAGTCCTATCCTCTAATGTCTGAATGTTATTCCCTTTAGTCCGTTCATTGCTTTTCACCTGCTGTCCCCCCCTTCGAGGTGGAGTCTTCTTGAGTTTCAGTTGCTGACTCCACTATCACGAGGGCCTACGAACAAGCTCCGGCCGGACCGGGAGGACACTCCTGTCGGTCCTGCCCGCGGACTGGCTTCAGTTCTACCTCTGGGATCCGTAGTTCCTGTGCTGGACCGTCCAACGGACTGTACTCAACATAGTCCTAGGCTTTACTTCTTATTGTCTCATGCTAGCTGTTGCCAAAGCTGTCCGTCCCTGGGAGAGGGATCCCTCCATACTGTGGTTCTCCCCAAGATTTCTTCTTTTCCCACTGGGTTTTTGGATTTTTTTCTTGCCGGATGTGAGGGTCTGAGGCGGTGGTTGCTTCGTTTTGTCTCGTTACTGAATTTGACATATTAATATTATGCTTATTCATTGTTTTTATTTTTACCAATCAATGTAACATCTTGAAGCCCTCTGAGGCAACTGTTGTTGTGATACTGGGCTGTACAAAAATAAAATTGAAATTGAAATTGAACTCTGGGGAGCCTGATGCGTCCTACTTCATGGAAGGGTCCGCAGTCCTCCGACCATCCAGTTCCTGTGTTCGACTCTGATGTGGGCCAGAATTACCAGTCAGGAAGCCGGCATAGAGGCTGTGATAGAGAACATTTGCAGGATTGCCCCGGGGCTGGGGAGCCACGTAATTCAATCTCTGACACCGGTTCTTAAGTCCCTGATGTTAGTATCCCAGTTAGTATCCATCAGCAGCGTCCAAGGCGCCGTCGTCTTGATTCTGCCTCCATCAGATGCGTGGCTGCAGCCTCTGCCTCAATCAGCGGCATCTGAAGAGCCGCCTCTCAGCTCTGTCAAGGGGTCCCTGGGGGATGGTGCCAGACACCGACTGCAAACAATTACTATAGGTTACCAAACATGGCTGAACCACAGAGATGCAAGATACAAAGTGAGTCCAAAAAGTTTCAGACATGGTGGGTCGATGAATATTTAAAGAATTCAAAGACAAAAGTGTTTGTTTGATTTGCAATGAAGCTGTGGCAGTGATCAAAGCATAATACACACAGACACTACAAAACCAAACATCAGCTGTACCCATCCTCCACTGGTTCTGAGAGAGAGCAAAAAGTAAAGCAAATGACAGGTGCTCTGCAAGGTCAGCGACAGTGTTTAAGTGTTCAAAAAATCCAGGAAAATGCTTCAATAGCCAGCTGGAAGGCCACTCAGCTCATCGCAGTGAAGCTTTCTCTGATGGAGACTTCATTAAACAGTGCTAAAGTGGTGGAACTAAAGTGGACTTGGCAAATGGTATGTGAGGATATCGAACACACAGCCTGATAAGCGGAGGCAGGGCTGAGATTGGAGCGCCTCTTTTAAAGCCTGATCACCAAGTAATCTGTTCAGTTCATTCCACCATAATGTTTGTCTCAGTCGTCCTGCTATTAGTATGCCTTTACTTTTTAATTATCAAAACCCGGAGGCCCAGGAACTTTCCTCCAGGGCCCTTTGCTCTGCCCATATTGGGAAACCTTTTACAGCTGAGCCTGGAGGATCCCGTGAAGTATGTTGAGAAGGTAAGGTAAAATGTTTCGAATTTTTTTAAAAAACATTTTGCTTTGCATTTGTCCTCGAGCATTATTCACACAGAAGCCATGCTCTGTTGAATGTTTTTTATGCTTTTTTAAAAGTATGTGTTGATATGAAGTTGAGATTCTGCACACTTGGAGCTTTTCCCACTGTCCTCTCAGAACAAACAGCCAGCTGATTCAAAGCTGTTCATGAGTCTCAGGTATTACTGCTGAGAAGTTTGCCTCTGAGTAGAATATATATAGCGGTTTGTAGTTTTGTGTTTAAAAAGTAAATATATCATTACTGTATCATGTGTTCATTTCATGACATAAATGGCACAAATCTTTTAAGAAAGGGTGATTTTGAAGATGTTGAAAAAAAAAACTATGTGTATCCTGCCCTCTGCATGAACTGAATGCTTTGGCAGTAAGCTAAACACCTTTTGCCCATCAAAACTCTGAAGACAGTTATCCAGTTGACCTCAGGTTTATTGACTTGAAAAAGGGTAAAACTGTAACACACAAATAACACCCAATAAACTTCCTTACAATCAACCACTAATCACTCATTCTAATATGCACAGATATAAAACAATAATGAGCAGTACAATTCACCACAAAAGAAATCCTTACAATGTATCTCCAATGAAAACAAGCCCAAACATAGCAGCAAATGACCACTAGGTGGCAGCAATCAACCATAAGCCCAAAGAGCTAGCTTGAATTCTGGTATTAGCATGTTACATTCATCTTGTTGTCTAACTTCACAAAATCACAATCTTTCACAAAACAATGATAGATAATGTATGTTAAGGTTATGATGAACACATTAACACTGGTAAAACAAGTTACATACCAACGATGCTGCGGATGGCATTAGATGAAAGTTGAAGTGACACAGTGGGCAAAGATGACTGTTTCTAGCGATCTCAGCACTTCCTACTTCCTGTTTCCTGTTTGGTCACATGACCCACAAAACATTTTAATACATTTTAAATATAACTTTTATGCTTCAAAAACATTGGAATAGATATGAAACAGATTTCTAAGTGAAAAGAAAAGACATAGAAAAGGAATTAAATGTAACAAAATTGTAAACAAAAACATTAGTGCCAGCACACTCCCCGTCTGGCAGATAAAACTGCCACCATAAAAAAGGTTCTGTAACAGTCCTTACTGTTTCTTAACGGGGGCAATAAGGAGGACAGTTTCGGTAACAGGACGCTGGTAGAGTTTAGTCCCGTCTTTTCTGGAGACCTTGATCTCGACTTTGCGTACCTTGCCGTCTTTGCTGGGAATTACTTGTGTTATCAGTCCCAGTGGCCACTCGTTTCTTTGAAGTCGGTCATCTTTGAGAAGTACGACGCTCCCCGGTTGAAGATTTGGGATGTGAGCCTGCCATTTCTTCCTCGGCTGCAACGATGCAAGGTATTGCTTCTTCCATCTGTCCCAGAAGGTATGAGCCAGATGTTGGACTCTGCGCCATTGGGATTTGTGGAGATCTTTAACCCAGTCTCCAGGAGGGGCTGAAGGAAGGCTCACTTTCTGGGTCAGGAGGGTTGCGGGTGTGAGAAGGAGAGGGTCTTCAGGATCACTTGACACTGGGACAAGAGGTCTAGCATTGATGATGGCAGAGACCTCGGCCATCAGCGTGGTAAGTGCTTCGTGAGTCAGCTTTGAAGTTCCGAGTTGGAGGAACATGGAGTCGAGGATCCTTCGAGCCACTCCAATCATCCTCTCCCATGAACCCCCCATGTGAGAGGCGTGGGGTACGTTGAACTTCCATGTGCACCCTTGGTCCAGGAGGAATTTCTCCACTGAAGCGTTGTCGATGTTCGATGGAATCTGCAGCTCTTTACAGGCACTGACGAAGTTGGTCCCTCGATCGGAACGAATGAGCTTCACTGGACCCCTAATAGCGAGGAAACGGCGGAGGGAGTTGATAAAGCTGGAGGTATCGAGTGATTCGACCACTTCTATGTGGACTGCTCTGATGCTCATACAGGTGAATAACACTGCCCACCGTTTGCTTTGAGCAAGGCCACCCCTTGTACGACGCGAAGCCACTGCCCAAGGACCGAACACATCCAGACCGACGTTTGTGAATGGCGGTTCGGTAGAGAGACGATCTGCTGGAAGATCCGCCATCTTCTGTGTCTGAGGAGCACCACGCAGTCTGCGGCACGTGACACATCCATGAATTAGACTGCTCACCCACCTTTTGCCACCGACAATCCAGAAGCCAGCTGTCCGTATAGCGCCCTCTGTAAACAGACGTCCCTGGTGTTGAGTTTTCTCATGGTAGTGCCGAATCAAAAGCGTTGCCACGAGATGCTTTCCGGGAATGATGAGAGGGTTTTTCTGCTCTTGCTGAAGTTCTGCTTCTCTGACACGACCTCCAACTCTCAGAAGGCCATTAGCGTCAATGAAGGGATCGAGATTTTTCAGAGGACTGTCCTTCGAAACATTCTCTTTCTTCCTCAAACAGGCATACTCTGCAGTGTAGGTTTCTTGTTGAACTGCTTGGATAATGATTCTTTTGGACTGAGAGAGTTCATTGGTGGATATGGCTGTATGACAGAGGTGCCAGCCTTTGCAGCGACCGGCTTCGGTGGCAGAGTTCTTCTGGAAGAGCCGGGCAACATGGATGAGTCGGGCGATTGCGTAGTTCAACGAGTTCCAGGAAGAGAACTTGGCAAAGCGCTGAGATCCCAGTTGTTTGCTTGATGTGGTCGTACTCATTGTAGACACCAATGGACGGATGTCGGGATCTGATGATGGGTCCACCAGCTCGAAGATGTCTTTGTCAGGTTGGACTTGAGCATGCTGCTTCAGGAATGCTGGCCCACTCAGCCAGTTGGTGGATTGGAGGCGTGCTGCAGTAACAGATCGAGTGGCAATGTCAGCAGGATTCAGTTCTGTGGACACATACTGCCACTGCTCCGGGCGAGAGTATCTCCTGATCCGCTGTACACGATTACTGACGTAAACGTAGAAACGCCTGGTGTCATTCTTAATGTAGCCTAACACTACCCTACTGTCACTGTAAAAGGTAGTGTCGTCCAGGTCCACATCGATCTCTGAAGTAATGAGTTCAGCGAGATCTACTGCCAGAACGGCTGCACACAGCTCAAGCCTCGGGATGGTATGTTCAGGGAGAGGAGCTAGCTTAGCCTTCCCCATGACGAAGCCAACGTGGATGGAACCCTTTGCGTCTGTAAGTTTGAGATACGCTACTGCGGCGATTGCTTTTGTTGAGGCATCACAAAAGACACATAACTCTCTATGTGACACTGTAGAGAGAGAAATGTCTGCGTATAGACGTGGTATCTGGAGGCTGCTGAGGTCATCCAGTGATGATCGCCATGTTGTCCACGTCTCCTCCATTTCTTGAGGGAGAGGCGCGTCCCAGTCACTGTGGTCTTGTGTGAGCTCTCGGAGGATGGCTTTCCCTTGGACGGTAACTGGGGCGATAAACCCAAGGGGATCGTAGACACTGTTTACCGTTGAGAGGACTCCTCGACGGGTGAACGGTTTCTCTTTATCACCTATCTTGAAGGTGAAAGTGTCACTCATGAGGTCCCAGTTGAGGCCCAAACTGCGTTGCATGGGAAGGGCATCGGAGCCGAGATCCAGATTCTTGAAGTCACTGGCATGGTCACGAGATGGGAAGGCTTCCATTACCTCTCTTCTGTTTGAAGCGATTTTGTGGAGTCGCAAGTTTGAGTCAGCCAAAGTGTCTTGTGTTCTTTTGAGCAGATCTACTGCTGTTTCGACTGTAGGGAACGACTTTAAGCCATCATCGACGTAGAAGTCTCGATTGACGAAGAGCTTGACATCAGGGTCTCCTTCCTCTACACTCTTCCGGAGACAGTAGACAGCCACTGCGGGGGAGGGACTGTTCCCGAAGACGTGGACCCTCATGCGGTATTCGATGACGTCTTTGGATGGGTCATTGTCTTTGAACCACATGAACCTCAAAAAGTTTCGGTCTTCTTCCTTGACGAGGAAACAGTGGAACATTTGTTCGATGTCAGCTGTGACTGCCACCGCTTCTCTGCGGAACCTGAGAAGAACGCCGATCAGACTATTATTAAGGTCAGGACCAGTCAGTAAGACGTTGTTCAGAGAGACACCTTGGAACTGAGCACTTGAGTCGAAAACCACGCGGATGCTGCCGGGTTTTCTGGGATGATAAACACCGAAGATAGGTAAGTACCAGCGTTCCTCGGACTCCTTCAGTTCAGGGGCCACTTCTGCGTGTTTGTTCTGGAAAATCTTTTCCATGAAGGCGAAGAAGTGCTGCTTCATCTCTGGCTTCTTTTCTAGGCTCCGTCTGAGTGATGACAGTCGATTTGAGACTTGAGCTTTGTTGTCAGGAAGACGAGGCCTTGGTGTCTTGAATGGCAGCGGAGCTACCCAGCTGTTCTCTTCATCTTTCTTTAAGTTCTTTTCCATAATTTTTAGGAACGAGATATCATCGATGGAAGAGGCTACCTTGTTGTCATCTTTGGTCTGCTGAAACACTGTAGAGCCCAACTGCTCATCTCTCCTGTTGCAGGTAAGCGTTTCCATATTTTGTGCTTTAGGCTGGTCTGCGTTCTTGAATGGACTATATTTTTCCTTCACTTGAAAGACGTTCGGACAAGGCTCGAAGATGGTGGGGCGTTTGTTGTCTGTGGTTCTTGTATACAGCGCACTTACTGTCTCAGGTTTGTGAAGACCTCCCAAGCACACGTTCCCGACGATAACCCATCCTAGATCGAGTTTCTGAGCATAAGGGCTATCTGGAGGGCCGTTCAACTGCTTGCGCACTTTGTGGACAGCGATGATGTCTCTCCCAAGGAGCAGCATGATCGGTGCATTTTGTTCAAGCTCTGGGATGAGGTGAGCCATTGACTTTAGGTGAGGGTGGCCGTACGCTGCACTGGGTGTTGGAATTTCCATTCTGTTGTTAGGGATATCATTACATTCTACGAGCGTTGGTAGAGCAAGACTGACCTTTCCATCCAATGATTCGATCTGGTAGCCCGTAGCTCTTCTCCCCATGGCCTCTGTCACGCCCGAACAGGTACGAAGGGAGTATGGAGAGGTTGGACCTTGGACATTGAAGGTGTCGAAGAACTCGGAACAAGCTAGGGATCTGTTGCTGTGTTCATCAATGATTGCATAGACCTTCTTCATTTTCTCGGGATGATTTACTGGATAGATCTTAACAAGACTGATTTTGGAGCACGATCTGTCACTTTGGTCGCCGCCACAAACTTTGGTGCAGTTGGTGGTGACTTCTGAAGATGGTGTAGGAGCTGGCTCCCCGCCATGCTCTTTCAGGGCCGAAGTCTCTTCAGCGTTTGGTGCAGGTCCAGGGTGAAGGGCGGAAATATGTTTCTCACTTCCACACTCTGTGCACGTGGCTGTATACTTGCAATCCTTAGCCATGTGTTTTGTAGATGTGCAACATTTGTAGCAGATCCTATTGTCTTTCAGGAAAGCTCTCCTCTCTTCAATCGGTTTTTCGCGAAAAGCCCGGCACTTTCGCAGTAGGTGGGGCTTCTTATGGATGGGGCACTGACGGTCCAAATTCTCGGCCACTGCAGTTTGTTCAATAGCAGATACATTGGTCTTGTGGACTGAGATTTCTTTGTGCCTTTGAGCTTTAAAGGTCCTCTCTGGTTTTTGAATGTCGACTTGACAAGTGAAGTTGAAACTCGGATCGTTCCTGATTTTAGCTTGTTGGGATATGAAGTCTACAAAAACGTTGAAGGGTGGGAATGACACCTGGTAGCGTTCTTTGTAGCTGGATCCAACGGTCAGCCACTTCTCTTGTAGGTTAAAAGGAAGCTTCTGAACAAGAGGGTTTATTCCTCTGGGTGTGTCAAGGTAATGCAGGCCTGGAAGGTTTCCATCGGTCTTAGCGGCCTCCATCTCCATTACAAGGTCACTGAGCTCGTGCAGCTTTGTATAGTCTCTGCTTGAGATTTTGGGAAAACTGTTGATGCGTTGGAAGAGGGCATCTTCGATTACCTCGGGAGCGCCGTAACATGCATCCAGTCTGTCCCATATCATCTTAAGTCCTCTCTCTGGGTGATTGACGTTGACAGCCCTGATGCGCTTAGCATGCTCACTCGATTCTTTGCCCAGCCACTTAACCAGCAGATCCATTTCCTCGCTGTATGTCAGATTGAGCCCCCTCACTGAGTTCTGAAATGACTGTTGCCAGGCCCTGTAACTCTGTGGCTGGTCGTTAAATTGGGTCAGTCCCGTGGTAACCAGTTCACGACGAGCGAAGTATCTGACGACATCATTTATGCTTGATTGGTCGTGGGAAACGTGTTGAGGGGCGTGGCTAGACACAGTGATTTGAGGTGAACCCTGGTTTCTGGCCCGTACTCCATATCCAACATTATGGACTTGTGCTCCATCTCGGGGGAGAGGCATGGCTGTGGTGTGCTGTGACTGATTATTATCATGTTCAGGGGGCACACATAGTTGCTGGGTTGCCTCTGTGTACAACTGGCCAGTTTCATCATGGGGGAGTAGATGTTGGATAGGGACTGAGTACTCTGTTGTCTGGTTTGCGACATATTCTTTAGTTCGCTCTTGAGGATTTAGAGAAGCCTGATCAAGCTTAATTTGGCTATTTTCCCTTTCATTGTCATCAACAGCCGCCTCTAGAATCTCTGCTTCGGCGACAGCTGCAGCTGTTTCTTTCTCCATAGACAACTTTTCTATTGTCGCCTTTAGCCGTGCTTCCTCCATTTTCAGAGACATTTCCTTTTCTGCAAAGGCCAGGCGTGCCTTTGCTGCCTCCGCTTTGGCACGGGCTATGGCAGCGGCTGCTTCAGTGGATGATCGAGATGACCGAGACGATCTTCTAGAACACGATGCCTCGGATCTAGTTTTTAATGACTCTGCTTTGTCCATGTTCACTGATAACTGTTTATCTTCTGCCGAGAAGCCGTTGTTTTACTGTCCTGCCCTCTGCATGAACTGAATGCTTTGGCAGTAAGCTAAACACCTTTTGCCCATCAAAACTCTGAAGACAGTTATCCAGTTGACCTCAGGTTTATTGACTTGAAAAAGGGTAAAACTGTAACACACAAATAACACCCAATAAACTTCCTTACAATCAACCACTAATCACTCATTCTAATATGCACAGATATAAAACAATAATGAGCAGTACAATTCACCACAAAAGAAATCCTTACAATGTATCTCCAATGAAAACAAGCCCAAACATAGCAGCAAATGACCACTAGGTGGCAGCAATCAACCATAAGCCCAAAGAGCTAGCTTGAATTCTGGTATTAGCATGTTACATTCATCTTGTTGTCTAACTTCACAAAATCACAATCTTTCACAAAACAATGATAGATAATGTATGTTAAGGTTATGATGAACACATTAACACTGGTAAAACAAGTTACATACCAACGATGCTGCGGATGGCATTAGATGAAAGTTGAAGTGACACAGTGGGCAAAGATGACTGTTTCTAGCGATCTCAGCACTTCCTACTTCCTGTTTCCTGTTTGGTCACATGACCCACAAAACATTTTAATACATTTTAAATATAACTTTTATGCTTCAAAAACATTGGAATAGATATGAAACAGATTTCTAAGTGAAAAGAAAAGACATAGAAAAGGAATTAAATGTAACAAAATTGTAAACAAAAACATTAGTGCCAGCACAATGTGTGTGTGAGTTAAAATAAAATGTGTACCTGTTGACAAGCGTTCCCATCAATCACGGCTCTCATGGCAGGATAAAGAAAAGTTAAAAGACACAAAAGTTTTAAAAGAACAATATCTCAATTGATTAAACCATGCACTCAGATAAAACTGAACTGAAAAATAAACAAAAACCTTGTCTGTCCGAAGGTCACCCAGAGTCCTGGATTTCTTTATTTACTAAAATGGTTGGTGGTTCATTTACCCAAACCTTCATCAAAGTACCTGTAATCAAAATCTGAACTATCTTACTACTATAATACTCTATTACCTGGTATCTGTCTTTTGTTTTGGAAGGATTGGGCAGCAAGAACCAAAATGGCGTGAAGATTTTGACAGCTGCTTGTGTGGCATTTGTAGATATGCACAATCAAATATGTACACATAATTCAAGTATATAGACACATTTCTAGGTACTTTATGCCATTTTGTATTGTTCCTGTGGGAACCCTCATACAGGTTTGTTGATTGTAAAAATATCTCATGCACTATAAAAGCTACCACCATAAATTTTTTACTAATTAAAATCAGAATAGCTGAGCATATTGTAAATTCAGTCAAATATATTTGCTTCAGAACTGTTTACTTGTAAAGGATGTCTTGCAATTGGACTTCAAAAATCACCAAAAAAACTAAAAATCTACCAACACAGATACTTAAATACACACTCATTTAAAGATGTCCAGAGTTCAGACTGCTGTAAACAATCAACAAATGAATTAAGTATAAAGTGTAACCATTTGCTTTCTGTTTTCAGCCGTTGCTAAAGTGGAAAATAAAAGTATATGACGTGAAATCTTGGGCATAAAATGTGACCCATTCTAAAGGCTGGTATACACTACGGGATGATCGGGCCGAATTCTGCTCCGATCTTTTCCTCCCGATCGAAGCTGACAGGGTCCGACTGTCGGGAGTATGCAAATGAGTTCGGGTCCGATCTTTGTGTAGTGTGCGGTGTGTTCCGAGAGATTTTTTCCGGTCGGAGCCTCTCGGGAGGCGTCGGAAGGGGAGATCGTAGATCGTGAACATGTTTAATATTTCCGATCGCACATCCTGTAGTGTGTGGTGCGCTCCGAGAGGGGCTGATCAGCTCGGTGTCGACCTGTCGACGCCCTCGGAATAGAGCTCCCTGATTGGCTGAACAGCTCCGTCTCACCAAGGTGCTGCTGCTTAAAAAAAATCCCCGCTCAGCTGTCGGAGCTGGAGACAAGAATATATGTCTGTTAAATATATTCACTATATATGACAGTGAAACAGAAAAGCCAGAGCTCCGTGCACAAAGTGAGTGGTTATTCCTCAATAACTTTATCGCTCCTCAATGAACTGTATTTCCTCGATTCAGACTCAAACTCCTATTTAATACATTCATCTGCATCTCCGCCAGTCCTGCAATAATCCCAATGTTTTAATTCATCTCCATTATTAACCATCACGGAAGAACACGGAAGAAAAAATAATACAACAGAACTTTCCGCTGACTCCGTGCCTTCAGAGACAGAGCGGACATATAATGAAACTTACCTAATCAAAGCTCAACGTGTTTTCATTCTGGTTTAAACTATCCAATCTGTGGACAAAAAGAATGATATCTGGCGATTTAAAAAAAGTAGTCTTTATTTCTCACGGTCTGCTAATAATTTTATTCTACTGCTCCACTCGGGAATCAAAAGTAAAAAAACAAACAAAAAACACACACACACACACACACACACACACAGATTAATAAGCTGAATCATCATCAAATGTGGAGGGTAAATTATAAGAAAATGATCTGAAACTATGTTTCCCTCTTCTGTACTAGAACATTTAAATTTTCTGACAAGGTCCCGACAGTCCGTGCTCCGTGCGACCCAGCACCGCCTTCTGGTGGTCATCCGGAATTCATCGAACCATATTCATAATGTTCATTCAATCTTGAACTGAAGAATGATAAAAGTCATGAATTTTGTTGTTAAACCTTTAATTTGAAACTTCCAAACTGGGATATTGTTCTTGTGCTTCACAGCTGAGGAGAACTTATGGAAATGTCTACAGTCTGTTCATCGGTTCCAATCCAGCTGTTGTCATCAGTGGGTTAAAGGTCATGAAGGAGGCCATAGTGACCAAGGGGGTGGAATTTGCTGGACGACCCCAAGACCTGTTCATCAATGCTATCACCATGAAAAAAGGTTGATGTATTTATCAACTCTATATTTGTATATAGCTGAGCCTCATCTCCTGTGGGAGCATGATATTATTTTGTTTGTTTGTGTGTTTGTATGTGTAGTGAGGACAGAGTGAATTGTTGTTGGGAGAATGTATTAAGAAGCACAACAACGCCACCCTGGGAATTTTACCTCTGGAATTAAATTAAAAAGATACACAAGTTTGTGGCTCAATAGAGGCATAATTCCAAATGTAAAAATACAGTTTGATTAAACATCTTAATATTAAAAATAACAAACTTGTATTCAAATTCACACTCTCGGTGAAAATGGGAATTTTTCTTTGGCTGAGGCCTACTGGATGGACACAAGCCCGTGCAGGGGAGGGATCCACCAAAAGAAATAAAGAACATCTTGAGTCACCGGGCATTTATGGAAAACACACAGCCAAGCATTAGCCACCTGTTAGCATCTACGGCACTGCAAAAAGAGGATACCTGCCACGGTCGGTCAGTGCAGCAGCACATAAGAGGGGAGCACGCCCTGCAAACATGCACCCTCTGTAGGCACAATTAATGAAATGAAGCAGCCAGCGAGGTGAAGCAGTGCAGCCACACCTGTCAATCAAACAGCCTCAACAAAATGAAGCGCCAGAGCTCAGGCTACTGGGTCACCTCATCGGCAGCCAATCAGCAGCACCCTGCACACAGTACATAGAGCAGACGCCTCTCTGCTGCTACATATAGTTCATTTAGTTTTTCAATAATCTGATTTGACTGAAGATAAGAAGGCGGTTTGTGCTCTCACCTTGCATGGAGAACGTCATGGGTTCAAAAATTACAAATATACCAGCCTGTCGTGTTTGGGGGACGCTTTGATGTGGAGCCTGAAGTTGGAGCTTCGGTCCTGGACCGGGTTCTCTGTTCTGCTCACTACACTGGGTCAGGTCCTGGATCCATGTGGTCCTGGTCTGAGCTATGCTGGCTTCTCATCTGGAAGTTTTGCTCAGTCTGTTACATGGCTGGCTGATGGGCAGAGGACTATCTGGGTTGCTTGCGGCCCGGACAGCTGCGGTGGGAGTTTTGCTTTCGGTCTGGTGCAATCAATGAGCCGGGTTTCAACTTCGTCAGGCTTTACTGTCTCTCTCACATTTGGGTCTTCCAGAAAATGTCAAACCTGTATGGACAGAACTTTATAAACCACTGTTGACCAAAAAGGTTGGAGATCTCCCGTGAAGGGTGCTGCATGGTGCCACCGCTGTAAACTCTTGTTTCTACAACACGTCCTGCAGTGAAGGACAACTGTCCATTCTGCTCCAGCAGTTTCTCATTGTCTCCTGGGGAAATCTTGTCCAAAAACATGGGCATCATAGGTTGCAGACATGATCAAGGAAACAAACTAAAATGTTAACTTTTTAACTTAATTCTCAGACAAGCAAAGGCAGCAGTGTATCTTAGCGGAAGAAACAAGGTCGAAAAAAACCATGAATTGTAATGTGAATGTGTTTTTTTCTGAAGCTGATTGAAGTCGGGCTAAAGGTTAATTTTAATTTCTACAAATGGACAATGTGGACAAATTTGTCAGCATTTGCTCTTTTGTGTTTTATTGTGCCAAATGATCATGTTCTGAGGAGGTTCTTCACAGAAGTTGCATGATTGTAATATGTGCCTATTGCATTTTCTTTTCAAAATAAAAATAATAATAATAATCTTTAACCGTTGTAGGAGTGGCTCTGGCCGACTATGGGTTGAGTTGGAAGGAGCACCGTCGCTTTGCTCTGATGACTCTGAGAAACTTCGGGATGGGGAGGACCTCAATGGAGGACCGGATTCGTGGGGAGATTCAGTACCTCATCAAAACTCTGGAGAGCAACGTTGGTAGGTCATCCATGGGCAATAACAGAAACATAACTAATAATCTGATACGTGATTCACAACACTTGATTTAATTCTATTTTCCGTTCCTGCACAAAAGCCCTTCATGCTTCAATGTCAATGATCTTTACAGGTGAAACCATGAGTCCTGAGCACATGTTTCACAAGGCAGCGTCAAACATCATCTGCCAGGTTCTGTTTGGTACACGCTACGAATATGACAACGACTTTGTCACAGTGATAATTCAGTCTGTTGTTGAGATTACCAAGCTCATCAATGGTCCTTGGTCGATGGTGAGTTAAAGCAGAGTCTACAGCCGTACCATGACTGATGTGCAACATGAAACCAAAGCAGAATAGCAGAAAGCTGCCACCTCTGAGCCTGGTTCTGCAGGTTTCCTCCTTTTAATCGGGACTTTCTCCTTTCCACAGTGGCAAAATATAAATAAAGATGGACTGTTTGAAGTAAATGGAAAAACTCATGTTCTGTCATCCATCCATCCATCCATCCATTTTCTACCGCTTATCCGGGGCCGGGTCGCGGGGGCAGCAGTCTCAGCAGGGATGCCCAGACTTCCCTGTCCCCAGACACTTCCTCCAGCTCCTCTGGGGGATCCCAAGGCGTTCCCAGGCCAGCCGAGAGACATAGTCTCTCCAGCGTGTCCTGGGTCTTCCCCGGGGTCTCCTCCCAGTGGGACATGCCCGGAACACCTCCCTAGGGAGGCGTCCAGGAGGCATCCTAAACAGATGTCCGAGCCACCTCAGCTGGTTCCTCTCGATGTGGAGGAGTAGCGGCTCTACTCCGAGCTCCTCCCTGGTGACTGAGCTCCTCACCCTATCTCTAAGGGAGCGCCCAGCCACCCTACGGAGGAAGCTCATTTCGGCCGCTTGTATCCGGGATCTTGTCCTTTCGGTCATGACCCAAAGCTCATGACCATAGGTGAGGGTGGGAACGTAGATTGACCGGTAAATCGAGAGCTTCGCCTTTCGGCTCAGCTCCTTCTTCACCACGACGGACCGATACAACGACCGCATCACTGCAGCCGCTGCACCGATCCGCCTGTCAATCTCACGCTCCATCCGTCCCCCACTCGTGAACAAGACCCCAAGATACTTGAACTCCTCCACTTGGGCTAGGGTCTCTCCACCAACCTGGAGGGGGCAAGCCACCTTCCTCCGGTCGAGGACCATGGCCTCGGATTTGGAGGTGCTAATCCTCATCCCTGCCGCTTCACACTCGGCTGCGAACCGCCCCAGTGCATGCTGTAGGTCCGGGTTCGATGAAGCCAACAGGACAACATCATCTGCAAAAAGCAGAGATGAAATCCTGTGGTTCCCAAACCGGACCCCCTCCGGCCCCTGGCTGCACCTAGAAATTCTGTCCATGAAGATTATGAACAGAACCGGTGACAAAGGGCAGCCCTGCCGGAGTCCAACATGCACCGGGAACAGGTCCGACTTACTGCCGGCAATGCGGACCAGACTCATACTCCGGTCATACAAAGACCGGACGGCCCTTAACAAGGGGCCCCGGACTCCGTATTCCCGGAGCACCCCCCACAAGACACCACGAGGGACACGGTCGAATGCCTTCTCCAAATCCACAAAACACATGTGGACTGGTTGGGCAGCTGTTCTGTCAGCAGTGCATTTATGTGAATAAAGAGCCTCCTGTGTATTTATACAGAGTAAAATCTTTCAATTGACTGACAGATGTTACACACACACACACACACACACACACACACAGACACACACACACGAAGGATATGATAATCTTTTCTCCTCTCCTTTATTTTACCAGCTGTATGATTCCTTTCCCTTCATTCGTAACCTGCCGCTACCCTTCCAAGAGGGCATTAAAAATGCTGAGGTAATGCTAACAATCAGTTTGAACCATACACATCGCCTGTTACCATGAACACCCTTTTAAAATGCAAATCTGTGATGTTTTTCAGAGAATAGTGGCTGCTATTGGGGATTTAGTTACTGAGCACAAGAAGACCAGAGTCCCCGGAGAGCCTCGAGACTTCATTGACTGTTACCTGGATGAAATGGACAAGGTGTGTGTTAGCTGCAGCAGTTTGAACAACATCACACAACCACTAAAGTTGGCTCATAACCTGATTTCAGTTTTCTTTTCTTTTCTTTTGCAGAGACTCGATGATTCTTTATTTTCAGAAGAGCAGCTGAATTTGATTGGCCAGGATCTTTACATCGCCGGGACCGACACCACCTCCAACACCCTGCTGAGTGGTTTTCTTTACCTCACAAACAATCCGCACATACAAGGTACATCTGCAAGACTGAGACGAACATAAAACCTTTCAGTTTCAAAGTTTAACCCTCACCCAAGGACAGATATCAGGGTTCAGGGATCTTTCCTTTCCTCACTGATCTTCATATCCATGTCTTCCTTCTCCCCTGGTCTGTGTCCGTCTCACCTCATGGGGCGACAGTAGCTCAGTTGGTAGAGTGGGTCGTCTTATGACCAGAATGTTGGCGGTTTGATCCCCGCTCCCGCAGGCATAAAACTGTCGTGTCCTTGGGCAAATCACTTCACCCACCTTGCCTAAGGCTGAATCCCATTTCACCCCTTAGCCCTTCCCCTTGGCCCTACCCCTTAGCCCTCCGCCTATGAAACGGAGTGCTAAGGGGTAGGGGAGAAAGTCAACCCCTCCGAATTGGGACACCCCTCCGACAATCGCGTTCGTCATCAGTAGTCGCCGCTGCCGATGACGTAGGCAGATGCGACAATTATCTGCCGAAGAAGAATGTTTTTCTTACATTTTAAAACTTTATTAATTGACAAAATACTGACATTTATGAACGTCTTTCGTTGCGGACGCCGCCATCTTGCCGATCTTGGAAGGCTTTCTGAGAAATCTGTCATCCAGTGGCGCCGGTGGCGCGGGGCGCTTTTTTTGTTCGCCTGGACCGTCAGTGGCGGGTGGGGTTAGTTCACTTCCGCATTGGCGGGGGCGCTCGTTTCCCACCCGCGCATTCCAGGCGGGCCGTGTTGAAGAAACCAGTTTATTGAAAATAATCGTCTATCTGTTGTGTTTGGAATTCGCCTGGAATGCGCGGGTGTGGAAACGATCACTCCCGTCAATGCGGAAGTGAATTAACCCCGCCCGCCAGGCATGATCTAGGCTGAAAGAACAAGCGCCCCTCACCATCGGCCGATACCCCTCCGTTTGGAGTGTGCCTCTCGAGAATCTCCTTTTGGAGGGGTGACTGGCCCTCCTTCTTGGCCCTACCCCTCCGTCATAATGACAATTGGAACACTCCGACCCCTCCACGTGAACGCGCAAAACGAGGGGTAGGGCCAAGGGGAAGGGCTAAGGGGTGAAATGGGATTCAGCCTAAGTGTGAATGTCATGCGAGAGTGAATAGTTGGTGGTTGGAGGGGCTGATGGCGCAGATTGGCAGTTTCGCTTCTGTCAGTCTGCCGCAGGGCAGCTGTGGCTACAATAGTAGCTTACCACCACCCAGTATGGTGTGAATGGGTTAATGTGATACTGCAGTGTGAAGTGCTTTGGGCTCTGTCATGCAGGGTAAAAAGCGCTATACAAGTGTAGTCCATTTACCACATTTTCAATTATTCTATCTGTCAGCTCCTCCTCCCTGTGCGTGTTTATATGTCTGTTTCCCAGGAGTGAAAGCGATGTAAATTCTTGCTGGTACTATCAGTACATGACAGTGGAGATGAATGAAAATGGGGAAAGATTTTGTGTGTTTTGGCCTCGTATTTACATGTAAATGCAACCGTGCAATCATCGAAAACAATATCTGAAAACTCTGGTCAGAGTGATAATTCACAAATGTTCTGTGATGTTGAGGAGCAGAGGAGAAAGACACTTTATCACACACTGCCCGTCGCAAGGATGGAGACTGTCTGGGTGAACAGTGGTGTGGGTTTGGGTGTAGCCTGGCCTCCACCTGCCATGCCGCTTCTTCTCCACCTCTGTCACTCTGTGGCTCTCTCGCTGTTCTCAGCTGACCACATGCTGTCGCTCACTCCTCTTTCTTTTGAGTGATTCCAGTGTCGCCAGCAGATAATATAAATTTCCTTCCTCCACCTCCACAACAAGCTCTTCTATTCCACTCTCTGTTAAATGTTCCTTGTCCTCTCTGACACCAATGAGCATAAAAGTCCATTGATCAGCAGACAGAATATTCAGGAGCTACTTTGCATTGACCATTATGGTAGAAAGTGGACGTATCGAGGGTGGGACATGAGTTATATTCCACCTGCAACTTTCCAAGTTCACTATGATTTATAAAAGTAAAAGTGCATCTAAGTGTGTGTGCACAGTTTTATAAATCTGAATACATTCTGTCACACATTTCCCCGTTTTGGCCTCACAGACACGTTTAGGATTTAATAAACACCAAAGTGTCTGTTGTGCAGGATAAATGATTCCACAGGACATTTTATAAATGAGGCCTCAGACGATGTGATCCTGAGATGTTGTTGGTTTAATCTATTGTTTGTCCTGTCCCGGTGCAAGTGCCGTGTCTTGTGGTGGAAAACGTCCCGGTGCTTAAAATCAAATTCCCAGAACAAATGCTGAGTGAAATCTCCAGACGTTTTGCATCATTAGAAGAACACAAAACAGAGCTGCTTACTGTCCGATTGGTTTCAACTGGGACATTTTGCAGCGAACATAAAGATGTTAAAATTAAACGTGTGGTCCGCGTTTTGACACGTGACATATGAGTGTCTCCTCTGTCCAGCTGTGCCAGATGTTCTGTTTCATTTCACATGCAGACCTCCTGCACTTCATCCTCTCCTCTCTATGTGTTTTCTGGTTTTTCAGTCTTCGCTGGTCTTTCAGATTGCTTTCTGCCTGCTCCTGCTTGGTAACCTCTGCTCCAGTCTGACCTTTATACATAAAACCCTTGAACCCCTGTGAAACCCTGTGCTGCCTCCGTCTAATTACTTAAAAAGTTCAATGTAATCTCTATTTTATCTTACAGAAAGATGTCAGCGGGAGATCGATCAGGTGCTGGAAGGGAAGGCTCGGGTCACTTTTGAGGACAGACATAAAATGCCTTATGTTCAGGTACCAGAGATATGTCTCCTTATCATTATTTCTTTTTAAACATAATAGATATTAACGAAATAATTAGTCCAATGAATACACTGCAAATTAGTTTTTTTTTTAAAAGGAGTCAGAAGAATCATCGACTTATTAAGCCCAACCCCCTCTTCAGTCTGTTTGCATCCTGCGGTTTTTTTTTAACCAATCACATCCTCATAAACATCATAAACTTAAATAACTGCAAAGAAAATGTAAATGAACAGAATGGGGGAACAGAAAAACCCAGTGCATGTTCCATTGCTCGTCCTCCCTGTACCTCTGCTGAACTTCATTTCTAAAGCATTTTCAAACAAGTACAGTTGGCACAAAGAGCTGTACATAGTTATAAAAAAGTGCAAAGACAAAATACAGTCAGAGCAAGATAAACAATAAAAGACATTGATAAAACAGGAAAAGCAGGAGCAAAGTCTCCAGCTGAGTTAAAAGCCAGTGAATAAAAATATGTTTTAAGATCTCTTAAAAATGGACAGTGAGGAGTCCTGTCTGATGTGCAGTAGAAGCTCATTCCACAGCTTAGGGGCAGCAGCAGAAAAAGCTCTGTCCCCTCCGAGCTCACGCTTGGAACTCGGTACCTCCAGGAGCAGCTGATCAGCTGACCTGAGGCACCCCATACGGTCCAGTTGGTCCTCAGACGTGGACCTGCATCGCGGTGTCTCCCTCCCTTCTTCCTCTCCTCGATCATGGCTGGACTGACTGAGGACTCTGCGTCTTTTTCTCTGTTGGATTGTAACCTGCTGTCATCTCCCATCTGACTGGCCTCTCGCTATGTTCTCACTCACTGTCATCTCAAAGCTTCCTCTCCAGTTTATACCAGCTGGGGCTGACTTCCCATCAGGAGTCGTGACGGTGCCTCTACAGGCATAATTCATTACTACATCAAGTTCTCAGCCTGATAATTAGACTGGAGAACCTGTTAATCCTTTGAAACTTTAATCTCCACATTGATGACCCATCTTGTACTGTGGCAGCTGAACTGATAACTATTTACTCCTTTGATTTTATTCAGCCTGACTTGTGTTAAAGGCCACACTTTGGACTTGGTGTTATGCCATGGCCTAAATATTGATTCCATGAGTGTGGAAGACTTTCACATAAGTGATCACTGCTGTATTTTATTTAAACTTTCATGTTGTCACCTTCTGCTCACTGTGTGGAAACACAGACACGTACTGTGAAATTCATGAAATCAGAGCTGATATCAAACCTCCCACAGAGTTGACCTGCTCTGCCATCTCCCTCGCACCCCTGGTCCTCCTTCTCTCCTGTCAGCCTGCAGGATGTGAAGCCTTCAATCTGCAGGATGAAACCCTCATTGAGCCCTGCTGACGTTGTGCCTGCTCTACTTTTCCTAAATGTTTTTCACATTGTTGCTCTTTGTTCTGTGAAATTGATAAATCTCTCACTTAAATGTGGCTCGGTCCCCAGATACTTCAAACATGCTGTGGTGAAACTGATTCTGAAAAAGCCAAATTCTTTTTCTGGGGAGCCTAAAAACTGCCTTGGTCTGAGGCCTCCTTCCTTTGGCTGTTAGAGATGGCTTTCCAGCTCCCTCCCTGCCTTTTTGGAGGTCCTGGGGCAAAAGGTCGCAAAGGTCCCTTATCTGCGAAAAGCTTGACTTTCTTACGTTCTCAGCTCCTGGAGCTCCAGAGCGTGTTTCTCCTGTGAGCTGCAGCTGCAGCTTCCAGAGCAGCTCTCTCTGCCTCAGCCTGTAGGCGCACTGATGCAACAGGAGATCTACTGCTTCTTGAGATTGTATGATTTCTGCCGTGAGATTTTTAACTGGAAACACGAGTTAACACGTTGGAGATGTCGTCACAGGGGCTCACTTCACTGTCAACACAATCCTCAGTGTTCCCATTTTCAGCAGGCCTGAGAGCACCATTGCTTTAAACCACTTGTTCACATCCTCCATATATTTATTTCCAGCCAACAGTTTTGCATTGAACCATACTTCAGGTTTTTCCTTTTCCTCTGGAGGTAAATAATTTAACAGACTCATGTGTTTCCTTTGCTCAAACAGCACAGTGTCTTGTATTCGTTGAGATGATAATGCAGTTCTGGTTCATATTGTCTAATTGTTGTTTTTAGATTACATGTTCAGGTTGGACTTTCTTTTTTCTCGCAGGCTTCGTATTTTTTCCGTTAGCACCTTTTCTGTTAATGTAATCAAGCGTTTAGTGATGGTTTGCGTTTCCGCTTTGACCACACCAGACGAGGCTGCATGACAGCTGCAGCAGTCCAGTCCCTCACTCGCAGCCGGCAGGCTCACAGTTAGGGTTTCCACTTATTACAGTTTTTAGAAACAGTCGCGTTCCACCTTCACGGTTCGATGTCTTTGGGGAGTTGGACAACATTTGTTTGTACCTTCTGTTCGATCTTCATGGTTGGACTGTTCCTGACCTCCCATGGAAGTCCGTTCCACAGTTTCACTCCGCACATTGAAATATTAAATGTTTTTAATGGATGCTGGCAGTTTAGTTCCTTCCTCCATTGAGTTTCAGAAACAGTTTTTGAATGTTCCCTGGGAGTGAGGTATTCAGTGCTTTGTGAGGGGCGGCTGTGGTTCAGTGGGGAGAGCGGTCGTCTTGCAATCGGGAGGTTGTTATTTCAGTTCCTGCTCCACCTGTCTGCATGTCGGAGTGTCCTTGGGCAAGACACTGAACCCCAAATTGCCCCCAGTGGATGGACTGAGCACCTTGCATGGCAGCTGCCTCTACTGGTGTATGAATGGGTGAATGTGGTAAAGCAGTGTAAAGTGCAGTGTAAAAGCGCTATATAAGTGTAGTCCATTTACCATTTTTTCTGTTTGAAAATGTTTTGTGAATTACTCTCATGACCTTTTCACTCATTTAAAAATAAGAATATGGGACTTTTGCGGCTCAATCAGTTAAAATTTTGAGACTATTGGCTAAAATCTGTAAGAGAGAAAGTGCTGAGGGCTTTGCTGCCATGTTTTTACTTTCCTCTTATGAAGATTTGCGACAGCAGCTAATAATAAGTCTCTGTTTTCAGGCTGTGATCCATGAAATTCAGAGAGTGTCCAACGTTGGTCCACTCAGCATTTATCACTGTACCACCAAAGACACAGAACTCATGGGATATTCACTTCCAAAGGTAATGGATTACTGTTTAGAAACATTTCAAAGAGAAGTGAAAAGATCCATCAGGATTTTTTTTTTCCTCTTCAGGGAACCATAATCATTCAGAACTTGACCTCGGTGCTGAATGAGGAAGGCCAGTGGAAGTTCCCTCATGAATTCAACCCTGAAAACTTCCTCAATGACAAAGGAGAATTCTTTAAACCGGAGGCCTTCATGCCTTTCTCTGCAGGTACGACTGCATGAACACCTTCATTTATGACTGAGAGAGTCAAATCAGACGACTCTTCTCCATTTTCTTCTGCATTTCAGGTCCTCGGATGTGTCTCGGAGAGGGTCTGGCTCGTATGATGCTCTTCCTCATCCTGGTCACTCTGCTGAGGAAGTTTAAGTTCATCTGGCCTGAAGACGCAGGAGAACCAGACTTCACTCCTGTCTTTGGTCTCACCCTGACACCCAGACCGTATCGCATGAAGGTGGAGCTCAGATCAACCAACGACTGAGAAAATTACTGCAAACGTGTGAATCTACAGATCCTTTTAAAGGAAATCGTCCTCCTTCTAGTTAAAGCTGCTTTATTCATTTGTCCTCACAGCATATCAACTTTCTTCATTTTTCGTCCTGTCTATCAACGCTCACTACATTTCCAGACATCTCAACCTACTTTATCTCCAATATCTCTCACCTCAGCAATTAACATGACTTTAATGACTTTATGTTTGAACTGAATATCTCGTATTGAAAGTTGTGTCTCCTTTGATGTTTGAAGCTGTGTTTTTTCCCCCGTTTGTTTTGATTCTGTTCCCAGTTGCAATAAAGAGCTCTGAACTTTGGATTTCATCCCAGTCTTCATGAGTCTTTTGCAATGAATTAATTGAAAAACTCAATTGATCCCTTGTAGGGAACTTCCTTCATTTCACCCATTGTCCTTCTGGAAGCGCTGGGCTGCCGCAGTGCAGCATCCAGGGACCTGCAGGGGGGTCAAAGGTCGTGCTCATGGAGCTATAGTGGTGCCCCGAGCTTCAAATCCCAAGTCTGCCTCTCTAAAACCCAGGCCACCACTGCCTTATTTTTACTTTAAATTACTTTTTTGAATCCATTTTGTGAAGGTGAATTACATTTCTTATTTTGTTTGAAGAGCTAAATCAAACTGTCACACATTTTATGGCTATCCGGTTCAGGGGGCACTGCAGCCCAGCTGACTGTGGCCCATTCATACTCTGGAAGAAGCAGAAATGTAGCAACAGACGGAGAGAGAGACATTGGACATGGATTTTTAAAGTACACTTATTGACAGCAGTTCTCATCAGTGTTACAGTTTGTGTCAGATTTTAAAAGTCATTCATTCATTCAGATTAAATATTGTGCAAAACAAAGTTCATTGTTTTCTGTACAGCACAGAATATTCTTAAAACACCAGACGTTTTAAAAAGAATTAAATCATTGTGTTGCTTAAAAAAAAGGTACTCAAGCCAGAGTCTGGATTTGATGTTGACTCGCCACACTTCTCTGATCTTCGCCTTGTGCAGGGACAGTTTCTTGGGCTGTGTGGTTTTCAGGAGGGGTCTGGACAGTTACCCCAGCCCCGGACTCACCAGGACCTCAGAGAAGGGATCTGCAGGGTCCAGGGAGAGTTAGCAGGCTCCTATCTGTGAGTGCCAATGCATTCTTCCATGTCTCCTGAAGCCTCTAGGACCCCCGGACAGAATGCATCCCCATCAGAGAGCCCAGGGTCTGGGCATCATTCAGGTCCGGCCCCACGGCATTCACAAACTGACCCACAGTGAGGGTCCCAGACTGGACCAGCCTTCCCGTCAGGCTGGGAGATGTGGGAAGATCATGTCGCTTTAAAACCTGAGAATCTCACACTCAATGCAGGGTTTGCTTGATGATCTGCAGAATGATAATATGTACAATCAGAGAGACGTAATCAGTATTTCAAGATCAAATCTGGGCAGCTGTCTGCAGCAACGTGCAGTCAGGTTCCTACCGAGCGAGGCTCAGGGTTCTGGATACTGATTCCATCAGGAATATTTTCCCCAAGTAGACAAAATGATTCATCGTTTGACCGGCAGCAGTGAAAGAGTTACTGTATGTTTCATATCTCATAAAAATATTATTTCCAAATAGAAAGAAAACACTTTTATTAATCCATCCATCCTCTACATCGCTTCATCCTGTGCAGGGTGAGCTGGAGCCAATCCCAGCTGACTATGAGTGAGGAGACAGGACAGGTGAGGACAGGGTCCATCCTGGACAGGAGAGGACAGGATTCATTCTGGACAGGTTTCCAGTCCATCACGGGACAATCAAAGACTGTCTTGTTCTTTGCTCCTGCTGTCATTTTTGGATCACTGGAGCCTTGTTTTTGTTTTTCTACTCTTCGGTTTCAGGTGGGCGGTGCCGGGCGGTGTTTGCAGACGCAGCAGGCTGGTTGCTGATTACTGTGATTTGTGTCACCTGTCGAGCTGGGTGAGGATTATTACCTTAACTAGAAAAAATTTGCAGTTCCTGAAGAAACTGCAAGTGTGAATGCTGAGCTGAAAATGTTAAACTGTAATGCAGAAAAACTGAATAAGAAAAGGTGAAAAACCCTGAAATAAAGTTGAAAAAGCTTGAAAAAGGTAGAAAAACACTGCAAAAAGTTGAAAAGGGTTAAAAACAGTTGAAAAAGGATGAAAAAGTTTGAAAACACTGCAAAAAGTTGAAAAAGGTTTGAAAAAGGTTGAAAACACTGCAAAAAGTTGAAAAAGTTTAAAAAAGGTTGAAAACACTGGAAAAAAACTTGAAAATGTTGAAAAAGGTTGAAAACACTGCAAAAAGTTGAAAAAGGTTGAAAAATGTTGAAAACACTGCAAAAAGTTGAAAAGGGTTGAAAAAAGTTGAAAAAGGTTGAAAAATTTTGAAAAAGGTTGAAAACACTGCAAAAAGTTGAAAAATGTTGAAAAAGGTTGAAAAAACTGCAAAAAGTTAAAAAAGTTTAAAAAAAAGTTTAAAAAGTTTGAAAAAGTTTGAAAACACTCCAAAAAGTTGAAAAAGGTTGAATGAGGTTGAAA
Organism: Salarias fasciatus; assembly: GCF_902148845.1. Classification (NCBI taxonomy): domain Eukaryota; kingdom Metazoa; phylum Chordata; class Actinopteri; order Blenniiformes; family Blenniidae; genus Salarias; species Salarias fasciatus. The sequence continues at coordinate 30,313,249 of NC_043751.1, forward strand.
AATTTTGAGAACACTGCAAAAAGTTGAAAAAGTTTAAAAAAAGTCGAAAAAGTTTGAAAAAGTTTGAAAACACTGCAAAAAGTTGAAAAAGGTTAAAAAAAGGTGAAAAGGTTGAAAAAGTTTGAAAACACTGCAAAAAGTTGAAAAGGGTTGAAAAAAGTTGAAAAAGTTTGAAAACACTGCAAAAAGTTGAAAAGGGTTAAAAAAAGTTGAAAGAGGTTGAAAACACGGCAAAAAGTTGAAAAGGGTTGAAAAAAGATGAAAAAGGTTGAAAACACTGCAAAGAGTTGAAAAAGTTTGAAAAAGGTTGAAAACACTGGAAAAAGTTGAAAAAGTTTGAAAAAGTTTAAAACACTGCAAAAAGTTGAAAAGGGTTAAAAAAAGGTTGAAAACACTGCAAAAACTTAAAACAGTTGATAGAGGGAGAAGGAGCAGTGGAGTCAGTGTCAGAGTAACAGAGGATCAATAGAGCTCCAGTCTTAATGGAAACATCCAGACTAATCAAGCAGCAGCAGCACAACAGGTGTGTCTGTTGCAATGGAGACCAGCTGCACAGCAGCCATGACAGTGAATCAGCACTTTTTAATGGAGTGCGCATGGTTGAAGAAATGGCATTTCTCGGGGACCGAGATGTGAAATTGAAAAAGATTTCCACACAGTCAGATTCAGAAGCCTTTCATGAATGTAATGGTGCAGGAATCATGTCTGTAGGATCATCCATTCAGCCACGGCGATTGTGCGAACACGAGTGAAGTTTTGGATTCAGGCGTCTCCAAAATGCATTGGAGCGGATGGGAGAAAATTCTGCACTCTCCTCAAACAAATGCCTCTGGAGAGAGAACCGTTTGAGATAGAGACAAAGTGACTCAATTGTACGGGTCGCAAGAAAAATTCCTACGTTTTGAGGGGTTATTGTGCAGATTGAGCCAAAAATGTGGCCGTACGGACGAGAAAAGAATTTTTTTTTGGGTTAAAATTCAGAGCCTCCCGCACTCTAACTGCCACTCTCCCACTCTAGCTTCTCCAATACACACCCATTATAAACTCCAAAAATGGCTAAAATTCTCTCCATACTTGAAGGGTCACAGCTGAATTTTGGTGAAAGATTTTGCAATGATATTACATAGCTAAATAGAGGACAAAAATGCCTACGTTTTAAAGCTAAAATGACTTGTCTACGTGAAAGTATGACAAAGTTGTAAGGTTCCAAATTTGAAGGAGTTGAAAGGTCAGTTGAAGGGTTTTCCCATTGACTTCAATGTTAAAAATAATTTTAAAATGTTGAAATATTTCAAAAAGTTGAACAAAGTTGAAAAAGTTTAAAAAGGTTGAAGAAAGAGTTTAAAAAGTTGAATATTTTAAAAGTTGAATGGTTAAAATCGGTTAAGATTTGAGGAAGTTATAAGGTTTCAAAGTTTGAAAAAATCTCCATCCGTTAACATGGGGAAAAAAGTTGCACAAAAGTTGAAATATTTCAAAAAGTTTAAAAGATATAAAAAAGCTAGAACATAGCAGGAATGTCCTTAAAAAGCTGCACATTTTGATATCTGAATGGTTCAAATCGGACAAAATTTGTAGGAGGAGAAGCGTGCCAAAAAACGGCGGAAGAAGTCAGAAGAGGAATGTAATCGTGTGAATGCCTTCAGCATTCACACAATGAGCAGTGGCTCTATTTAACGTCATTTCAGAACCTCTGTCTCACTCCAGTGCATAGAAACAGACAGAAGAAGAGTGGAGGTGGTGTGGCTCTATACTTTGACAAGAATCTGGAGTTTAAAGTGGTGGAAAACATGTCAATAGTTGTGAAAAATATATTAGAATGCATTACAAGTCCAATACGTATGAAGAAGAAGAAACATGTCATGGTGAGTTGATTTTATAGCGCACCAAGTTCAAAAAGACTCTTTTAATGAGTGGACATATAATCAATGTTAAAATTTCCACAAATGAATATAACCTTCTGATTTGGTTTTGAGATCTTTTCCTCCGACCGTAACACAGACAACCACACACTCACATTCACTTCAATTTAAAACTGACCTCACATGCATGTTTATGGCCTGTGGGAGTTCTTCTCCTTTGATGCCTGCCTGTTATTCTGCCTCTGGGTTTGGACTGTGACTTGAGCTTTGGATACTCCGTCTGGACTTGTCTGCCTCGAATAAAATCCTGCTTGGCTCCTCATTGCCTCCAGTCTACATTTGGGTTCACCTGGCAAAACAAACCAGTCCATGAATCCATTGGACTTGGAGCTGATTCGAGCTGAACTAGAGGAACAGGGGTTGGAGGTCGATGGGATCAACGCAACTCTGGGGAGCCTGATGCATCCTACTTCACGGAAGAGTCCGCAGTCCTCCGACCATCCAGTTCCTGTGTTCGACTCTGATGTGGGCCAGAATTACCAGTCAGGAAGCCGGCATAGAGGCTGTGATAGAGAACATTTGCAGGATTGCCCCGGGGCTGGGGAGCCACGTAATTCAATCTGTGACGCCAGTCCCTGATGTTAGTATCCCAGCAGCCTCTGTCTCTGTCAGTGGCATCTGAGCCGCCTTCGCCACAGCCAGGTCTGTCTCCATCAGCAGCGTCCGAGGCGCCGCCGTCTTGATTCTGCCTCCGTCAGATGCGTGGCTGCAGCCTCTGCCTCAATCAGCGGCATCTGAAGAGCCGCCTCTCAGCTCTGTCAAGGGGTCCCTGGGGGATGGTGCCAGAGGCCCACCGCACCACCCCTTCCAAGGAGCCTGGTAGCGTAGAGGTCCATAAAGGACATAAATGGAACTAAAGCGGACTTGGCAAATGGTATGTGAGGATATTGAACACACAGCCTGATAAGCAGAGGCAGGGCTGAGACTGGAGCGCCTCTTTTAAAGCCCAATCACCAAGTAATCTGTTCAGTTCATTCCACCACAATGTTTGTCTCAGCAGTCCTGCTGTTAGTATGCCTTTACTTTTTAATTCTCAAAACCCGGAGGCCCAGGAACTTTCCTCCAGGGCCCTTTGCTCTGCCCATATTGGGAAACCTTTTACAGCTGAGCCTGGAGGATCCCTTGAAGTATGTTGAGAAGGTAAGGTAAAATGTTTCAAATTTTTTTAAAAAACATTTTGCTTTGCATTTGTCCTCGAGCATTATTCACACAGAAGCCATGCTCTGTTGAATGTTTTTTATGCTTTTTTAAAAGTATGTGTTGATATGAAGTTGAGATTCTGCACACTTGGAGCTTTTCCCACTGTCCTCTCAGAACAAACAGCCAGCTGATTCAAAGCTATTCATGAGTCTCAGGTATCACTGCTGAGAAGTTTGCCTCTGAGTAGAATATATATAGCGGTTTGTGGTTCTGTGTTTAAAAAGTAAATATATCATTACTGTATCATGTGTTCATTTCATGACATAAATGGCAAAAATCTTTTAAGAAAGGGTGATTTTGAAGATGTTGGAAAAAAAACAACTCGGTGTGTGAGTTAAAATACAATGTGTACCTGTTGACAAGCGTTCCCATTAATCACGGCTCTCATGGCAGGATAAAGAAAAGTTAAAAGACACAAGTTTTAAATCAACGATGTCTCACTCGATTAAACCATGCACTCAGATAACACTGAACAGAAAAATAAACAAAAACCTTGTCTGTCCGAAGGTCACTCAGAGTCCTGGATTTCTTTATTTACTAAAATGGTTGGTGGTTCATTTACCCAAACCTTCATCAAAGTACCTGTAATCAAAATCTGAACTATCTTACTACTATAATACTCTATTACCTGGTATCTGTCTTTTGTTTTGGAAGGATTGGGCAGCAAGAACCAAAATGGTGTGGAGATTTTGACAGCTGCTTGTGTGGCATTTGTAGATATGCACAATCAAATATGTACACATAATTCAAGTATATAGACACATTTATAGGTACTTTATGCCATTTTGTATTGTTCCTGTGGGAACCCTCATACAGGGTTGTTGATTGTAAAAATATCTCATGCACTATAAAAGCTACCACCATAAATTTTTTACTAGTTAAAATCAGAATAGCTGAGCATAATGTAAATTCAGTCTAATATATTTGCTTCAGAACTGTTTACTTGTAAAGGATGTCTTGCAATTGGTCTTCAAAAATCACCGAAAAACTACAACTCTACCAACACAGAAATGTACACACACACTCATTTAAAGATGTCCAGAGTTCAGACTGCTGTACACAATCAACAAATTAATTCAATACTGTTTTCTGTTTTCACCTGTTGCTAAAGTGGCAAAAACAAGTATTTGTCTGGCAGGTGGATATCGATGCAGCGTCTGCAGTGATGCGATTATTGTGTTGGTCCGTTGTAGTGAAAAAGGAGCTGATGCCAAAAGGCGAAGCTCTCGATTTACTGGTCAATCTGCTTCTAACCTCACCTATGGTCATCAGCATCTGTTTAGGATGCTTTCTGGATGTCTCAGAAGGGGGGTGTTCCGGGCATGTCCCACTGGGTGGAGGTCTCAGCGAAGACCTATGGAGAGAGAGAGGAGAGACTGGAGAGATCACGTCTCTTGGCTGGCCTGGGAACGCCTCAGGATCCTCCTGGAAGAGCTGGAGGAAGTGTTTGGGGACAGGGAAGTCTGGGCATCCCTGCTTAGACTGCTGCCCCTGTGAGCTGGTCATGGATAAGATGGATGAATGGATGGATGGATGGATGGATAATTCCATGTTCTTTATTGCTTTGCCACCAGTACTTCACTGTTAAAACACATTCACACTGTGTGGAGTGACTGCTAACCACCACTATAATTCGCAGAACACTTGTAATCAGAGAAACAAGATTTCATGTCCATTTCATGTCATGGACAGTGGTCTTGCTCTCCTTTCCTCAGAATCAGTTGGGCACCGGGGCTTACTAGTGTACAGTTTGACAGCATTAGTCCTGTTTTGTACTAACAGCCAGAAGTGTCTTTTGAGGCTTCACGCCCCAAGAGCCCCACAGACTCCAGCTTGGGACCTGCACTTAGTGCTGGAGGGCTTGTGTCAGCCACCCAGTTAGCCCTTGGCAACAGTGGAGCTCCAGTGGGTGCCAAGCAAGACTGCATTTTTGCTGGCCATTACCTCGGCAGAATGCGTGGATGAGGTACATGCTTCGTCTGTCAGCCCATTATGCCTCAAGTGGCATTCAAATGTTGGGGGTGCACTATAAGACCAAACGTTCTTTTCCCAAAGGTGCTGTTGAGTCTACAGTCTATTCAGCCTTTAGGGCTCGCATGATATGGGTCTCCATCAAGCGTTCCTCGAGACAACGAGGAACTCCTGTGCCCAGTCGAGCCCTGGGTTGCTACATTGACGCTACCACGGGCATTTGTACCTCTGAACAGCCTTTGGTCTGTTATTGAGGCCCTGAAGGAGACTCTGCTCTCTCCAAGCAGCGCTTATCCCACTGGATCAAAGAGGTTATTCGCCATTCTTATCAGGTGGCGAATTATACCCTCTACCACGGGGTGTGTGCTGCCACTCCACCAGAGCGGTGTCCACATCTGGGGCCACTCTGAGGGGAATTCCCCTGGACAGAATATGTGCCTCTGAGATGCCTGGCACTTTTCTCTTGGATGTACAGCTTGAACGCCTCCACTCCACATTCACTGGTTCTTGGCTCTGCAGAGACTTCTCAGTGAGGTTGGTCTCTGGGATTCCTCGTGACTAAGTTGGGATTAATCATTTAGTGCTTTCAGCACCGCCTTCTAGCAGTCAGTAGGAATGAAATAGAACTAAAGCTATGAATGTGACTACGGTGCTATGAATCCTTGATGACCACCAGAGTGCTCTGTCACTCAGAAGTGACCACGTGAGACGATTCTGTAGGAGCTGATCCTGGGGTGACAACAGAACTTATCTTTCTAGGGTCACCCAGGGGTCACAGGTGGAATTGTTGGGATGCCTACTCGAAATGTACATGCGTGAAGGAAACATTCAGGACTTTCAGCACCGCCTTCTGGTGGTCATCCGGAATTCATAGAACCATATTTATAATGTTCGTTCAATCTTGAACTGAAGAATGATAAAAGTCATGAATTTTGTTGTTAAATCTTTAATGTGAAACTTCCAGCCTGGAATATTGTTCTTGTGCTTCACAGCTGAGAAGAAATTATGGAAATGTCTACAGTCTGTTCATCGGTTCCAATCCAGCTGTTGTCATCAGTGGGTTAAAGGTCATGAAGGAGGCCATGGTGACCAAGGGGGTGGATTTTGCTGGACGACCCCAAAACCTGTTCATCAATGCTATCACCATGAAAAGAGGTTGATGAAATTATTAATTCTGTACCAGACCAGTGATTATTAGACAATGATTATTAATACTTCCTATTATCTCTCTCCAGTACTTTTCACTGAGCCCACTTCACACTTTCTCCCCACATATTTGTTTGAAAGCAACATGTACTGAGCCTCATTTCCTGTGGGAGCATGATATTATTTTGTTTGTTTATGTGTTTGTATATGTAGTGAGGACAGAGTGAATTATTGTTGGAAGAATGTATTAAGAAGCACGATAACGCCACCCTGGGAGTTTCACCCTGGGAATTAGATTAAAAAGATACACGTTTTTTGCTCAACAGAGGCATAATTTCAAATGTAAAAATACAGTTTTAAACATATTATGTTAAACATATCTCTATATATATATATATATATATATATATATTTATATATACACACACACACACACACACACACACACACACACATATATCCAGCCATGGCTGAATAGTCTAGTGGTTAGGGACACAGACTTTGGAACAGGAGGTCGGGGATTCGATTCATGCAATAACTGAGGCACTGGAGACTGCTAAGCAACGACTCACAGCCCTAGCTACCCACCTAAAGAGATACACGAGAGAAGTGGAGACCAGGAGAATAAACAGGGTGTTCTCCAACAATCCAGCTAAGGTCTACTCTCAGTGGCAGGGTAAGTAAGACCACAGCAGACCCACCAGGGGCTGAGACTGAGCAATACTGGAAGAGTATCTGGGAGAAAGATGTGTCACACAACACCAATGCCCAATGGCTGGCAGGCTTGCAGGCAGAGCACAGCAACCTCCCAGAACAAGAGCCAGTAGTAATTACAGCAGCAGATGTACAGGCAAGAGTGGCCAAAATGAAGAGCTGGACAGCTCCGGGGCCCGACAAGATTCACACCTACTGGCTTAAGAAGCTAACTGCACGCCGTGAACGCCTTGCAGCACAAATGAACCAGCTGCTAATATCAGGGACCCACCCAGAGTGGTTAACCTAAGGTCGGAGAGTCAAGTCCACCTCTGTTTCCCCCCAAAGGACGCGAGGACAACTCCATTTAATTTCCAACTCCAGATTTATTCAGAATGGGAGTAGGAGTTAGCAATAGCAATAGGTTGTAAACCTTTAAAGACAGGAAAAAAAAAAAATTAAAAATTTGTTGACATCATGAACCACAGAACCAAAATTTCAACATTAACCATTCAAGCTCTCAAACTCAACAATAAGTCAACATTCCAACAGAGTTAAGAAACATATACATATAGTCTGATTTTTTTTACTTTAACTTTAAACTTTACTTCACTTTAAACTCAAATGAACTTTCTTAATTCAAACTGCAATGTGAAATAAACAAATGCCTCAAAGTTTTAACTTTGAATTCAAAAGAAATTTCTTAAAGGTGTAATACAACATTTTGATTTCCGGGTGGATCACCTAAATAATTGGTGGGTCTGTTTGTCAATCATTCTGACGAGCTGCTTTCGTAAGGCGGTTCTCCGTGCTTGCGCCCAATCAGCTTCTCCCTTTTGCGCATGCGCATTCAGAGTGTTTATGTAGCCGGTGAGCTTCTGAGCTCGTACTTACCGATGGCGAGTCTGACATAATGAAACTGTAGCTGTTTCGGAAAAAAAAAGCTTTATTTATGAGCGAGGCGGATCGCAGAAACTGTACAGAGCCGTGCACGCCGGAGAAGAGGAGATCGCGCTCGTACACTTCCGCGTTTTCTGGGAGAAGCAGGAGAGCCGGGCGGATGGTCTGGCGCATGCGCGTTGTTCTTAAAGTGAGTAACAGACGTGGGGCTTCGTCTTTTCGAGAAAATGTTGTATTACACCTTTAATTTAAACTCCAATCAAAATTCCAGAAAGTCCAAACCATTCACACTAGCCAACACAAACCATAACCTCAAACCCTCAAGAAAGACATCATTTTTACACACCACCGGCGTCTTTGGCTTGAAACCATGAGCGGGCTTGTGTCTCTCTGCTCTTCTTCTCGGAGACTGACTGAGCTTCCCCAGACCTCCCCAGGTGCTTTGAATCACTGAGTGATCACTGAGCTCCTGCCAGTCCTACCCAGCTGCTCTTGATCAGTGAGGACTTGCTGATGGTAGTGCATTCTGGGAAATGCAGTGTTTTACCCACATCTCAGTGGCTCAGCTCAGCAATGAAGGACACCCAGAAGGGAACAATACCATCAAACTACCGCCCTATAACCTGCCTCAGCACCACATGGAAACGCCTATCAGGCATCATAGCAGCCAAGATAAGTAGGCACATGGATCAGTACATGAGTGAAGCACAGAAAGGGATTGGCAATAACACCAGGGGGGCCAAACACCAGCTACTGGTTGACAGGGCAATCGCCCAAGACTGCAAGGCTCGCAGCACCAACCTGTGCACTGCCTGGATTGATTACAAGAAAGCCTATGACTCAGTGCCACACACGTGGATACTGGAGTGATTGAAACTGTACAACATCAACAGGACTCTAAGGAGCTTCATTCAGAACTCAATGGGGCTGTGGAAGGCCAGTCTAGAGGCCAACTCAAAGCCAGTGGCACAGGTGAGCATCAAATGCGGCATATACCAAGGTGATGCCCTGTCCCCCCTGCTGTTCTGCATGGACCTGAACCCCCTCAGCCAGATCATTACCAAGAGCGGCTTTGGATACCGGTTCAAGAGCGGAACAACTGTCAGCCACCTCCTCTACATGGATGACATCAAACTGTATGCCAAGAATGAGCATGACATCGACTCCCTGATTCACCTCACCAGGATATACAGCAATGACATCGGGATGTCATTCGGACTAGATAAGTGTGGACGAATGGTATCTAGAAGAGGGAAGGTGATCACAACTGAAGGAGTTGAATTACCTGAAGGGAACATAACAGGTGTGCAGGACAGCTACAAGTACCTGGGGATCCCACAGGTAAATGGTAAACATGAGGAGGCAACTCAAAAGTCAGCCACAGCCAAATACCTACAGAGAGTAAGACAGGTCCTGAAGAGTCAGCTGAATGGCAAAAATAAGATCCAGGCCATAAACACCTACGCCCTACCACTAATCAGATACCCTGCTGGCATAATATCCTGGCCACTGGAAGAAATGCAAGCCACTGATATCAAGACAAGAAAGCTCCTTACAATGCACGGAGGGTTCCACCCTAAGTCCAGCATACTGAGGCTATACACCAAGAGAAAGGAGGGAGGCAGAGGACTAGTGAGTGTCAGAGCCACTATAAAGGAGGAAACCAAGAGCCTCCGTGAGTATACCAAGAAGATGGCCCCCAGTGATGATCTGCTAAGTGAATGCCTCAGACATCAAAAGCCCAGTAAGGAGGAGGCAGAGGAGCTATCACGGACAGACAAAGCCCTGCATGGCATGGACCACCGGCACATTGAAGAAGTGGCTGACATTGAGAAAACATACCAGTGGCTGGAAAAGGGTGGACTGAAGGACAGCACAGAGGCACTAATCATGGCTGCACAAGAACAGGCCCTTAACAAAAGATCAATAGAGGCCAGGATCTACCACACCAAACAAGACCCCAGGTGCAGACTGTGCAAAGAAGCCCCAGAGACAGTACAGACCATCACAGCAGGGGGTAAGATGCTGGCAGGCAAGGCATACATGGAACGGCACAACCAGGTAGCAGGCTTAAGGCCCGTCCATGCTTCACATGTCCGCTTGGGTGCGCGTTGCGCGTTGGTCCGCGTGACGTAAAAATCGTCATGAATTCCTGTCCGCTAGGGTCCGCGCAGACCGATTCGCGGACGTCCGCGCAGCAGCCAGAAATTGAGACCGCGTTGCGCATTGCGCGCAGGTCGCGGAATTGTGCGCATGCGCCAGAGCGCCATAGCAAACAAAACATGACGGTAAAAGTGAAAGTAGACGGAGCTCCAGCCTGATGGCTCCACTTAAAGACACCGAAAGAGTGAAAAACTCGTGGAAAGAGAGAGAGACTGTCTGGAGGGAGGAGGAGGTCTGCAGACAGAAGTGAAAAAGTAACTAATCGCTCCGGCGCCGCCCCCGCGATTCAGAAACAGAAAAAAAAAGGCTAAATAAACTTTAATACTTAAAGATAATGTACTGGTAATGTATGTGCTTAATTTTCTCTAAATAATCTGTAATAAAGGAGCAGATAAACAGTCTGTAGTGCCGGAAAAGCTTCTCGAGGCTGCGTGGATCACCGCGCCTGCATGAGACGCGCACAGCTGAGCTCAAAATGTAGCATGGGAGAAAGCGCGTCCGCATCGGTGGTGCGCGGACCTTCCAAGGAGGACGCGGAAACGCGTACATGTGAAGCATGGACGAGCCTTTAGTGTACAGGAACATATGTACCGAGTACGGACTGGAGGTCCCAGGGTCAAAATGGGAGACACCTCCAAAGGTGGTCGAGAACAATCGAGCCAAGATCCTGTGGGACTTCCAGATCCAGACTGACAAGCAGGTGATGGCCAATCAACCTGACATAGTGGTGGTGGATAAACAGCAGAAGACAGCAGTGGCAACAAGACAAGACAGCAATCCCAAGTGATGGCAACATCAGAAAAAAGGAGCATGAGAAGTTGGAGAAGTACCGAGGGCTGAGGGAAGAGATAGAGAGAGTCTGGGGCGTGAAGACAACAGTGATACCAGTAGTGATTGGGACACTGGGAGCAGGAACCCCCAAGCTGGGAGGATGGCTCCAGCAGATACCAGGAACAACATCTGAGAGCTCTGTTCAAAAGAGCGCAATCCTAGGAACAGCTAAGATCCTGCAGAAACCTCATATATATGTGTATATATATATATGTGTGTGTGTGTATATATATATATATATATATATATATATATATATATATATATATATATATATATACATATATACATATATATATACATATATATATATATATATATATATATATATATGTATATATATATATATATATATATATATGTATTAAAATTCACACTCAGGGAGAAAGAGAAATTTACTTTGGCTGAGGCCCGTTGGATGGGCACAAGCCAGCGCAGAAAAAAAGAAACGGAAAAAAAGAACAACTTAATCACCAGGCACACACAGCAAACACACAGCCAAGCATTAGCCACCTGTGAGCATCTACGGCACTGCGATGACAGTATACCTCCCGCAGTCGATCAGTGCAGCAGCATATAAGAGATACGGAGTAGCACACAAACAGTCGCCCTGCAAACATGCACCCATTCTGTAGGCACAATTAATGAAATGAAGCAGTCAGCGAGGTGAAGCACTGCAGTCATACCTGTCAAACAAACAGCCTCGACAAAATGAAGTGCCAGAGCTCAGGCGACTGGGTCACCTCATTGGTGGCCAATCAGAAGCACCCTTTCACACAGTACATAGAGCAGACGCCTCTCTGCTGCTACATATAATTTGTTTAGTTTTTAAATAACTCTCAACTTACAGTACATGTTACAATGTTATGGCTTCAAAAACTACAAATATACCAGCCTGTCGTGTTTGGGGGATGCTTTGACGAGGAGCCTAAAGTTGAACGACAACTGTCCATTCTGCTCCCGCAGTTTCTCAATGTCTCCTGGGGAAATCTTGTCCAAAAACATGTGCATCATAGGTTGCAGACATGATCAAGGAAACAAACTAAAATATTAACTTTTTAACTTAATTCTCAGACAAGCAAAGGCAGCAGTGTATCTTAGCGGAAGAAACTAGGTAGAAAAAACCATGAATTGTAATGTGAATGTGTGGGGGTTTTTTTCTGAAGCTGATTGAAGTCGGGCTAAAGGTTAATTTTAATTTCTACAAATGGACAATGTGGACAAATTTGTCAGCATTTGCTCGTTTGTGTTTTATTGTGCCAAATGATAATGTTCTGAGGAAGTTCTTCACAGAAGTTGCATGATTGTAATATGTGCCTATTGCATTTTCTTTTCAAAATAAAAATAATAATAATAATCTTTAACCGTTGTAGGAGTGGCTCTGGCCGACTATGGGTTGAGTTGGAAGGAGCACCGTCGCTTTGCTCTGATGACTCTGAGAAACTTCGGGATGGGGAGGACCTCAATGGAGGACCGGATTCATGGGGAGATTCAGTACCTCATCAAAACTCTGGAGAGCAACGTTGGTAGGTCATCCATGGGCAATAACAGAAACATAACTAATAATCTGATACGTCATCATGGTTCACACCACTTGATTTAATTCTATTTTCCGTTCCTGCACAAAAGCCCTTCATGCTTCAATGTCAATGATCTTTACAGGTGAAACCATGAGTCCTGAGCACATGTTTCACAAGGCAGCGTCAAACATCATCTGCCAGGTTCTGTTTGGTACACGCTACGAATATGACAACGACTTTGTCACAGTGATAATTCAGTCTGTTGTTGAGATTACCAAGCTCATCAATGGTCCTTGGTCGATGGTGAGTTAAAGCAGAGTCTACAGCCGTACCATGACTGATGTGCAACATGAAACCAAAGCAGAATAGCAGAAAGCTGCCACCTCTGAGCCTGGTTCTGCAGGTTTCCTCCTTTTAATCGGGACTTTCTCCTTTCCACAGTGGCAAAATATAAATAAAGATGGACTGTTTGAAGTAAATGGAAAAACTCATGTTCTGTCAGCAGTGCATTTATGTGAATGAAGAGCCTCCTGTGTATTTATACAGAGTAAAATCTTTCAATTGACTGACAGATGTTTTACACACACACACACACACACACACACACACACACACACACACACGAATGATATGATAATTTTTTCTCCTCTCCATTATTTTACCAGCTGTATGATTCCTTTCCCTTCATTCGTAACCTGCCGCTACCCTTCCAAGAGGGCATTAAAAATGCAGAGGTAATGCTAACAATCAGTTTGAACCATACACATCATCTGTTACCATGAACACCCTTTTAAAATGCATTATATATATATGTATATATATATGTATATATATATATATATCAGTGGCGGACCGTGCATTTCACATTAAGGCCTTCAGAACAGATCCGCCTGAACCAATCCACCTCTCAAGAACTATTTTGTCTACAAAAAAAATCCTATTATGCAGATATGCACATAAAGAGCTGTTGCACAGCAGATAGATACTTGTGCACCCAGAATAAATGCCTTTGCTGACGTGCACAAGTCTCCTACTACATCTGTGCACATACAATGAGCATCAACAACTTAATAAAACAGCAATATTATTTAGGAAAAGAGGAACATTTTACTCACCAAAATCCCGATTATTTGAAAACAAAATACATCCTCCTTTCCTTCCTCAAAAAGAGATCAACTGCTCTGTCATATAGATTATCCGTGCGTTTCAGTTCCATAAAGCCAGGGCTGAAAGTCCAGCTTGCCCTGTGGTATTTCTGGCGTAAGCTTTATTTCTCTTCAGGTCTTCTTCTGCTTCTTCTTTGGAATAATTGAGGTAGGCGACCAACAACTTAGGTGCATACCGCCCCCTACTGTATCGCTTGGTGAATGTAAATCAGAGGGCCTGGATATGCTGTTGTTAGAAGCTAGAAGGCGCTGAGTCGCCAACTCGAAATCTGATTGGTTGAAGCAACTGTCTGATTGGTTGAAGCAGCTGTCTATTTGATGCTTCACTTTACTTCACTGCGCCATCAGGAACGGACAGTGAAGGCCTCGGGCAGATTTCTTTGACCCTAGCAACAGATGATGCCTGAAATCTGATTGGTTAAATGATTTAATATGAAAAAAACATGTCTGGAAGCAGCGCAACCACGGGAAAACTATGAAAGGAACTGGAACATACCGTTTGGAATCATTTATTAATTATTTATGGACAAAATATAATTTACATCAGTCTGTAATTCAGATAATTTTTAGGCCAGCAGAGAAGGCTTTGCAGGCCCTGACGACCCACCACTGCTGAAAACTCTGGTCAGAGTGATAATTCACAAATGTTCTGTGATGTTGAGGAGCAGAGGAGAAAGACACTTTATCACACACTGCCCGTCGCAAGGATGGAGACTGTCTGGGTGAACAGTGGTGTGGGTTTGGGTGTAGCCTGGCCTCCACCTGCCATGCCGCTTCTTCTCCACCTCTGTCACTCTGTGGCTCTCTCGCTGTTCTCAGCTGACTACATGCTGTCGCTCACTCCTCTTTCTTTTGAGTGATTCCAGTGTCGCCAGCAGATAATATAAATTTCCTTCCTCCACCTCCACAACAAGCTCTTCTATTCCACTCTCTGTTAAATGTTCCTTGTCCTCTCTGCCACCAATGAGCATAAAAGTCCACTGATCAGCAGACAGAATATTCAGGAGCTACTTTGCATTGACCATTATGGTAGAAAGTGGACGTATCGAGGGTGGGACATGAGTTATATTCCACCTGCAACTTTCCAAGTTCACTATATTTATAAAAGTAAAAGTGCATCTAAGTGTGTGTGCACAGTTTTATAAATCTGAATACATTTTGTCACACATTTCCCCGTTTTGGGCTCACAGACACGTTTAGGATTTAATAAACACCAAAGTGTCTGTTGTGCAGGATAAATGATTCTACAGGACATTTTATAAATGAGGCCTCAGATGATGTGATCCTGAGATGTTGTTGGTTTAATCTATTGTTTGTCCTGTCCCGGTGCAAGTGCCGTGTCTTGATGTCAGTGGTGGAAAATCAAATGCTTAAAATCAAATTCCCAGAACAAATGCTGAGTGAAATCTCCAGGCGTTCGCTCATAGGAAGTTTCTTTTTTGAGCTGTTCTGCATCGTTAAGACACAAAACAGAGCTGCTTACTGTCCGATTGGTTTCAACTGGGACATTTTGCAGCGAACATAAAGATGTTAAAATTAAACGTGTGGTCCGCGTTTTGACACGTGACATATGAGTGTCTCCTCTGTCCAGCTGTGCCAGATGTTCTGTTTCATTTCACATGCAGACCTCCTGCACTTCATCCTCTCCTCTCTGTGTTTTCTGGTTTTTCAGTCTTCGCTGGTCTTTCAGATTGCTTTCTGCCTGCTCCTGCTTGGTAACCTCTGCTCCAGTCTGACCTTTATACATAAAACCTTTGAACCCCTGTGAAACCCTGTGCTGCCTCCGTCTAATTACTTGAAATGTTCAATGTAATCTCTATTTTATCTTACAGAAAGATGTCAGCGGGAGATCGATCAGGTGCTGGAAGGGAAGGCTCGGGTCACTTTTGAGGACAGACATAAAATGCCTTATGTTCAGGTACCAGAGATATGTCTCCTTGTTATTATATCTTTTTAAACATAGTGGATGTTAACTAAATAATTAGTCCAATCAATACACTGCAAAATTTGTTTAAGAAGCAGGAAGAAACATCTATTTATTAAGCCCAACCCCCTCTTCAGTCTGTTTGCATCCTGTGTTTTATTTTTAACCAAGTGAAAATAAATGCGTTTTAAGGTCTCTTTTAAAAAATAGACGGTGAGGGGTCCTGTCTGATGTGCAGTAGAAGCTCATTCCACAGCTTAGGGGCAGCAACAGAAAAAGCTCTGTCCCCTCCGA
Organism: Salarias fasciatus; assembly: GCF_902148845.1. NCBI lineage: Eukaryota > Metazoa > Chordata > Actinopteri > Blenniiformes > Blenniidae > Salarias > Salarias fasciatus. The sequence continues at coordinate 30,328,979 of NC_043751.1, forward strand.
GCTCACGCTTGGAACTCGGTACCTCCAGGAGCAGCTGATCAGCTGACCTGAGGCACCCCATACGGTCCAGTTGGTCCTCAGACGTGGACCTGCATCGCGGTGTCTCCCTCCCTTCTTCCTCTCCTCGATCATGGCTGGACTGACTGAGGACTCTGCGTCTTTTTCTCTGTTGGATTGTAACCTGCTGTCATCTCCCATCTGACTGGCCTCTCACTATGTTCTCACTCACTGTCATCTCAAAGCTTCCTCTCCAGTTTATACCAGCTGGGGCTGACTTCCCATCAGGAGTCGTGACGGTGCCTCTACAGGCATAATTCATTACTACATCAAGTTCTCAGCCTGATAATCAGATAAGCCCCGCCAGGGCTCCCAGAGCTGTCCCCATTAAAATACACAATCGACATCTATAGACGTCAGTGGTAGTCAGTGAGCTTAAGGCCGGTTCCAGTCTGGGGGTCGGATCGGGATCCTTCAAATGAGGAGATACTCATCTTTATCATTCTACCATGTGTTATTGTACCGTCCCCCTGTTCCTGCTCGGTTTTTTTCTTAATGAGTCCACCAAGTTTTAGTCTTCAATTATTAAACTAGAGACTTTAATCTCCACATTGATGACCCATCTTGTACTGTGGCAGCTGAACTGATAACTATTTATTCCTTTGATATTATTCAGCCTGACTTGTGTTGAAGGCCACACTTTGGACTTGGTGTTATGCCATGGCCTAAATACTGATTCTATGAGTGTGGAAGACTTTCACATAAGTGATCACTGCTGTATTTTAATTAAACTTTCATATTGTCACCTTCTGCTCACTGTGTGGAAATACAGACACGTACTGTGAAATTCATGAAATCAGAGCTGATATCAAACCTCCCACAGAGTTTACCTGCTCTGCCATCTCCCTCGCACCCCTGGTCCTCCTTCTCTCCTGTCAGCCTGCAGGATGTGAAGCCTTCAGTCTGTAGGATGAAACCCTCATTGAGCCCTGCTGACGTTGTGCCTGCTCTACTTTTCCTAAATGTTTTTGACAGTGTTACTCTTTGTTCTGTGATAAATCTCTCACTTAAATCTGGCTCGGTCCCCAGATACTTCAAACATGCTGTGAGTGAGGTGAGTGACATGTGGTGAGTCTGATTCTGAAAAAGCCAAATTCTTTTTCTGGGGAGCCTAAAAACTGCCTTGGTCTGAGGCCTCCTGCCTTTGGCTGTTAGAGATGGCTGTCCAGCTCCCTCCCTGCCTTTTTGGAGGTCCTGGGGCAAAAGGTGACAAAGGTCCCTTATCTGCGAAAAGCGCTTTATAAACAAGCTTTACTTTCTTACGTTCTCAGCTCCTGGAGCTCCAGAGCGTGTTTCTCCTGTGAGGCTGCAGCTGCAGCTTCCAGAGCAGCTCTCTCTGCCTCAGCCTGCAGGCGCACTGATGCAACAGGAGATCTACTGCTTCTTGAGATTGTATGATTTCTGCCGTGAGATTTTTAACTGGAAACACGAGTTAACACGTTGGAGATGTCGTCACAGGGGCTCACTTCACTCTCAACACAATCCTCAGTGTTCCCATTTTCAGCAGGCCTGAGAGCACCATTGTTTTAAACCACTTGTTCACATCCTCCATATATTTATTTCCAGCCAACAGGTTTGCATTGAACCATACTTCAGGTTTTTCCTTTTCCTCTGGAGGTAAATAATTTAACAGACTCATGTGTTTCCTTTGCTCAAATAGCACAGTGTCTTGTATTCGTTGAGATGATAATGCAGTTCTGGTTCATATTGTCTAATTGTTGTTTTTAGATTACATGTTCAGGTTGGACCAGACGAGGCTGTATGACAGCTGCAGCAGTCCAGTCCCTCACTCGCAGCCGGCAGGCTCACAGTCGGGGTTTCCACTTCTTACATTTTTTAGAAACAGTCGCCGTTCCACCTTCACGGTTCGATGTCTTTGGGGAGTTGGACGTTTGTTTGTACCTTCTGTTCGATCTTCATGGTTGGACTGTTCCTGACCTCCCCTGAAAATCCGTTCCACAGTTTCACTCTGCACATTGAAATATTAAATGTTTTTAATGGATGCTGACAGTTTAGTTCCTTCCTCCATTGAGTTTCAGAAACAGTTTTTGAATGTTCCCTGGGAGTGAGGTATTCAGTGCTTTGTGAGGGGCAGCTGTGGTTCAGTGGGGAGGGCGGTCGTCTTGCAATCGGGAGGTTGTTAGTTCAGTTCCTGTCTCCCCCTGTCTGTATGTTTAGTTTAGTTTATTTAGCACATACAATGAAATATATCACATAAACCAGTGCAGAAAAAAGAAACAGTGCAGGGAGGAGCGGGCAAGCCAAAGGCTTATGAAGAGCCCCCACCTAATAAAATTATGCAGATATCGTCAAAAACAAAAAAAAAACAAAACAAAAAAACGGCAAATAAATAGAATACATAAATAAATAAAATAAAATACAAAACAACAAAAAGCATCATAAACTCTCATGCAAAACAAAAGAAAGAAAGAAAAAAAAAGACAAAAGAAAAGAAAAATGCTGTTGACGTGGCAGCCGCCTCCACTGGTGTATGAATGTGGTAACGCAGTGTAAAGTCCTTTGGGCTCTGTCAATGCAGTGTAAAAGCGCTATATAAGTGTAGTCCATTTACCATTTTTTCTGTTTGAAAATGTTTTGTGAATTACTCTTATGACCTTTTCACTCATTTAAAAATAAGAATATGGGACTTCTGCGGCTCAATCAGTTAAGATTTTGAGACTATTGACTAAAATACCAACCAATGTAACATCTTGAAGCCCTCTGAGGCAAATGTTGTTGTGATACTGGGCTATACAAAAATAAATTGATTGATTGATTGATTGATTGATTGATTGATTGATTGATTGATAAAATCTGTAAGAGAGAAAGTGCTGAGGGCTTTGCTGCCATGTTTTTACTTTCCTCTTATGAAGATTTGCGACAGCAGCTAATAATAAGTCTCTGTTTTCAGGCTGTGATCCATGAAATTCAGAGAGTGTCCAACGTTGGTCCACTCAGCATTTATCACTGTACCACCAAAGACACAGAACTCATGGGATATTCACTTCCAAAGGTAATGGATTACTGTTTAGAAACATTTCAAATAAAAAGTGAAAAGATCCATCAGGACTCTTTTTTTCCTCTTCAGGGAACCATAATCATTCAGAACTTGACCTCGGTGCTGAATGAGGAAGGCCAGTGGAAGTTCCCTCATGAATTCAACCCTAAAAACTTCCTCAATGACAAAGGAGAATTCTTCAAACCGGAGGCCTTCATGCCTTTCTCTGCAGGTACGACTGCATAAACACCTTCATTTATGACCAGGGAGAGTCAAATCAGACGACTCTTCTCCATTTTCTTGGGTGTCTCAGGTCCTCGGATGTGTCTCGGAGAGGGTCTGGCTCGCATGGAGCTCTTCCTCATCCTGGTCACTCTGCTGAGGAAGTTCAAGTTCATCTGGCCTGAAGACGCAGGAGAACCAGACTTCACTCCTGTCTTTGGTCTCACCCTGACACCCAGACCGTATCGCATGAAGGTGGAGCTCAGATCAACCAGAGACTGAGAACATTACTGCAAACGTGTGACATTGTTGGTATTTGAGACATTCTTTAACATCAAGTTTTCTCCCTTCTTCTTGTCAACGCTGCTCTCTTCATTTGTTGTCGGAACACATCAACATATTTCATGTCATTCTTTGTCCAATATATCAGCTCTCATAAGAGCTTTAGACGCACATGAACAGGCACACAGACAAATGGATGCAATGGATCACAAACAGAACTGATGAAGAATAATTTAGCTTCAACAAATGACCTATTCAGATCAATATTCTGATTAATAATGCAAACAAGTCTTTTTCAAAACAGCGTCTTCGTATAAACGTCAATCCGTCCAACTGATGAATATGAATATGAATAAAATGTTCAAACCACAGATGAAGCCTTGTTTTTTAATTTAATGAATGTATTTTCAACACGAACAACATTTAAGCATAGTACATAGTACTCGTCCCCTCTTCACTTTTCCTGAATCATCAACCTGATACACCTGCTTCCAAATAATCCTAAAAAAAAATAGCAGAAATAATCATCACAGCATTAACAAAACAACCAATAATATGAAATAAAATAATGGAAAATGAATAATTATAAAAATAAATAGATTAACAAGGAATGGTCAGTGGTGTCGAATACTTTTTTATTAAAATTAATGAATAATCCTGTTTTATACGTTTTGATCGTTGTTCAAAGCAGAGACACCTGAGAATAATATCATGGGAGATCCATGATGGTTTTCAACGTGTTTCACAGTGAAAATTAGATATTAAGTGTCTGTCTGATGGTGAATCATGCAAATCATAAATCGTGTAAAAAAAAAAAAAAAAATGTTTTTATGAGGCTGAGAAATGAAGCTTAAATTTATTATTATAAATAACCGTGGAAGACTGTTTTGATTAACATGTTGACCAGCTGCAAACTCAAATTTGATGTCTGGAATAAGTGCAATTTGTTAAAGGAAGTTTTTTTCAAACCGTGAGCAATAAGAATGGAAAGAAAACCTGCTGCTGGTCACAGCTTTTTCTTCATTTCAGTGTAAAACACATTTTGATGTCCAAATCATCAGACACAATCTCCTGCAACATCCTTAATATTTAAGCTATTTTGATGATTCATGGCTCATTTTAAAGTTCTTTTCATGCTATTTCTCGGGGACCCTTTGGTTCTTGCAGCATTTCAAAATTTTACTTCCAGACCTGCTTCCAACACAGCAAGAAAGACTGATTTTTTTTTTTTTTTTAAGTTTGTTTTAAATGACAGATGCAGAAATACACTCCACTATACTCTCCAACTATGAATGAATGAGGAAATGAAACTCCTGTTTGGCTGGAAGTAGGCGGAGTCAGAGAGAAACTTTAGGTTTTGAGGGAAAAACCTGCTCCGGACCAGTTTAGTTCCAGAGAGCCGAGAGGTGAGGTTACCTCCCTCTGTGAAACTGAAATCTCCCAGTTTCCCTCCTTCGAGGTTAAAAGACAGAGTTTTCACTAAACCTGTTTCATGAAATGGATCCTGAGTCCCACCATTTACAAAGGACTCATTTCTCTTATCGGCTGCAGCATCCAGACGATATTCCGCTTGATCGTTGTCCAGAAAGTAGTCGAGATAACTCGTCTTTCCAGAGCCACTGATTAACACACTGTTCAATATGTTTCATATTCCTTCAAAGAAAAGCTTCAGCTAAGTCCTATAAACGAGGAAACCTGTTATATTAATAAATAAAACTTCCTTGAGTCAAGTATGTTGTGAAATCCACTTTTTGACTCAACCTTCAAGAACAGTTTCTGTAATTTGTAATGTAAATGTGACGAGTGGGCAGATTTTCAGCAGAGTGACTCAGAAATGAGTCAGTGGTAAAAGGCAGTGGTCTTTTTAAACAGGCTTATTTTGGAACACTGTTGCCCCCTTGGCTGGAGACAGATGGGGTCAAGGTGTGTGTGGGTTCAGTCACTTCTGTTTTTTTATGCTGTAAACAGCAACAGGAGTCACAAAACACCACTGCTGAGCACCAATGCCACAAATAACCATCACTGATTACAGTATTAAAATAATGGCCGTGTGGGTGTGTGTGTGTGTGTGTGTGTGTGTGCATGTGTGTGTGTGTGTGTGACTCACTGTTGTGAAATCGTGGGATAAGTTGCTCTTTGCTCTTCAGGAAGTTTCACCATCTCTTTCCGAACTGCATTACTGTTTTCTCTCTCTGGCTTCTGGGTCAGTTTGACCTTTTGCTTCTTGACCTTTTGCTTCTTGACCTTTTGCTTCTTGACCTTTTGCTTCTTGATCGCTTCGCCACTGTTAGTTATTAATTCTTTCCGGAATTCTTCACTGTGTTTGTTTCTACTGAAGTCTGCGTCACACTGATCTGTCCTCTCAGCTTTCACAGCTTCAGCAAGAACTAAACAGCAAGACGATTTGGATTTGACATTTTTGTTTCTCTTTATCATATCATGACTTGTATTTTTTTATTCAGTTTTTATTTGTGAACAGTTTAACTTTTTTTGAATCCAACAACAATGATCAGTAAGTCCAGAAATAAGAGTTCAGTTATTTTGCTCCTTCACAGATAAAAGTTGTTTTACAACTCTTCACACATGTTCATTCATTCATTGTAATTTCAAAAGTTACATGTAAACATAGACCTGAACAGAATGGCTCTGTTTAGGTGTTTCCCACTGATTCTTGTTGTTAATACTGTTCAGCACTTTGTGTTGTTTTTCTGAATATGAAAAATGCCGTAAAAATAAAATTTGACTTGATTTGATCATATTTTATTAATCCCACAGGGAATTTCTCATTCTTTCATCTTCATCACTCCGTTCATCGTTGCACACAGATAAGAACACAGAGTAAATATCAGGAAATTAGAATAATAAAGTAAAATGCATAATAATTAAGTCAAGTAATGGTAGATAATAATATACACAGGGCTGAGCGGTGACTGTGTTCATTCATAAGATGCGTCTGTTCATTTTGTGGTAAATATATTTAACCTCAGCTTCAAATCAATATTTTAACTATATTTTCAGTCTACTTATATTTATAATTGTACTTATGTACAACTACTTACTCTAGAGATTTGACTGATTTTGTTTAATTCTAAATTAAGAGAAATAAACCTAAAAGAAGACAACAGCAGATTGTGAGTGTCTTTAAGTAATTTAATAGATTAATAAGTCATTTTTATTTAATCCACGATCTATCTCTTATCAAATACAAAAGCTCCAATGTTTTGTTCGAGGTTGGGACTTTATTTGGGCTCAAACTATATCAGAGAATCTAAAACAGGTTATTTGTGGTTACTAACAATTCCGTTAAATGAAAACTGTGGCATGTTATCCATGTTTGGCTTAAAGAAGATTTGATATAACAAATAAGAAGGAAATACAAATTATTAGGGAAGGCAAGAATGAACTCAAACAATACTTTTAGTTACCATTCAAGGAGTGAGAAAACAGGATATTTTCTTAAAAAATAGAAATAAGTGAGAGAAGCTGATCAGCTGATCCTGTCGTCAGCACTCTATGGAACATTCCTTTACACCACATCAGCACTCTGCACAGAGTTATCACGCCCCGACTTCAGCAGAGCTACAGGAACAATATATTTCCAATCCAAAGGCCAAACATGGAGCACGAGGAGGTGCTGATTCACCAGTTCAGACGTGCGCTTTAATGACAGAACCATGATCAAAATACAGTGATGCTGACGGGAGGCAGATAGGTGAGCCACGACACGGCAAGATCCAGAAAACACCAGTCTTCCTATTCTCGTGAGTTCAGGCCAAACTGCAGTTTTGACTCCCCTGGTTTTAAAAACGAGCAGCTGTTTCCCATCTGTTTGGAAGTTGAACATGTTGCGTGTTCCAACATCTGCTCCTGCAGTATTTGGTTGAAGTCAGTGTTTGTTTTGGAGACTGCTGTTGGCAGAAGATTGTGTTTGGTCAGTTCTCCTCATCGTCTCACACTGAGGGATCATGGATCAGATTCTGGCTGCTGATAACTTCTACCTTTTATTAAACAGCGAGATAGACGAACATTTTCACTTTTTTCTTTTTTTTTCCAAAAACCTGAACATGATCAATACGTAAACACTCAAAAAGCTCAATTCTTCCTCTTACCGAAGAGAGCATTCATTCACTGCTTCACTTTCTGGCTGAGAGCAGGGTAAACCCTGGACAGGTCGCCAGTCCGTCACAGGGTAGACAGTATGTCTGAACGGTAAATGTCACTGAATGACTCCAAGACAAACAAAGTCTAATAGTGATCGACTAGAGCATCAACAGAGACAGTGAACAGAAGGGAAACCAAGAAACATATATCCGTAAAACAGGATACAAACAAGACAAAACAGTGGATATTAGGAACTTGAACTGAAGTAATAAAAGCAACATCAAAACAACTGATGATGGAGTTGATAGTGGAAAAAAATCTAGAATATGTGGATCAGTAGGGTTATTTACCCCCAGAGGAAACTAGTCTGAGAACATGGTGTGCTTGTGTAATGAAAACAAAAAGGAATGGGGATGATTGGCTGACGGACAACAGAAAGTACAACGAGTACCTATTATCTAAACGTGAAATCATGTGTTTTTACCCTTTTTTATTTCTGCTAAAACTCTCTTTTACCGCAGCATCACACTGCTTCCACAAAAGCAAGACAACACCAGACGACCACAGCTACCGATATTTGAACAATTTCCACATGGCTGCCAGCTGCTGTCACTTGTATCTAAATACTAAGCAACAGAAGTCGTCATGCAGAGGAGGCAGGGCCAAGTGGATAAACGATCCTTTAGTACCAGAAAAACCAGAAAGGCTCTTCATTCATGCAGCAATCCAGCCATGTTTGTCTCAGCTGTCCTGCTGCTTCTCTGCCTTTGCTTCGTCCTCCTTCAGCTGAAACCACGGAGGCCGAAGAACTTTCCCCCCGGACCTCCCAGCCTGCCCATTGTGGGGAACGTTTTACAGCTGAGCCTCAGGAACCCTTTGAATGACTTTGAGAGGGTATGAAGTCCTACATTCTTTTCTAATGTTTAGAATCAGAATCAGAATCAGAAGGAGCTTTATTGCCATTGACCATGAACAAGTTCACAACCTAGGAATTTTTCCCGGTGCAAGCGCTGCGACATGGAACATAAACTGACAAAGAATAAAAGAATAAGATAATAAACATAAAAATGCCATAAAGGCATGCAGTAAGTATTAAATAGACTAATATACACTGTAGAGCAGAAAGATAGCAGCTCGAGTGGAGGACCACAGCAACAGCAGGGGAGGAGTTACCCACTAGAGCTGGGATTTCTGGCTCTTTGAGGGGAGCCGGCTCCTGAGCCGTTCATTCGAAAGAGCCGTTCAAAGGTCTGGCTCCCTGACGAACGTCACGTGACTCTATTAGAGATATTACCCTCATAGTGTAGAGGCAATCCGTTACGTTCTGACAACTGACACGGTTACTGTCAGTTATGAGTTGTTATCTGGTGTTTTAATTTGTTTACTGACACAGATTTAAGAGATGTTTTTTTTTTTTTTCTGATACGCATTACATTGTGGCTTACCTTGTCCCCAGAAAAGAGCTTCAAAATGCTGCTACGTGTCCTTGAACTGAGCATTGTGTGTGTGTGTGTGTGTGTGTGTGTGTGTGTGTGTGTGTGTGTGTGTGTGTGTGTGTTCTCGTATTTCTATCCTTGTTGGGGCCAAATGTCCCCACAAGGATAGCAAAACGTGGAACGACGTGCCTTGTGGGGACCTTTTTCCGGTCCTAAGTAGGAGAAACAGTGTTTTCTTGACCATGTTGTTGTTACTGAAAAAAGTAAAAGTGCAAAAACATTTCTTTAGGGTTAGGCTTTGTTGTGGTGTGGGTTAGGGTTAGGGTAAGGGTCAGGGTTAGGGGCTAGACATGAATGGGAGTCAATGGACGGTCCCCACGAGGATAGAAATACGAGACCGAGTGTGTGTGTGTGTGTGTGTGTGTGTGTGTGTGTGTGTGTGTGTGTGTGTGTGTGTGTGTGTGTGTGTGTGTGTGTGTGCCTGCGTGCGTGCGTGCTTGTGTTTTCCATTGCTAAAACCTCTGATAAAGCCATAAATACGGTTTTACAATTTGACTGGTTTCCTTGTTACCTGGTGACTGACTTCCTTTAGCACTTCCTGCTGCTGCTGCTAGTAGCAGCAGATGTTGAAATCAGACTCATAAAAGGTCCAACACGGGTTTTTGTCTGGTTTTAGCATCTTTCTACGGAGCCCCGGACATGACATGGTAAAAAAAATAATTAAATTGTGGCCACGAATTACTAATTCGTTCCCACGAATTAATAAATCGTGCGCACGAGTTACTAATTCGTTCCCACAAATTAGTTATATCATTCATATACTGAACAGTTCAGTAAAGTTGGCAGCATATTGACAGATACGGACTTTCAGTCTCAATAACTCTTTAACAAAATGTCAGTAACATACAAAGGGCGCTGCATCCCATCGTTGTGAGGTGGACGATATGCTACAAGTTCATTTTTATTAAAAATATCTGTCTATCAAGCAGCAGAAACAATATTGATTTCAATCAGCACACGGTAGTGCTGCGGGCTTCAGGGACCGTCTACAATTTACAAGACGCTGCAACAGTGAAGACAAACACCATATCCAATAAATTTGATAGGAGACAAATGAAGGTTGTAGCGATTATGGTGACACTGTAGTAAATCCCAGTGGTGGTATTACTTTTTTTTTTGTTGTTGTTGTTTTAGTTGTTGGGTTTTTTTTGTTTGTTTTTTTTTGAGCTATTTGTCTTCACTGTTGCTGCGTCTTGTAAGTTGTAGACGGTCCCTGAAGCCCGCAGCACTACCGGGCACGATTTAATTATTTCGAGGGAACGAATTAGTAATTCGTGGCCACAATTTAAATTTTTTTTTTCCCATGTCATGTCCGGGGCTCCCTATCTTTCAGCAACAAGGGACAAGAAAGAAACCCAGTCGCCAATTAATAAGGAAACCAGTTCTTCCAAAACACCGGCTCAGCTCCGGTTTCGAGACACTCCTCCTCTGCTAGTCAGCTGCTGCGTTCAGGTGACTGGAGTGAGCGGCGGAAAACTGAAACTCGGTCGTTCACATGAAGGCAGCGTGACAGCTGGACTCAGGAGACACTCAGGAGACACGTGAAGAACGCATGGGCAATTTGCAAAAAGGAAGGGCTCTCAGACAGGTGTGAACCGGGTCTCGTCGTTCACTTAAAAGAGCTGTTCAAACGAACGGCTTGTTCATTGAACGTCACAGCACTATTACCCACATAGTGCCATGTAATAGTGCACGAGATTACATTAATGAGATCGATACAGAGAGACTCCAGCAAGAAATTTGCAACTCTAGTTTTTCACGTTTAACACCTAATTGCTGTGAATGTGACACACCTGCAGGTTCAGGTTGAATTGCGATTAAAGTTCACTTTGAAATGCTTTAAATTTTTACAAATTCGACCAGTTTTGGAAGTGCTGTGCTTCTCCCTCTGCAAGACGACATACCACAATATACAGTGAAAATATGTGCTGATCCCACCAGGCTGCTGACCGAAACAACTTTGCATGACGGCTTGGTGGCATTTCGAATAATGATGATGACATGCTTGGTTCATCTTCCTTGGAGGAAGCAGAGGCTGAGGTCTCACAGGTGGACTCATCATCACCCAAGTCAAAGTCAGCGAGGAACTTACCAACCTCCTTGGTGTCAAGATACCGGGGGTGGATGAGATTCACCCTGAGTACCTTCAGTCTCTGGATGCGCAGGGACTGACTTGGTTGACACGTCTCTGCAACATTGCATGGGGGTCAGGGATGGTGCCTCTGGACTGGCAGACCCGGGTGGTGGTTCCCTTTTTTCAAAAGGGGGACCGGAGGGTGTACTCGCGCTATAGGGAATCACACTCCTCGTCCTCCCTGAAAAAGTCTATTCCAGAGTACTGGAGTGGAGTAGTGGACTGATAGTCAAACCTCTGATCCAGGAGGAACAATGCAGTTTTCATCCTGGTCACAGAACCCTGGATCAGCTCTAGAGCCTCCACAGGGTGCTTGAGGGTTTGTGAGAGTTCGCCCAACCGGTCCACAAGTGTTTTGTGGATTTGGAGAAGCCATTCGACCGCATCCTTCATGGTGTCTTGTTGGAGGTGCTTTCTTGTACCGAATCCAAGACCCCTTGTTAAGAGACGTCTGGTTTCTGTATGACCGGAGTAGGAATCTGAGTCGGAGTAACTCCTTCTGAACAGAGCCAGTCCGTCCTACAGGCGAAACAATACCCTGCCTGGGGCTCCACGTACTGGGGGGACGCTGTGGCCGTACACGGGGCACCCCGATGCTCTGTGTGAGCACTGCTCTGTGCTGCTCTGACGGTCCGTGTGAGCAGCGCACTTCTCGGCATCGCTCGGGGCCACCCCTCCCCCAGGGGCAACACCCCCCCCCACCCCACCCCCCCCCCCCCCCCCCCCCCCCACCACCACCACCCCACGCGCTCGACTCGACATCTGTCGGCATGGGGCGCTCCCGTCAGGCTTGCCTAGGGCGCCGAAGAAGCCCGGACCGGTCCTGCTTCTGAAAGAAGAATCCATCCGACTGTATAGGTCTTGTACTGCAGACTCCAAAGTGTTCTTCTGGCCTTCTTGCAGCTGAGGAAGTCTTATGGAAACGTCTACAGCTTGTTCATCGGAGCCAGACCAGTGGTGGTCCTCAGCGGTGTGAGAGCCATAAAAGAGGCTTTGGTAACCAGGGGGACCGACTTCGCTGGAAGACCACAAGACCTATTTGTCAACGATGTTACAAGGAGGAAAGGTAAAGCAGATGTGTGAGAATATTCACAAATTCATTGCGTCTCTCTTTCTTCTTCTTGCCTCCACTGGATTCAGGTTTCAGCTGCAGAGGGGTTGTGCTCCTGGTGTAACTTTAGTTTTTAATCCGCATTGTTTACTGACAGACAAGCCTGTTTGTTGAAAAGACTGAACCCAAACACCAGTTATTCAGCATTTCTGAACGGCACCCCGAGCGGTGTAATATGAGCCAGCTCATCAGGAAGCACGGAACAAAGCCAACAGTGGCCTTTTTAAAATGCATAAGAATAAGGTCTTTGCGCTGCTTCCTCCTGCAGGAGTGATTTTTGTAGATTATGGCTGCAGTTGGAGGGAGCATCGTCGCTTTGCCCTCACCACCTTGAAGAACTTTGGGATGGGGAGGAATTCAATGGAGGACAGGATTCATGATGAGCTCCAGCACACTGTTGAATCTCTGGAAAACGGCATCGGTAGGTCATCCTGCAGGGTCACATCGGCCTGTGGGGTCATTTTCATGGCATCAGCGTCCGTTTTCCTCCGTCTCTTCCAGGTGACACCCTGAGGCCACAGGGGCTGCTTCATAAAACATCCTTTAACATCATCAGTCAGATGCTGTTCGCTACCCGCTATGATCACGAGGACGAGATCCTCAACGCTTTTGTCTCTTACATCAAGGAGAATACAAAAATAGGCAACGGGCCGTGGTGTGTGGTGAGTGCGTTTGGACTGATTCATTCCAAGAAATAATCCGTAATAATGCACTGAAACCAACTTCTTCCTTGTTCCTCTCAGATTTATGACTCTTTTCCCAAACTTCGTAACCTGCCACTGCCCTTCAAAAAGGCCTTTGAGAATTTTGAGGTGATACTGAACTCAGACACATCAGCTGGCATAGTTTTTGTGCATGTGTGCCTTATCCTGCCAGTGCATTTAATCCGCAATGTCTCGTATTTTGCAGAACATCTCAAAGGTCGTAGTTGGTTTGGTGAGTGAGCACAAGAAGACCAGGGTCCCTGGAGAGCCGCGGCACTTTGTAGACTGTTACCTGGATGAAATGGACAAGGTGTGTGATGACGGCAGTGTGCCGTCTGGAAAAAGAACATGCGTACATTCATTTATGAAGTTTTTTGTGATAGTAAACACACTTTGAATAAGATTGAGTGAGCATTTCATAGAGCACATTTTCATAGTGTTGCAAGAAAACTCCCTTTCTGAGAGGTTACTGGAAAAAAATTAATTCATTGGAGTTTCTCTAAAATATGGTTTGATTCTAAAGTTACTGCACTTAAAGTGTAACATGAAAATTTAGAAAGTTCCAAATGACCCTCCTCCTCAGAGTGGTGGTTATTTCATGAAAATTCAAACTGGGAAGCTCCTTAATAGCAAGGAAAAGAAAAAAAAAACTGATTTTCTTCCTCTTTTTTTATAGAAAAGAGACGATTCTTCTTTTTCAGAGGAAGAATTCACAACGTACGCTCTGGATCTTCTCACCGCAGGAAGCGACACGGTCTCCAGCACCCTGCTCACTGCATTTCTTTACCTGATGAGCTACCCACACATACAAGGTAAATATGAGCTTTGAGGGATTTGGACACGTTTCTGTGCCCTTTCTTTAAGAAAAAAACAAAGAAACAACTCAAGGAGAACATTAAATTGTATTAGTTCTGCTTGCCAACTCTCACCGCAGGCCAGAAGCGCCTGTGAGGGGAAGAAATGAAGAGTTTCATGGAACTATTACAAGATCGTAAATTCGCAATTATGGAAATATGCTTGTGTGATAGAAAGTGGAAAACACAACTATTAACTGGTTTTTTTTAAACACTTAAAGAGTCGAAAATCGATAAAAAAATGGTGTAAAAAAATGTTGAAACAGTTACACCAGTTCAAGCAGCTGAAATAGACTAAAGGGAAATAGAGGTTGGAAATGATAAAACTGGCTAAACAGTTAAAAGCTGTGATAAAGCCTCAAGTTTTTAAATTGTACAAAACTGTTTTAGATTAATATACTTTATAAGGAGGGATATTTGAACATAAAATGCAAAAGTATTTTGAAAAAAGTTTTAAAAATGACGTCATATGACCGAGGCGCTGACTTCTGCAGCACTTCCAGTGATTTCTGACGTGTTTGTTGCTTTGCTGCCTCAGAGCGATGCCAGCAGGAGGTCGACCGGGAGCTGGGGGGTAAGGAGAGGGTCGACTTTGACGACAGATACAACATGCCTTACACCCAGGTATTGCACATTACACAGAGATGTCCTCAAATAATTCAACAGAGTAACGATGAATGATAGAACTCTTATTTTTAGTGGTTTTATAAATCTGTGCAGGAAGTAGTATTGACCTTCTGCTGAGAGAAAATCCTATGGTAAAGTTTTGTATTGTTTTAGCAGATGTTCAAGTGTTAATTCTGGATTTTAAATTGCCCACAAAAGCACAGTCGCATGTGTTTCCCCACGTTCCTGGAGGTTTCCTGGCCTCTCTCTCTCAGGAGGTGGACCTGCTCAGGTCCTGCAGTGTTTTCGCCCCCGTTTCCCGTCGCATGAAGCCTGCAGTGTTTTCGTCATGCAGGCTGTGATCCATGAAGCGCAGAGAGTCGCCAATGTCGCTCCTCTCAGCATCTTCCACTGCACCATCAAAGACACAGAGCTCATGGGGTATTCCATTCCAAAAGTAAGAAGCGGTTGATCAGAAATATTTTCATGGCGGAGGACACAGAAGAGTTTGTTGGTGTTGACTTGTGGTTGGTTTCCTCTTCAGGGTACCATGATCATCGAGAACTTGACCTCAGTGCTGAATGAAGAAGGCCAGTGGAAGTTTCCTCATGAATTCAGCCCTGAAAACTTCCTGGATGAGCAGGGACAGTTTGTTCAGCCAGAAGCCTTCATGCCTTTCTCTGCAGGTTCGAGCGCTTCCAGTCTGTAACGCCGATATCTGTGACATATTCCAGTGCATTTTAACAGTGAATCTTTTTAATTCGTGTCCTCAGGTCCTCGGGTTTGTCTCGGAGAGAGTCTGGCTCGTATGGAGCTCTTCCTCATCCTGGTCACTCTGCTGAGGAAGTTTAAGTTCATCTGGCCGGAAGACGCAGGAGAACCAGACTTCACTCCGGTCTACGGGATCACCATGACGACCCAGCCGTATCGCATGAAGGTCCAGCTCCGGTCGACTCAGTGAAGGTGGTCCAAACACGCCACACATGGACAATTTCTGATTATCACACAACACTCTGTGCTTTTATTCAGGAAAGTCGCATCCTGATACGGGTTTGTCAATATTTTCACCCTGTTCTGCTTTCTGTCTGTATGTTAACAAAATCTGCATTTGTAATTGAAACAAAGTGCATAATAAACACAATTTTTGTGTGTTTCAAGAATTCTGTTTGCGTCTGTCCTATAACTGCAGCTCTGCTCGGCGGGGTTGTGCTCTCTCACATCACAGTGTGGAAACAGCCGATTGGCTCCAGGTGTGGATCCTGTCTGTACAGTGTTCAGTGGCGTTCCTGCTGTGCGCTCGCTGAGTTTTCTCCAGGTGCTGCAGTTTCCTCACACAGTTTGAGATTAAACTCTGACTCTGCATTGCATCTCGCTGTGGAACACCAACAAATAATATTGTAGCGTTACGACACTGAAGCAAATACTGGGAACTACTTTTTCTTTGAAATCACTACGCCCAGACGCCATGTTTAGTAAGTAGTTCCGTCTTAGCAATCTTCACATAAACAACTCAATCTGGTAATTTTGCATTAATATTTCACAGCGTAGTGAATGTGCGGATTATAACGTGTCCACCCGAGTGTTTTGGGGTTGTTGGATTGTGTATTTGATGAGTTTGATGAGGGGGAACAAAAATACCATTCACTTCCATTGTGTCCGTCCCGAAAACCTTCCCCGACTCACCTCTGAATAAACAACAGCTCGCCCTCACAAAAAAAAGTAAGTATGCTGTTCCAAATGACTAAGGAATTGAGCTAAATGGGCCAATTTGCCAAAATGTTGAAGTATCGCTTTAACATCCAGCAAATATCCAAGAGTTGTGCTTTTTTCCCCCAAAAAGCATCATTTTCATAACCCCGTGAAGAATGCTACATTCCATTTCAGTTTTCATTCTTTCTGCTCAGAGTATCAAAGTCTGGATTTGGTTTTGTTGTTTCAATTCTTATCATAGCTCTTCACCGGTGTTCATGATGTGGAACGTCTGCTCAAAAAGGTGTGACGGGCCAAGCGAACGGCAGCACCCTCTGTACCGTCCACTGGAGGGTTGGAAACGTGGCTTTATTAAGTGAAACAAAGTTGCTCAGTGAGTTGAGTGATAATTGATCCGTTCCAACTGCAGCTCCTGTGTTGTTGTTTCAGGCTCTCAGCTGAAGTAACTTTAGTCTATTTTATTTTTCTATTTTACATTCTAAAACCAACACCTGAATTCTCCCTGAAGGTCATCCAGTGATTTAATCTATTTTGAATGACCACTTTCTACATGGCTACAGAGAGAAAATGAGCAAAGGGAAAGTATGAAATTGGTCCAGAGAACAAAGTGAGCTTGGATTGGAAGGCTTTGTTATGGTTCAGCTCAGAGGCTCAAGTGGGAACAGCAAGAGGAGGCGGAGGCTGGAGTGAGGAAAAGCAGATTTATGAACTTTCAGAGTCTTTAGGAGGAGCGAGTTCAGAGAGCTTGATAGTCCAGATAGCTGCTCGACATCGCTGGGGAAGCACGTGCAGAGCCAAACTCCTGCTGTGGATGGGAAGCAGACCGGAGTCGGAGCTGAGAGTGTCTGGGAAAGGCAGGCCGGATCAGCTGGCTGAGCGGGTCTTCACTAGAACCAGAGAGTTTAGAATCAGTGAGGTACAGAGAGCTGATGACGTACGAGTTCACATTAAACTGATCGTAGATGTGCTACGATCCAGTGCCAGACTGAACTCTTTCTATCTGGCATATCTTCAGGTCACTTGACTGCTGCCTCTCAGCCTGGATCCAGTGTAAAACATGGTGGAAAGAATAATCGGTCTGGGATGCAGATCAACTTCCTTCCGGTTGGGGTATCAGAGTCCTAAGCAACCAACTGAGAAAGCTGTCAGAATCAAAATGCACGTCAAGGTCGAAACAAAAACACTACAGATCAGATTCATAAAGCGAGTGGATATTATGTAAATAAAATGTATATTTGTCTCTAGAAAAGCATTGTGTAAATTGCAAAACAGAGATTTAGCCTTTCTGTAGTTTTGATTGTGGTTAATTTTTGTTTCAGAAAATATTTTAAAGCTTTTGTCAAGTTTTGAAAACCAAACTGATTTCATTATTCAATGCAGAGAAACGTAAATATAACTAGGTTTAAGAGCAACAGATCCATTAAAAAAAAAAAAAAAAAAAAAAAAAAAACTGGACCAGTCCGTGAATCAACTTCCTTCCGGTTTCAATCACTTCCTTAGCAACCAACCTAGCAACAAGTGAATCTTAACGAGCTGACATTGTTTTTCACGAAGCTTAAAGAGTGTACGCCACAACGAATAAACTACGGTTCCTGTACATCAACCGGAATAAAGTGGACATTTAGTGCTTCAAAGGTCGTCAAAACGAAGGTAAGTCCTTAAACTATCTTGAAATACAGCATTTTCCGCCGAAAATAGAAGCGGTATCCGCCATGTTTTTCATTGGGTCCAGGCAGAGAGACAGCAGTCACGTGACGTGAGGCTATATTCCCCTTCTCACTGAATAATGTGACTCTTTATCCACCTGCACACACTTTCATACCCGTGGATGTTTGACCAGAGGGAGTGTGTGTCGGGTCTGAGACACCGGGCTGGGAGCGCGCGTCTGTGTGTTTGACTTCGTTAATTAAACCCTCCTCGCCACTTGTGAACGCATGAAGGGACATTCCGGGCAGGTAGCGAGGAGCGAACCGCTCCCTCCATCGTGTTCACCCCACAGGCCATCCGGACTGAAGAAAAACGCCAGAAGAATCTCACCACACACACTTTCCTCTTCTGCCCCGGTCTGACTGCTCACTGCGGAGCGCGCGCTGCTGCATGAGCAGTATTTCACCTGTCCGACGGCAGGGGGCGCTTTCCACTTCATTTTTTCATATATATATTTTTTTATTAATTTATTTCTTTTATTAATATAACCTCCCGTAGAGGACAATGGACAAGAACAAAAGCTAGGGGGCGTCACAGCACAATAGAAGAAATAACATAATAACAGAAAAGATGAATACAAAAAGTTTAAGTTGGGAGCATACATATTAAATGAGTACATTTCTGGAGATCTGACAACTGATGATCTGAGCTTTTTTCCAGTCCTTAATAGTCATTTATAGTCCTCTTCAGGGAGCTATAATATAATTTGAAATCATTTAGAAAACATAAGAAAGAGGGGGTACTTTCTCTCCATTTGCAGGAATGAATGTGGTATTTAGCCAAAAGAAGAATATGTTTACAATACTAGACGACGAAGAATCCAAATTGTCTATGTACAACAGAACATTTGATACAGTAGATGGAAGGATATTGAGTTTCAAGTTAATCCAATTACGAATGTCCGGACAAAAGTCTCTTGAATAGTGACAATCAAATCATATTTATGACCCTGTGCCCGAGGTGGATTTCTGTCTAACCATAAATCTGGTTATATGTTGAAGTCACCACCAATTATAACTATCAGTCGAGTATGTGATCCTACAGTCATCAATTTTTTTCAAACAATTCAGAAATAAACACTTTGTTCTTCCCTTTATCATTGTAACCATAAACACTGATAAGAATGTACGTTTCATCATTAATTTCAGCCATCAAAATCAACCAGTGGCCATTTATGTCACCAATATGCTGAAGAATCTTTCCTGAAAATCTGTTCAACATAATCATCACACCAGCAGAATGAGAAGTACCGTGACCAACAAAAATAGCGTCACCCCACTGTAGCTCCCAGAAGTTTGCATCTTCTTCGGTGGAGTGGGTCTCTTGTAAAAAAAAAAAAAAAGAGAAAAATTGAATTTTTGCTCCTTACAAAACAAAAAAATTGCTTTTCTCTTAACAATATTTCTAAGCCCCCTAGCACTAAAGGGATACTTCAACATTTTGGCAAATTGGCCCATTTAGCACAATTCCTTAGTCATTTCTAACAGCATACTTACTTTTTTTTGTGAGGGCGAGCTGTTGTTTATTCAGAGGTGAGTCGGGGAAGGTGAGTCTCCATCTTTGTCAGGCAAACCGTTCAGCCTCAGGTTCCAACGTCGTTTGTATCTGGCTTCTTCAAGGATTGCTTCATTAAGACGCTTGTTTTCAACTCGGAGCTCATCCATCTATTTTTGTAATTCACAAATATCCTGCGTGTTGGTCTTGATGGCCTCTGAATTGGATTCCATCTTTTCCTCAAACTTTTTCAGGAGATTCATTTGTGCATCCAGTTTTTCTGTGTCCGTTTTCCCCGTCAGCTCACACACAGCTTTCAAAATTAACTCCATAGTGTCATCACTAGACTTATCTGTTTTCTTTCTCTCGGGATTTGGACCTGTCATGGGCGTGTGGTCGAGGTTGATCATTTTTTTTTCTGCTGAGATCTGACTATCAAATCCTTCGTCCTCATAAACGTCCTCCTCTTCCGCAGCAGCCATCGCCATTGAGTATTGGAGGTCCTGTATTGTAACCAGCTGCTCAGCGGTAAGTTACCAGACAAAAGGTGCACCCAAAGAATCGTATTTAAGGACAAAATAAAACTATTTACACCGGAGCCTGCAAAGTGCGTCCGCTCAATCCACCATCTTGGATCCTCCTGGCTTCCACTTCATGGAGGGGAGAGTGTTTATATAAGGCTGTGTGTGTGTGTGTGTGTAATTTTTTTTGGAACTGGCGGTGGATGAATGTCATACTTTGTGTTACTGATCTGACTGATGGCCAACACACTTGTTGACAGCTGATTTTGACATCATGTAAGTCAAAGCATGTTATCTCTTTTAGTACTTAATTACAAATCACTTCATCTCATTGCTTTGCAATCATGACTAAACACTGTACAGGCTAATACAAAAGCCATGAAATCTGTTTTTGCAATAACACTTGTCATCAGCAGCGTTTGTCCATGCATGTTTTATATTGATATCACTTAAATCGACATGATTGTTTTCTTACTTTCTTTCTTGCTGTCTGCAGCTTCAGTGTTGAATCGCTTCCATTTATATGATTTAGTACCGCTAACTTGTCAACTTGCCTCTTTGCAGCTGAGGAGGGCTGATGGGATTGTGTTCAGCCTGTTCGTTGGTCGCAGACCAGCTGCTGTCTTCACCATGAAGGAGGTTAAGGTGAGTAAAGGTGCCGATTCCACTGGATGACCCCATACTCTCTTTATCAATCATGTCACCCAGAAAGGAGGCACTCCAGACAAAATATCCTGTGATTTCACCGTATAAGATAAGATAGAGTATTTATTAGTCCCTCAGTGGGGAATTTGCTTTGTTGCAAAACAGTGAAAGTGCAGCACACAGGAGAATTCACACCATGAGCTGAATAGCAGAGTGGTTAAATTGAAAAAACACACTTCGGTATTGCAGGAAAAAGCCAGAGTACTTGGAGTAAGATTGTGCAGGCCCAAGGAGAACATACAGATTCCACTGTGCACAAAGCACAGTGCAAGACCTTTAACCCTCAGGTGGTCAGATTGCAAGAAGGGTGTAATCTTGAAAAATGCAGTTGACATGAACCTTTGTATCGACATTGGACAGAACCAGCTGCAATTCTTTTATGTTTCTCCAGTGTGTGTATTAGGGGTGCAACGGTTTACGGTTTAAAACCGAACCGTACGGTTCGCCCTGCACGGCTCAATTCGCCTTTATGAAGTGCGCTGTTTCGGTTTTACAATTAATTAATTTCTAACAGCTGCGGGACGCATTCATCCAGCCCAGCGCCTGCTCTCCGGCTCTGCAGACAGCCCTCCTCCCCTCCTCACCCAGCTCTGTACAAACCCCGCCCCGCTAGTTAATATGCAGCGACTGGGAGGCGAGCACATGGTCGAGTGGGCGGAGTCTCTCACTGAGGAGCGAAGCTGGGCTCACGTGTCACACACTGAGACACGGAAGGAGAAAACCAAAATTAAAGTTATGGCGAGCGGAGGGGCGAAGAGACCGGAGTCTGAAGAAGCACCGGCTTCGTTCAAATCTTCGGTATTTCATTTCGTTTTCCCTGTGGATTATAACGACGAGGGTTTACTGTCGCCACGGCCCCAAGCCAAGTCGTCTCTGACCTCGCCGGCCCCAAGCCAACTCGGCCCCGACTCCCAATCAACTCGGTCCCAAGTAACTGAAAAAAAAAATTACCGGTAAATTTGTCTGCCGCTGTGAGCAACCGACGAAAACCAGCATTGTTGTCACGTGAGTCTGCTGGAGGGTGAGCAGACGTCATATACGCAGACGCCCCATTCACTTCAGACTAAGAGGCATTGTCATAATTCAGTTTTCTTAAAAGCAAAATAAAATTAATCTTTTGGAAAGTCAAACCTCTTGTTTTTTTTAATGCAAAGCATGAACCGAAACCGATGTTTTTGTACAGAAGATAACTTTGGCAGTTTTTATTTTATTTGGACTGTTTTTATTTTATTTTTTTATTTTCCCTGTTAGAAATGAGAGATTGAAGATATGAGTTAAAGGTTTAGAAATACCCAGAGTGAGTTTTAGTATCCACATGTCGATTCCCTCCGGTGGGCTCACCACCCACCGAGGGAACCGTAGGGGCCGGGTGCAGTGTGGATTGGGTGGCAGCCAACGGCAGGGTGCCCGGCGACCCGATCCCCGGACACAGAGACTGGCTCTAGGGACATGGAATGTCACCTCGTTGGCGGGGAAGGAGCCCGAGCTTGTGAGGGAGGTTGAGAGGTACCGGCTAGATATAGTCGGGCTCACCTCCACACATAGCCTGGGCTCTGGAACCCAACCTCTCGAGAAGGGCTGGACTCTCCACTTCTCTGGCGTTGCCCGCAGTGAGAGGCGGCGGGCTGGTGTGGGTTTGCTTGTAGCCCCACAGCTCAGCCGCCATGTGTTGGAGTTCACCCCAGTGAACGAGAGGGTTGCATCCCTGCGCCTTCGGGTCGGGGATAGGTGCCTCACTGTTGTCTCGGCTTACGGGCCGAACAGCAGTGCAGAGTACCTGGCCTTCTTGGAGTCCCTGGGAGGGGTGCTGGACAGTGCTCCGACTGGGGACTCCATTGTTCTACTGGGGGACTTCAACGCCCACGTGGGCAGCGACAGTGAGACCTGGAAGGGGGTGATTGGATCGCACGGCCTCCCCGATCTGAACCCGAGTGGTGTTCTGTTATTGGACTTCTGTGCTAGTCACAGTTTGTCCATAACGAACACCATGTTCGAGCACAGGGGTGTCCATAAGTGCACTTGGCACCAGGACACCCTAGGTCGGAGGTCGATGATCGACTTTGTTGTCGTGTCATCTGACCTCCGGCCGCGTGTTTTGGACACTCGGGTGAAGAGAGGGGCAGAGCTGTCGACCGATCACCACCTGGTGGTGAGTTGGATTCGCTGGCGGAGGAGGAAACCGGACAGACTTGGCAGACCCAAACGTGTTGTGAGGGTCTGCTGGGAACGTCTGGCGGAACCCTCTGTCAGCATGGCTTTCAACTCCCACCTCCGGGAGAGCTTCTCTCATGTCCCGAGGGAGGCTGGGGACATCGAGTCCGAGTGGACCATGTTCTCCACCTCCATTGTCGAAGCAGCTGCTCGGAGCTGTGGTCGTAAGGTCTCCGGTGCCTGTCGTGGCGGCAACCCCTGAACCCGGTGGTGGACACCGGAAGTAAGGGCTGCCGTCAAGCTGAAGAAGGAGTCCTATCGAGCCTTGCTGGCTCATGGGACTCCCGAAGCAGCTGACGGGTACCGGCAGGCCAAGCGAACTGCAGCCCGAGCAGTTGTGGAGGCAAAAACTCGGGTCTGGGAGGAGTTCGGGGAGGCCATGGAGGAGGACTATCGGTCGGCCTCGAAGAAATTCTGGCAAACCGTCCGGCGCCTCAGGAGGGGAAAGCAGGTCTCCGCCAACACTGTTTACAGTGGAGGTCGGGAGCTGCTGACCTCAACTGGGGATATTGTTGGACGGTGGAAGGAATACTTCGAGGACCTCCTCAATCCCGTCGCCACGTCTTCCGTGGAGGAAGCAGAGGCTGAGGTCTCAGAGGTGGACTCGTCCATCACCCAAGCTGAAGTCACTGAGGTGGTTGGCAAGCTCCTCGGTGGCAAGGCACCGGGGGTGGACGAGATTCGGCCTGAGTACCTTAAGTCTCTGGATGTGCAGGGACTGTCTTGGTTGACACGTCTCTGCAACATCGCGTGGCTGTCGGGGACAGTGCCTCTGGATTGGCAGACCAGGGTGGTGGTCCCCCTGTTTAAAAAGGGGGACCGGAGGGAGTGCTCCAACTATAGGGGGATTACACTCCTCAGCCTCCCCGGGAAAGTCTATTCCAGGGTACTGGAGAGGAGGATCCGACCGATAGTCGAACCTCGGATCCAGGAGGAACAATGCGGTTTTCATCCTGGCCGTGGAACAGTGGACCAGCTCTATACCCTCCATAGGGTGCTCGAGGGTTCGTGGGAGTTTGCCCAACCAGTCCACATGTGTTTTGTGGATTTGGAGAAGGCATTCGACCGTGTCCCTCGTGGTGTCTTGTGGGGGGTGCTCCGGGAATACGGAGTCCGGGGCCCCTTGTTAAGGGCCGTCCGGTCTTTGTATGACCGGAGTAGGAGTCTGGTCCGCATTGCCGGCAGTAAGTCGGACCTGTTCCCGGTGCATGTTGGACTCCGGCAGGGCTGCCCTTTGTCACCGGTTCTGTTCATAATCTTCATGGACAGAATTTCTAGGTGCAGCCAGGGGCCGGAGGGGTTCCGGTTCGGGAACCACAGGATTTCATCTCTGCTTTTTGCAGATGATGTTGTCCTGTTGGCTTCATCGAACCCGGACCTACAGCATGCACTGGGGCGGTTCGCAGCCGAGTGTGAAGCGGCAGGGATGAGGATTAGCACCTACAAATCCGAGGCCATGGTCCTCGACCGGAGGAAGGTGGCTTGCCCCCTCCAGGTTGGTGGAGAGACCCTAGCCCAAGTGGAGGAGTTCAAGTATCTTGGGGTCTTGTTCACGAGTGGGGGACGGATGGAGCGTGAGATTGACAGGCGGATCGGTGCAGCGGCTGCAGTGATGCGGTCGTTGTATCGGTCCGTCGTGGTGAAGAAGGAGCTGAGCCGAAAGGCGAAGCTCTCGATTTACCGGTCAATCTACGTTCCCACCCTCACCTATGGTCATGAGCTTTGGGTCATGACCGAAAGGACAAGATCCCGGATACAAGCGGCCGAAATGAGCTTCCTCCGTAGGGTGGCTGGGCGCTCCCTTAGAGATAGGGTGAGGAGCTCAGTCACCAGGGAGGAGCTCGGAGTAGAGCCGCTACTCCTCCACATCGAGAGGAACCAGCTGAGGTGGCTCGGACATCTGTTTAGGATGCCTCCTGGACGCCTCCCTAGGGAGGTGTTCCGGGCATGTCCCACTGGGAGGAGACCCCGGGGAAGACCCAGGACACGCTGGAGAGACTATGTCTCTCGGCTGGCCTGGGAACGCCTCGGGATCCTCCCAGAGGAGCTGGAGGAAGTGTCTGGGGACAGGGAAGTCTGGGCATCCCTGCTGAGACTGCTGCCCCCGCGACCCGGCCCCGGATAAGCGGTAGAAAATGGATGGATGGATGGATGGAACATGTCGATTCCATCTCTGGAGCAGCTCGGCGGTCCTCCCACTCCTTCACATTCAGAGTTGACTTTCTGTTTCTTCATTTCTTAACAGTTTTTTTTTTTTTTTTTTTTCATCAGTGGTTTTGAGGAACATTAAGTCTGAGTCTCTTTCTATTAATATCTCACCACTGTCATTTGCTGGAACCTGACTTTTGTCTGCCAGGGTCCACCCTGGACAGGTCGCCAGGTCTGCCACTCATGGTCCGTGTTCCTTATTTGGGCATGAAAAACTTGAGTTTTGTGGAGCGACCATCTCTTTTCGAGCAGCCCAGCGGTCCTCCCTCTTCTGGACTGAGTCCTTCACATTCAGAGTTGGACTTTCTGTTTCTACATTTCTTAAGTTATTTCTTTTTCGTCAGTGGTTTTGAGGTACATTAAGTCTGAGTCTCTTTCTATTAATATCTCACCACTGTCATTTGCTGGAACCTGACTTTTGTCTGCCAGGGTCCACCCTGGACAGGTCGCCAGGTCTGCCACTCATGGTCCGTGTTCCTTATTTGGGCATGAAAAACTTGAGTTTTGTGGAGCAACCATCTCTTTTCGAGCAGCCCAGCGGTCCTCCCTCTTCTGGACTGAGTCCTTCACATTCAGAGTTGGACTTTCTGTTTCTACATTTCTTAAGTTATTTCTTTTTCGTCAGTGGTTTTGAGGTACATTAAGTCTGAGTCTCTTTCTGTAATTATCTCGTCATCATTCAACCCAAGACCTTCTTGCTGTGAGGCAAGAAGGCCCCCGACTACCACCGACCCATTTTTTTGTGCTTTCTCCTTTGCCTTCTTGGACGGCTCAAAGATCCTCCCACCTCTTGGTGAACTCTTTCAAATACACATGCAGAGCTGACTTTCGAGCAGCCACCTTCTCCTCTTGGGCAGCCCAGCGAGCCTCCCTCTCCTTGTTGGAGTCTCTAATGTGCACATGCAGAGCGGACTTTCGGGCAGCCGCCTTCTCCTCTCGAGCGGCCCATCGGTCCTTCCACTCCTTGGTGGAGTCCTTAATGTGCAAATCCAGAGCTGACTTTCGTGCAGCCACCTTCTCTTCTCGAGCGGCCCACCGATCCTTCCCCTGCTTGGTGGTGTCCTTAATGTGCAAATCCAGAGCCGACTTTTGTGCATCCACCTTCTCCTCTCGAGCGGCCCATCGATCCTTCCACTCCTTGGTGGAGTCCTTAATGTGCGCATGCAACGCTGATTTTCGTGCAGCTGCCGTCTCTTCTTGTGCAGCCCATCGATCCTCCCTCTCCTCGGTGGAGTCCTTAATGTGCACATGCAGAGCTGACTTTTGGGCAGCCACCTTCTCCTCTTGAGTGGCCCAGCGATCCTCCCACTCCTTATCGGAGTCCTTAATGTGCACATGCAGGAATGATTTTCGTGCAGCTGCTGTCTCGTTTCGAGCAGCCCAGCTGGCCTCCCACTTCTTGACAGAGTCCTTACAATACTGAGCTGAGTTTTTTTCAACCACTGCCTCTTTGTGAGCAGCCCAGCGGACTTCCCACTCTTTGACAGAGTTCTTCACTTGCAGGTGCAGAGTTGGCTTTCGTGCAGCCACTGTCTCCTCCTGAGCAGCCCAGCGGTCTTCCCACTCTTTGGCAGAATTCTTCGCATCCAGAGCTGAGTTTTTTGCAACCAGTGTCTCTTTTCGTGCAGCCCAGCGATTCTCCCACTCCTTGTTGGTATCCTTTTCATGCTCATGCAGTGCTGCCTTTCGTGCAGCCACCGTCTCTTCTCGAGCAGCCCAGTGATCCTCCCACTCCTTGTTGGTATCCTTGTCATGCGCATGCAGTGCGGACTTTGGTGCGGCAACCCTCTCTTGTGGAGAAGCCATTTTCTTTTGTCGAGCAGCCCAGCGGTCCTCCCATTCCTTGACGGTGTTCTTCACATGCTGAGCTGATTTTCGTGTAACCGCTTTCCTTTCTTGCACAGCCCAGCGGGCCTTCCACTCCTCCGTGGCATCCTTCACATACTCATTTTGAGCTGACTTTATTTCAGTCTCAGTCTCTTTTAGAGCATTCCAGTGGTCCTTCCACTCTTTGTGGAAGTTCTTGACATGCAGAGCTAATTCTTTTGCAGCCACTGCCTCTTGTTGAGCAGCCCAGCAGCTCTTCCACTCCTTGTCGGAGTTCTTCATTTGCATGTCCCGAGCTGCGTTTCGTGTAACCACCATCTCTTTTTGAGCAGCCCAGCGGTCCTCCCACTGCTTGACTGAGTCCTTCACACGCTGAGTTGAGTTTCGCCCCGCCACCGTTTCTTCTTGAGCAGCCCAGCGGCTCTTCCACTCATGGTCCGCGTTCTTTATTTGGACGTGCCGAGCTGAGTTTCGTGCCGCGACCATCTCCTCTCGACCAGTCCAGCGGCCCTCCCACTCCTTGACTGAGTCCTTCACATTCAGAGTTGGCTTTCGTGCTGCCACTGTCTCTACTTGGGCAGCCCAGCGGCTCTTCCACTCATGGTCTGCGTTCTTTATTTGGACGAGCCAAACTGAGTTTCGTGCAGCGACCTTCTCTTCTCGAGCAGCCCAGCGGTCCTCCCACTCCTTCACTGAGTCCTTCACTTTCAGAGTTGATTTCGGTGGTTCGACTGGCTCTTCTCGAGCAGCCCAGCGGTCCTCCCACTCCTTCACTGAGTCCTTCACTTTCAGAGTTGATTTCGGTGGTTCGACTGGCTCTTCTCGAGCAGCCCAGCGGTCCTCCCACTCCTTCACTGAGTCCTTCACTTTCAGTGTTGACTTCGGTGGTTCCACTCTCTCTATTTGAGCAGCCCAGCGGTCCTCCCACTCCTTCACTGAGTCCTTCACTTTCAGTGTTGACTTCGGTGGTTCCACTCTCTCTATTTGAGCAGCCCAGCGGTCCTCCCACTCCTTCACTGAGTCCTTCACGTCCAGAGTTGACTTTGGTGGTGCCACTGTCTCTACTTGATCAGGCCAGCAGGTCTGGCACTCCTGGTCTGTGCTCTTCCATGGGACTTCAATAACTGAGTTTTGTGGCTCGACCATCTCTTCTTGAGCAGCCCGGCGGCCATCCCACTCCTTGACTGAGTCCTTCACAGGAAGCCTCTGTGAGACAGGTTCCCCCACTGTCATCTCAGGGGTGCTGCAAGGAGCATCTTTGGTTGCAGCCTCCTTCTCATGCTCAGTGACCCCCACTTTCTCCATGTTGGCTTTGATGGCGTCCATCAGAGTCTGTATCATTTTGGCTTCCCCATTCTTCTGACAATGGAGGCATACACGGTCCAGGTGCTTGCGGTGCAGACTATTTAACAGGTCGGTTAACTGCGCTATGAGGTTGTTCAAGGCAGTGCCAGCAGTTTCAGCTTTATCCATGTCATCTTGGAGATCCCGTATAATCTGTTTCAAGCACTGGAACTCATGCTGTATCTTTGCCATTATCCGGGTCATCTTCTGGAGCTCAGGGTCTGTTTGGTTCTCTTTGGACTCTGAAGCAATAACCTGGCTGTTCACAACATCCTCTTTCTCCTGCTCTTTCTCCTTCTCCCCCTCCAAATTACTGAAGTAATGGTCCAAACCGTTGTACTCGACCATCCGCTCCATGTCGGGATTACAGTACTCGTGGGGGCAATTGCAGGTTGTGCGTTTGGCCTGTTGCATCGTGCTCTCTATTCAAATGTCTCCTTATTCAGGGATGGCTGTCAATCTTTTGAGCCTATTCTACTCTCAGTCAGAGACCAGTCTAGACTGAAGATAATGAAGAAGTCACCTGGCTTTTAAACCTCTGCTGGCTTTGATCTTTTGATGAAAGCAATGTCCCAGAGGAGAGACATGTTACCATGGCAACAGCAGGAGTGTGTACCTCTCAAGATGAAACAGTTGGAAATTATCATCTACACACACACATACACGCAAATTTACTTCCAAAATATAATATATATTATTAGTTACTCACTTTTGAAAGTAATTAGTTGCATTACAATATTACTGTCTCCAAATGGCAATAAATTACACTGCATTTGCATTACTTATGAATGACTTTCACTAAATTAATTGTAGAAAGTAGTCTGTTGTGGTGTATTGCATCTGATCTGATCTGGAGAGTGATGAAGCATCACGACGGTGTCAGCCCCTGATAATATTAATTGTTTTATATCTCATATTTTGATCTTCACATGGTTCTCTGCCACTGTGAAGCACTTTGTGATGGCTACTCTGTGAAAAGTGCTGTACAAATGAATTTTATTCACTTACTTAGTTTTAGTTTTTAGTTTTAGTTTAGTTTATTTGTTTCCTTCGTTTAAAACAACAACACAAAAACAAAAAAATGATGCAAATACATCAATGTCAGTTTGGACACAAAACAAACGAAAGAAAAGGAGCATAAAGAATAACAATCTTACCTAATTACCTACTATCTGAACAAACCACTGTCTGAGTTGCTGACACCAGCATTCTGCATACACACATAATTATCAAAACATCTGAAACAACAACAATTTCAAAGTTCAGGATATTAACTCATTGTGTAGTATTTCAACAAGACTGCTCAGTGTGTGTGACAAAACAGAGAGAAGAGCAAATGATTGAATGATGTGCTTTTTCTGTTGCCTTAAGACAATAAGATTCTGTAACTATACATAAGGTCACATGCCAGATTCATCAGATCATTCATTTTCAACAAGGTAAAGTGACTTTTTGGTTTGTTTTTTAGTGCAACAATTACAATATTGTGGAGTGCTATCTGTGAGGGGGCTAATTCTTTTCAGTCGCCTCTTTGGGAAAAGTGAGAGGCAGGTTTTTTTGATGAAGAGAAGCATCTCCGCATGCTGTTCCTGGTTTCATCAACAATGCGTGTCACCGAGCGAAAAAGCCTCTAAGTGTCCACACTGCTGCAAGGGGCTGACAGATATTTGCGAGACATTTTGGCAAGAGTAGGAAACCACATTTTGTAAACTCTCCAGGACTGCAGTGGCTTGTTATCTTGTTTAGATAGGGCCTCTCTGAGATATTTTTCAAACGCAATGGCCCCACCTACTGGTGCTTCTCTCAGTGATGCTGCTGCTCGCTCATTTGCCATCTCAGCAAACACACTGTCCAGACTGCTGCTACTGGCCCGGCCCTGGGCCTTGCATTGCTTTCTAGCAGGAGGTTCCCCCACATCTGCTTCTGCTCCAGACAGCTTGTGCAGCTCCAGCCTCTCCATGGCTTCTCCAGCACTGTTGATGTTTGAGAAGAAACAATCCTTGTATTTAAAAGAGAAAAATAAATATCTGAGCTGGTAACAGGCTCGTCTCAAGGTGCCAGAATGAATGTCAGCATATTGCTTTCAAAGCACTGAAACTTCAATTAACTTTAATTTACTTTATTAAAGGTATAATGGACGATTTTCTGGAAAAAGTCGAAGCCAAACGTCTGTTACTCACTTTTTGAAAAACGCGCATGCGCCAGACCGTCCTTCCTGCTCTGCTGCTCCTACGAGCCGCTTGACGGCGTGACGCAAGCATTTCTCCAGCGTGATGGACATGTTGGAGGACCAGTAGTTGAGACTCGCATCACGGTGTGTGAATGT
Organism: Salarias fasciatus; assembly: GCF_902148845.1. Lineage (NCBI taxonomy): Eukaryota > Metazoa > Chordata > Actinopteri > Blenniiformes > Blenniidae > Salarias > Salarias fasciatus. The sequence continues at coordinate 30,359,597 of NC_043751.1, forward strand.
GTGTGTGATTGGGTGAATGCGATAATGCAGTGTAAAGCGCTTTGGGCTCTGCTAATGCAGATGCAAAAGCGCTATATAAGTGTAGTCCATTTACCATTTACGCCATTCATTGGCTAAAACATCGTCCATTATACCTTTAAGTTATATAAAAGTAAATAATGACATCGGTAGCCGATTGTATGGAGTAAAAACAAAAAAAAAGGTGTTTGTCGTATCCTTGCACTCTTTTCCGTCTCTTCACCCCCTTTTTTGTTGTTGTGGCCTTGTCTGTTCACTTGTTAGTTCCTTTCACTGTTCACTTTTCTGTTCCCCTGTCAGGTCCAGCAATATTATGTATTGGTAGTCAAAACAAATAAAATAAATTATATAAAAAAAAAAGAAGTTAACAAGAGGAGCTTTATACTTATAAGCTCCTCTTGGAAAAGCAGATCTGTCGAGCACATAATACCGGCCAGACTCCCATTCTGCTGCTTCTATACTGAACAGGACAAGTTAGAAAAAAAAAAAAGAGAGAGAGAACGGCATTTCTGCGTGTGGAATCCTCCCCAATCCGAAGCGCAGTTAACTAAAGCCTGGTGCACATCACAGGATTTTTTCAATCTTCCCCAATTCAGAAACACACTAGAAGACAACAGAAGACAGATCGCACCAGATCTTCCTCTCCTGAGCTTCTAGTGTGTGGAGTGTGGAGCTCACCACACACTAGAAGATTCTTCATCAGAGAATCGGCTCCTCACTCTTCCAAATCTCACGTTGTCAAACGTGACTTGTTGCGGTTTCTGTTCATTCCTGTGTTTACATCCATCTCCACTCTTAATAAGCGGAGAGCTCGTTCCCTCAGGTCATTCCATCATGCTGGCTTCGGCAGGCCGATCGGCCATCACCAGCTCGTCCGTCTGAATCTTGAAGTCCCACAGGACCTTGGTTTGGTTGTTCTCCACCACTTTCGGGGGTGTGCTCCATCTAGACTCTGGGGTCTCCAGCCCGTACTCGGCACAGATATTTCTGTATACTATGCCTCAGTCTGGTTATGACGTTCCATGTGCGCATTTCCTGCCAGCGTCTTGCCCCCTGCGGTGATGTGCTGTACTGTTTCAGGGGCTTCCTGTCTCAGTCTGCTCCTGGAATCCACAGCAAGGGCTCTATCAGCAGCACGTGAAGGAAGCGGTTTACAAACATGGCAGAAAAGGAGCCTTCAGTTGACAAGAAAGGTAGGACTACTTCAGTCTTCTGGAAGCATTTTGGCTTCAAGTCGTCGGACATCCAGCATCCTGCCACAAGTGCTGCATCAGAGCGGGTTTTCAGCGCAGGTGGAAATGTTGTCACCCGCGTTCGTTAGTCGCTGAAGCCAGACCAAGTGAACAGACTCGTCTTCCTTGCCAAAAACCTGTAGGAAGTTAACGACAGGGAGTTTTTAACTATGCAGCCAACCCTCTTTTGTTATTTAAAATAGTTTTTGAGAGAGTTCAAAGAATATTTTCAGGCTGTGTTTTTGACTGAGTTATTAGTGTATTTTGCATATTGCTACTTTTGCAAGTTTTATAGAAATGCATGCAGATTGGGTATTTATTTTTATTTGTTTTATTGATATTATTTAAGATATTAATTTTTTATCAGTTTATTTTTGATTGTTCTTTCAAGTTATAGTTTGATAAATACTCAAGTTTTGGAATTATGAATAATCGTGGTTATTAATCGTGATTTCAATATCTATCAACATAATCGTGATTATTGTTTTTGCCATAATCGTCCAGCCCTATCGGCAGCCACAGGGGGGTTGAAGAGGGTTGGGTGGTTGGAGTTGTTCCTTTGTCACTTCATATGTTAAATATGTGTCCCTTCCTGACTGAAGGCAGCCTCTAAAGCCAGGTTTACACTTGCACGATTCTGTGGCACGCATTGCCACGAATCGAGTCGCAAACGGTCGCAAACCACTCGTAAAGTGGCGTGAAGTGCGCGTAAACCCGTCGGGACTGCGTGCCATGTCGGGACGAGAATTTTGAAATGTTCAAAATTTTGGTCACTACAAAATATCGCGAACCGGCCGTGAACTATGCGCCAACCGTCCGTGAATTCCTTGTGAACGCGTCGGGACAATGCGGGAGAATGCGTGCCAGTCGTGGCCACCGGCGAGTACCCGGAAAAGGGCCCCATGCGGGGGATTTTCGACCCACTGCCGTTGCAGCATCAAGTGTAGCGCCTTGAATTTGTCATTGAAATTGACTGATGTCGGCCGTCCGTCGGGGCCCCCTTCAGCTCGGGGCCCTCGGCAGCGCCTTTTCTGCTGCTCTTCAACACAGAGCAGCTGCAGGTACAGGATCTTCTCTTCTCCGCAGTGATGGCGTCTCTGGCGTTCAGCATGTTGTCTGTTCCACAGCAAATCCAAAAATGACCCGGGGTTGGGGAAGCCTATATGACGCGCGTAATTGCGCGCACAACCACGTCGTGCGGTGCGGGAAGCTCGTAAACTATGCGTGAATTTGCTGTGAATGCGTCGTGTCAGTTCGCGACACTACCGGGGGCATTCGTGAACTGTCCGTGAACTGTGCGCCAACTGTCCGTGAACTGGTCATGAACTGTGTGTGAACTAGTCGTGAACAGTGCGGGAGCCTGCCGGTTCGTGACTCCAGATTGGCACGCCTTGCCACGACAACATCGTGGCAAAAAGTCGTGCAAGTGTAAACCTGGCTTAAGACATGTTCATGACATTAACATGTCTGCCCCTGGCCCCAGGGGTTCAGGACAGGGTATAAATATCAGTCTGTATCACAGAACTTTAGAACTCACACTGACTGAGCAGCTGTGACTTCTCTCCTGTTGCAACTGGAAATAAAGGAACCAATAAGGAACTCATCGTTGGTGCATTTATTAATAGAATTTCCACAACAGTTTGGCGTTGTCGGGAGGATCCTACGAGTGAACCCCGGCGGCGGACGACGACCCGGTGACTGATCATCCTGCAGACAAATTACTGCAGCCCCACCGCATTTGCTGGACCAGAAGGGGACTGGGTCCGAGCCCACCGTCCGGGACACCGATAGGATCCACGAACAGATTTTCTTTCCTCCTCAGAGGAAATTCATCAGGCACCCGGTGAGTTCCATTCATGTTGGGTTGTTTGGAGGACCAAGATAGGAAAAGATTGATTGGCTATCAATGGGTCTTTTCCTATCTGTGTGACTGGGTCACAATTATTTATTTTCATATAAGAGATTTCATGATCACTGATCTGGTCTCTAAGTCCATGAGGTATTTTTGTACTTTTTGCACCTGTGACTGGGTCACCAAAGCATAAAAGGCCGGTGGAAGACATTCCACATGAAAATGGGTAACAGATCTGTTAAAGTAGAAAGTCCTCCAGACAGTCCAATATGTAATGACATGTCTAAAAAATATGGGCCCGAATATGTGGAGTGTGTGAGAGAATGGTGTGAGAAGTTTGGCTTCCCAGAAGGAGGAAGCCTGAGTGTGAATCAGATAACGAAAGCTGAAGATAATATACAGAAACAGTGGGATGAGCTTGTGAATTCTAAGGAAAATGTGAATCCTAAGCATGTACAATTATTGGAAAAACACAGAAAAAATATTGCAATGTGGAAAATGGAGGCAGAAAGTAGGGATAAGAAAGCAACTATGCGTAAAATGGCGGGAGGCTTGGATATAAGTGGAGATGTAGGAAACAGAAAGGATAAAGCTTTGAAGCCGTCTCATACGGCCCCCCCGCCGTACACTAATTCACACAGTGGTGCTTCACCTTCCTGGCCTTATGGTTCTGCTATACAGGCACTAACTGCGCTGAAAGTGGACCCTGACCTGGACTCGCATCCCCCTCGCCACCGCCAGCAGACACCATCAACACCAGCAGACGATCAAGCCGGAGGAAACTCTGATTCAGATTCTGCTACGAACAGATGCCGAGGCTGCAGCCCTGTGAGATCTCCGCCACACACTCGCCAACGGCAGCGTTCTGTGTCCACCAGATCCCATCGGGGTGCAGAGTCCACCATTACCCCTCCCATGGTCGAAGTCTCAGGGCCAGATGGTCCAATACTGGTCTACCGTCCATGGTCACCGGATGAAGTCCAGATATATGGAAAACAACTCCCAGATCCAGTGGAAAATGGACAGGCATTTGGACAGCAGTTTCAAGCATTCTGCAAAGAATTCAGACCCACTGGTGCAGAGATGAGAAAAATCCTCGCCGCAAAGTTGAAACCTTGTGATCTGGCAAAGATACGGGGTCAAATGCCAAATGACGGAGCCCGCCTGAAAGACCCAGACTGGGACAATACGGACAATGCCCCCTACCGCATAGCCCTGACAGCCTTGATCAATACTCTGACTGCAACCTTTCCCCACCGTTCAGATCTTGCAGCCCTGAGAACCTTGAAGCAGGGCCTTCTGGAGACAGTGGAGGATTTCATGCACCGAGCAGAAGACATTTTCAATTGTCATTCTGGTCTGCAGCGTCCTGCAGTATTGGGGAACGAGGCAGGCCCCTGGGAAAAACTCCTGTGTGCCACAATCCTGGATGGACTGTTCCCTGACATAGTAACTCATGTGCGAAACCTCTATGTGGGCCTGAGACACGAGATCCGACTCTCTGACCTTAGAAGACACTGCAGTCATGCCCAGGACATGCTGAGAGAAAAGGCTGCTGCACAGACAGCCAAGAGAGATGCTGCACTTCATAAGGCAGCTCTGACCATGTTCTCTGGATCTACACCTGCCCAAGGACATGAGAAAGGACATGGCCGTAGAAGAAGAAGCCAAAGACGGGGAGGTCGACGCAAAAAGGACTGGGATTGCTGTTTTGTGTGTGGACAACATGGACATTGGGCAAGAGAATGTCCCAAGGGACAGTCTCGCCACCAAGATGACAACAGCCAAGAAAAAGCAGACAGAGGGTGCGAGGAGGGGGAGGCGACCCCAGGTGAAGGTGGATTCCACTGGTGAGATTTCAGCAGCGACAGATAAGGGAAGTGAGACACACACACACACACACACACACACACACACACACACACACACACACACACACACAGATGACATGTAGACACACGCTTTCCTGTCACATGAACAGTACAAGAAATTCCCCATTTACACATTGATGGTTAATGATCAAAATGTAGTAGTTGAGGTGGACACAGGAGCCCCATTCAGTCATACAGCATGGCATCCTCACTCCAGCCACATCTGAGCATCAGCAGAGAGAGTGGTTTTACAGCGCCAGCAGCCTGTTCACCCTCTAAAGGACCACAGTTCACTCATAAAATTCTTCTAACAAAATTATGCCCAATCAATCTACTGGGTAGAGGTCTAATATGTAAACTCAGGCTCGCAGTTGTGTCAGGACCTGAGGGGCTGGGCCCCAGCTGTTCCTGTGGAGGACAATATTGAGCAAATTCACAATGGTGAAAGATAGCCCACTGACACCCAGCTGTGTGTATCAGTGGAGTCTTGGTTAACAACCAACTAGTTTGCAATTGGATGAAATGATTTTATGATGGAGTGGCGTCTTCCTCAGTCGTTAATGGAAGTGGCAGATTTGCACTGTACGTCCTGTTTCTGCTATGATGGTCTAGATGACAGATATGAAAAACAGCTGTTCAGAGAGACACGTGACAAAATGACAAACCTGATGTTTCACACTTGGTGTGGGACTGTGGTCTCCCTCACAGTTCACTCTGTGAAGGGGGTGAAGGATCTTTGCCTCAAATGTCTTTCCTGCCCAGCGCACTGTGCAGCTGATGTGTTAGTATGTTTTCAAGCTCTAAAGAAAATGAAAATAAAATTGATTAAATTAACCTGAGAAAGAAAAAAAAAGAAAGAGTTAATCTGCAAACAGACAATAAGAATGGAAGCGAAATAGGACTTCAAAATATACTAAAATGCAAAATTAGAAACTTTTAAATCATCTAAATTAGTTGTTTTACGGGCAACCCAAAGAGAAAATGTACCTGTGTGAGTGTGAATGTTTTCAGTGAGAAAACATCGATGTTTTGAGTATGAATGTGGAAGTTTAAATGATCTGAAGGCCTTGAATACGTGTTGTTGATTTTTTGTGTGTTAGAGCTCTGGCTTTGTCCTCAGTGGACACCTACTGCACCCAGTTCAATCTGTGGGGTGTAGTTTGGGTTTTGGAAGAAAGGTGTGATTTTCCACATCCAGGAAGTGTCTTGGATGTGAGTGAGTACATGGTGAGGTCTGAAATATGTGTATGGTTTATGTCTTATGTTCTGTGGCAAATAGTTATTCAGTGGCTCATTTGTAAGTCCGGCACTGTCGGCAAATCGTCATGAGAACATGGTTGATGTGATACTGCAAGTGAGAGAAGAGCATGATGGGTTCATGTAGACGAGAAGGATTACTGAATGTGTGGCTGCTTTGCAGCAAAGTGGAAGGTTCCACTTCAATGAAGTGCCTTTTCCCCAAAGGTAGAATTTGGGAAAATGTAAAGCTTAAATGGAAAAAAGAAATCAGGTAAAAGACAGATTTGTAGTCAGAGAAAAAGAGGAGGAGATGATGAAAGTAATAAGATGGTGAAGGGAAAGTGTGAAGAACGAGCAGAGTAAGTGATATGAAGAGAATGCAGTAGAATGGTATTTTCATGGTGGAAAAAATCATTCTGTTACAAGTCAGCTGTTTTTAAATGTCGTCAATGATCACAAATGTATTTTTAAACTGGTGTTTGCAGGATGAGGGCACACCAGTTTAAAGGGGGAGGAATTAACATTTTCTGGTTAACTTTTCTGTGATGTGTAAAAGTTTTTTTTGTGATCAATAATCTTAAGACCTTAATTTTTGACCAGTGCTGAGATTTTACGTAGACAGTGGTTGCACAGCACATTCAGTAATTTTAAATTCATTTGGAGTTTAAAGCCAGGTTTACACTTGCATGACTTTTTGCCACGATGTTGTCGTGGCAAGGCGTGCCAATCTGGAGTCACGAACCGGCAGGCTCCCGCACTGTTCACGACTAGTTCACACACAGTTCATGACCAGTTCACGGACAGTTGGCGCACAGTTCACGGACAGTTCACGAATGCGCCCGTCAGTGTCGCGAACTGACACGACGCGTTCACGGCAAATCCACGCATAGTTTGCGCATAGGTTACGAGCTTCCCGCACCGCACGACGTGGTTGCACGCACGTCATATATGAGTAAAAAAGGGGCTTCCCCAACCCCGGGTCATTTTTGGATTTGCTGTGGAACAGCCAACATGCTGAACGCCAGAGACTCCATCACTGCGGAGAAGAGAAGATCCTGTACCTGCAGCTGCTCTGTGTTGAAGAGCAGCAGAAAAGGCGCTGCCGAGGGCCCCGAGCTGAAGGGGGCCCCGACGGACGGCCGACATCAGTCAGTTTCAATGACAAATTAAAGGCGCTACACTTGATGCTGCAACGACAGTGGGTCGAAAATCCCCCGCATTGGGCCCTTTTCCGGGTACTCGCCGGTGGCCAGGACTGGCACGCATTCTCCCGCATCGTCCCGACGCGTTCACAAGGAATTCACCGACAGTTGCCGCATAGTTCACGGCCGGTTCGCCATATTTTGTCGTGACCAAAATTTTGAACATTTCAAAATTCTCGTGCCGACATGGCACGCAGCCCCAACGGGTTTACGCACACTTCACGCCACTTTACGAGTGGTTTGCGACCGTTTGCGACTCGATTCGTGGCAATGCGTGCCACAGAATCGTGCAAGTGTAAACCTGGCTTAAGTCTGCAGGATCGTGTTTGTCACACTGCAGGAGGTCAGGACACAGAGCAAGAGAACCAACAGCAGCGTTCTTCTCTGTGGTAGACCTTTTCAAATGCATCGTTCTCTGTTCCAGTTCACCCAGACTTGCAGTGCTGGTTTGCATTTGAATTCCAAGGCAAACCAACACCTTCACATGGCTGTGGCAAGGTTATTGTGAGTCTCCCACAATTTACAATTCAGTCCTGCGTGTCCCCCTCTCTTTTCTTGGGCTCTTCCTTTTGGAGTATGTAGATGATTTTCTGGTCTGCTCACCTACAGAGGCCTAGTGTCAAGTTGACACCCTGACATTGTTGCAGCATCTCTTTGGGTAAAGTCACAAGTGTCCTCTAAACAGAGATATCTACGGTCGCATTTTTGGAGCTGGGGAACTGGTTACATGGACCCTCAAGGCAGAGGAAGAACTGGGTTGGGTTCACTGTCTGTTCAGATTATGAAACTTTGACCTCTGGTTCCATCCCTGCTCACGACTGTGCTCAAACTGCAGAGTTGCACCTGGTTCTGACCATGTGTTGAAAAGGGGGAACGGTTCAACAGATTACATCACTGCAGTCCACTAAAGGATTCTCAGTAGTCGTGGAACAGCACTGTAAAAATGTTTGGGGTGTGCTGCTCACAATGCAGGCCGGGTCGAGCCTGTGGAGAGAGCTGCTCATCCTCACCAGACTTTCCTTTGATCATCTGAAGAACTGACCCCTGCGGAGGGGAAGGACCATCGCTTGGTGGGGGTTGACACGCTCACCAAATGGGTGTATGTGCTGCTGTGCTGCTCTCCACTCAGCATCCAGCTTTATGGAGGGATGTTCAATCAGCTCCTGATAGGATGTTAAATGTTTTGTTTGTTTGTTTGTAACTGAACTGGCATGTCTCAAAGCATGATATGACTAACACTTAAACTAACAGAAATAATCCACTAACTCTAAACCAGACTCACAGTTTTTCCAACAGGTGACAGAGATCCTGGAACCCAACACCTCCATCAAGGAGAGAACATATGATGAACTTTGATGATGAAGATATTGTCTAACTTTGTTTTCTATCATTTCAGAAGTTCTAGCATGTCAGAGGGAAGAAATTGGTTGATCAATTCTAACATTTTATCTGGGATATAATGTTGAATTTGACACTATATTCTTGGATCATGCTTAAGGACTCCGTTAGGTTATACAAGGTCAAAGGTTAATTTGGTAATTTGCAATGATGATTTAACATCAACAAAGGTTCAGGTTGAAACTAATGAGACAAGGTTTTTACAATGAAACAGTAACTGACTTGTAGGTTTTCATAGGATTCTTAATGGTCATGTTATGATAGGGAACATTAGATTAAACTGTTATTTGTATTTATGTGTTTAAAGATTTGGATTAGTTCAAAGTTAGGGTAGGATGGTCTGTCCCTGTTTCTCTTCTTCCTTTTCAGATTCTATCACTGCAGTTCAACAACGCTTCACCTCCAATGGGGACAGACGGTCACAGAATGTAAATGGGAAGTGACCATAAATCGATCAGTTTTCAACTTCTGATCGAGTTTCTTATAAACATCATACATGGAGGACACACAGACATAAACAGAATGAAATGAAGTCATAAACTCTACAGCCAGAAATTTTTATTGAGAGAATTGGTTTAAGGATGTATATTGTACTTGACTGCTATTGATATTATATGATTCTGATCAGCATTATTGTGACATTGTACTGTTATATCTAGAGGTCGACCGATTTATCGGCCGGCCGATATATTAGGCCGATATTTGGACATTTTTCTCCATCGGCCATCGGCCGTATTTTCTTTTAAAAAGCCGATTTTTGATCCGTTGTATAAAATGACGCAATTTTTGATCAGGCACATGTGCGGGCAGCTAAAGCTGCCTCTCAAGAAAGGACCCCTGTGACACGCTGCTGCATTCAGTTACGTCAGAGCGGAGCGTGCCCGGTGGAATCCAAGCTGTGGGAAAAACCTGCATCTGTTGCATCTGCAATGAAGAATGGATTTGTTGAACATTTCAACGTTTTTGTGGCGCTATGGCTCCAGTCTGCAGCTTATCAGTGTTTACTGCAGAAAAAAAAGTTTGGCCGGGGAGCGCGTCGTGCCGCGGTGCTAACGCTGCTAATGCTGCCCTGTTCGACCGTCGGAGAGTTATTTTTTTCTTCTTTTTCTCCGTTGTCCGGTCGCTGCACAATTTAGCGTGGGCAGGGCGCCCGGACTGAAAAGGTCTGGCAGAAACCCTGCATATTGTTAACTTCAAATGCTACTTTGTGATAAGTTTTAGCAGTAAGAGATTAGCGTGGTCTGAGCTGACTTTACTTGTGCGTGTTCAACCCTGTTGGTGAAAACACACCACTACTGTAGTTAACAACAGAACAAAGTAAATAGGAGGAAATGGCGAGAGTAAATAAAAGAGTAAATAATCAATCATGGGGCTTTTTCTGAAACATGTATTAGCCACCCGCAAATTCCTCCACATAATGCATGACCGGAGTTATGTTTTTATTTGTATGTATGGCTTTTTTTTACAGCCTTGTTTCTGACTGCTTTTGTTCAAATTACATTAAAGTTTAAATTTCTTTTTGACACTTTAAGAAGAGTGTGAATTTTTACTACTGCTTGTTACATTGTGTGTTTACTCAGACAACATATTTCATTGTTTTGAAAGCTGAATAAATGTTCAGAGGACTGGACACGACTTGTTGTTATAGATTTCTTTTAGTTGCCCAGAAATTGCTGCATTTCACAAAAATGTGATTAAATATATATATTTTTATTAAAAAATCAGCCTAAATATCAAATTGGAAAAATCGGCTATGCATATCGGCATCGGCTGCCCAAATTTGGAAAACATCGGCATCGGCCCCCAAAAAACCCATATCGGTCGACCTCTAGTTATATCTATTATCACATGTTATTATCACAGTAAGTATAATTAATATTTTTATTATATTTCAATTTTATATTTGCTATTATGACTATTATTGCCATTGTTATCTTTTAATCATCACAGCATTGCTGTTTCCATATTAATTATTATATTGTATTTTATTTTGATAACCCAACCTAACCCTGATAACATGTATAAGCCAAATAATAGTTAAGACTAAGAGGCATTGTCATAATTCAGTTTTCTTAAAAGCAAAATAAAATGAATCTTTTGGAAAGTCAAACTTCTTGTTTTTTTTTAATGCAAAGCACGAACCGAAACCGTAATCCCGAAACTGAGATTCAAACCGAACCGTGGGCTAACTGAACCGTTGCACCCCTAGTGTGTTTTGGTTTAACAGCTTTTATGTGGCTCAGCCATGTCAGTTCTATGGGCCACAGGATATAGAAGAGGCCACAGCACATGGCGGAAACATAGGAGAAGATCCACTAAGTCAGTAAGACAAGATGAAAGGTCACAGAAGAGAGCAACACGGTCCTTGACCAGTCCTCATATCACCACTGGAGCGCAAGTGAAGTGTGACTGTGACTGCTCCATTGATTAATATGTCATGATTTATAGTATCGAATGATTTTTTTTCAGACCAATGAAAACGCCTGCTGCAAGTTTGTTATTGTCTACAGAATTTGTAATGTCTTCACTGATTTCAGTTAAAGCCAGTGATGCTGACCGGTTATCTCTCAATCTGACTGTCTGACAGCAAGTTGAATTTTTCTATGAAATTATGTAATCTATTATTAACACACAAAAAAAATGGAGGATTTTAGAGAGTTGTGGGAAAAAGGAAACAGGTCTGCAGTTTGTGAAGTGGTGTCTGTCGCTGTTTTTGTACAGAAGATAACTTTGGCAGTTTTTATTTTATTTTATTTTTTTATTTTCCCTGTTAGAAATGAGAGATTGAAGATATGAGTTAAAGGTTTAGAAATACCCAGAATGAGTTTTAGTATCCACATGTCGATTCCATCTCGGTTCTACTGCTGGGATCCGTGGTTCTTGTGCTGGACCGTCCAACGGACTGTACTCAACATTGTCCTAGGCTTTACTTCTTTTTGTCTCATGCTAGCTGTTGCCAAAGCTGTCCGTCCCTGGGAGAGGGATCCCTCCATACTGTGGTTCTCCCCAAGATTTCTTCTTTTCCCACTGGGTTTTTGGAGTTTTTTCTTGCCGGATGTGAGGGTCGAAGGCGGTGGTTGCTTCGTTCTGTCTCGTTACTGTGAATATTGACATATTACCGTTATGCTTATTCACTGTTTTTACTTTACCGACCAATGTAACATCTTGAAGCCCTCTGAGGCAACTGTTGTTGTGATACTGGGCTATACAAAAATAAATTGATTGATTGATTGATTGATCTCTGGAGCAGCTTGGCGGTCCTCCCACTCCTTCACATTCAGAGTTGACTTTCTGTTTCTTCATTTCTTAACAGTTTTTTTTTTTTTTTTCATCAGTGGTTTTGAGGAACATTAAGTCTGAGTCTCTTTCTATTAATATCTCACCACTGTCATTTGCTGGAACCTGACTTTTGTCTGCCAGGGTCCACCCTGGACAGGTCGCCAGGTCTGCCACTCATGGTCCGTGTTCCTTATTTGGGCATGAAAAACTTGAGTTTTGTGGAGCGACCATCTCTTTTCGAGCAGCCCAGCGGTCCTCCCTCTTCTGGACTGAGTCATTCACATTCAGAGTTGGACTTTCTGTTTCTACATTTCTTAAGTTATTTCTTTTTCGTCAGTGGTTTTGAGGTACATTAAGTCTGAGTCTCTTTCTATTAATATCTCACCACTGTCATTTGCTGGAACCTGACTTTTGTCTGCCAGGGTCCACCCTGGACAGGTCGCCAGGTCTGCCACTCATGGTCCGTGTTCCTTATTTGGGCATGAAAAACTTGAGTTTTGTGGAGCGACCATCTCTTTTCGAGCAGCCCAGCGGTCCTCCCTCTTCTGGACTGAGTCCTTCACATTCAGAGTTGGACTTTCTGTTTCTACATTTCTTAAGTTATTTCTTTTTCGTCAGTGGTTTTGAGGTACATTAAGTCTGAGTCTCTTTCTGTAATTATCTCGTCATCATTCAACCCAAGACCTTCTTGCTGTGAGGCAAGAAGGCCCCCGACTACCACCGACCCATTTTTTTGTGCTTTCTCCTTTGCCTTCTTGGACGGCTCAAAGATCCTCCCACCTCTTGGTGAACTCTTTCAAATACACATGCAGAGCTGACTTTCGAGCAGCCACCTTCTCCTCTCGGGCAGCCCAGCGAGCCTCCCTCTCCTTGTTGGAGTCTCTAATGTGCACATGCAGAGCGGACTTTCGAGCAGCCGCCTTCTCCTCTCGAGCGGCCCATCGGTCCTTCCACTCCTTGGTGGAGTCCTTAATGTGCAAATCCAGAGCTGACTTTCGTGCAGCCACCTTCTCTTCTCGAGCGGCCCACCGATCCTTCCCCTGCTTGGTGGTGTCCTTAATGTGCAAATCCAGAGCCGACTTTAGTGCATCCACCTTCTCCTCTCGAGCGGCCCATCGATCCTTCCACTCCTTGGTGGAGTCCTTAATGTGCGCATGCAACGCTGATTTTCGTGCAGCTGCCGTCTCTTCTTGTGCAGCCCATCGATCCTCCCTCTCCTCGGTGGAGTCCTTAATGTGCACATGCAGAGCTGACTTTTGGGCAGCCACCTTCTCCTCTTGAGTGGCCCAGCGATCCTCCCACTCCTTATCGGAGTCCTTAATGTGCACATGCAGGAATGATTTTCGTGCAGCTGCTGTCTCGTTTCGAGCAGCCCAGCTGGCCTCCCACTTCTTGACAGAGTCCTTACAATACTGAGCTGAGTTTTTTTCAACCACTGCCTCTTGGTGAGCAGCCCAGCGGACTTCCCACTCTTTGACAGAGTTCTTCACTTGCAGGTGCAGAGTTGGCTTTCGTGCAGCCACTGTCTCCTCCTGAGCAGCCCAGCGGTCTTCCCACTCTTTGGCAGAATTCTTCACATCCAGAGCTGAGTTTTTTGCAACCAGTGTCTCTTTTCGTGCAGCCCAGCGATTCTCCCACTCCTTGTTGGTATCCTTTTCATGCTCATGCAGTGCTGCCTTTCGTGCAGCCACCGTCTCTTCTCGAGCAGCCCAGTGATCCTCCCACTCCTTGTTGGTATCCTTCTCATGCGCATGCAGTGCGGACTTTGGTGCGGCAACCCTCTCTTGTGGAGAAGCCATTTTCTTTTGTCGAGCAGCCCAGCGGTCCTCCCATTCCTTGACGGTGTTCTTCACATGCTGAGCTGATTTTCGTGTAACCGCTTTCCTTTCTTGCACAGCCCAGCGGGCCTTCCACTCCTCTGTGGCATCCTTCACATACTCATTTTGAGCTGACTTTATTTCAGTCTCAGTCTCTTTTAGAGCATTCCAGTGGTCCTTCCACTCTTTGTGGAAGTTCTTGACATGCAGAGCTAATTCTTTTGCAGCCACTGCCTCTTGTTGAGCAGCCCAGCAGCTCTTCCACTCCTTGTCGGAGTTCTTCATTTGCATGTCCCGAGCTGCGTTTCGTGTAGCCACCATCTCTTTTTGAGCAGCCCAGCGGTCCTCCCACTGCTTGACTGAGTCCTTCACACGCTGAGTTGAGTTTCGCCCCGCCACCGTTTCTTCTTGAGCAGCCCAGCGGCTCTTCCACTCATGGTCCGCGTTCTTTATTTGGACGTGCCGAGCTGAGTTTCGTGCCGCGACCATCTCCTCTCGACCAGTCCAGCGGCCCTCCCACTCCTTTACTGAGTCCTTCACATTCAGAGTTGGCTTTCGTGCTGCCACTGTCTCTACTTGGGCAGCCCAGCGGCTCTTCCACTCATGGTCTGCGTTCTTTATTTGGACGAGCCAAACTGAGTTTCGTGCAGCGACCTTCTCTTCTCGAGCAGCCCAGCGGTCCTCCCACTCCTTCACTGAGTCCTTCACTTTCAGAGTTGATTTCGGTGGTTCGACTGGCTCTTCTCGAGCAGCCCAGCGGTCCTCCCACTCCTTCACTGAGTCCTTCACTTTCAGAGTTGATTTCGGTGGTGCCACTGTCTCTACTTGATCAGGCCAGCAGGTCTGGCACTCCTGGTCTGTGCTCTTCCATGGGACTTCAATAACTGAGTTTCGTGCAGCGACCTTCTCTTCTCGAGCAGCCCAGCGGTCCTCCCACTCCTTCACTGAGTCCTTCACTTTCAGTGTTGACTTCGGTGGTTCCACTCTCTCTATTTGAGCAGCCCAGCGGTCCTCCCACTCCTTCACTGAGTCCTTCACGTCCAGAGTTGACTTTGGTGGTGCCACTGTCTCTACTTGATCAGGCCAGCAGGTCTGGCACTCCTGGTCTGTGCTCTTCCATGGGACTTCAATAACTGAGTTTTGTGGCTCGACCATCTCTTCTTGAGCAGCCCGGCGGCCATCCCACTCCTTGACTGAGTCCTTCACAGGAAGCCTCTGTGAGACAGGTTCCCCCACTGTCATCTCAGGGGTGCTGCAAGGAGCATCTTTGGTTGCAGCCTCCTTCTCATGCTCAGTGACCCCCACTTTCTCCATGTTGGCTTTGATGGCGTCCATCAGAGTCTGTATCATTTTGGCTTCCCCATTCTTCTGACAATGGAGGCATACACGGTCCAGGTGCTTGCGGTGCAGACTATTTAACAGGTCGGTTAACTGCGCTATGAGGTTGTTCAAGGCAGTGCCAGCAGTTTCAGCTTTATCCATGTCATCTTGGAGATCCCGTATAATCTGTTTCAAGCACTGGAACTCATGCTGTATCTTTGCCATTATCCGGGTCATCTTCTGGAGCTCAGGGTCTGTTTGGTTCTCTTTGGACTCTGAAGCAATAACCTGGCTGTTCACAACATCCTCTTTCTCCTGCTCTTTCTCCTTCTCCCCCTCCAAATTACTGAAGTAATGGTCCAAACCGTTGTACTCGACCATCCGCTCCATGTCGGGATTACAGTACTCGTGGGGGCAATTGCAGGTTGTGCGTTTGGCCTGTTGCATCGTGCTCTCTGTTCAAATGTCTCCTTATTCAGGGATGGCTGTCAATCTTTTGAGCCTATTCTACTCTCAGTCAGAGACCAGTCTAGACTGAAGATAATGAAGAAGTCACCTGGCTTTTAAACCTCTGCTGGCTTTGATCTTTTGATGAAAGCAATGTCCCAGAGGAGAGACATGTTACCATGGCAACAGCAGGAGTGTGTACCTCTCAAGATGAAACAGTTGGAAATTATCATCTACACACACACATACACGCAAATTTACTTCCAAAATATAATATATATTATTAGTTACTCACTTTTGAAAGTAATTAGTTGCATTACAATATTACTGTCTCCAAATGGCAAAAAATTACACTGCATTTGCATTACTTATGAATGACTTTCACTAAATTAATTGTAGAAAGTAGTCTGTTGTGGTGTATTGCATCTGATCTGATCTGGAGAGTGATGAAGCATCACGACGGTGTCAGCCCCTGATAATATTAATTGTTTTATATCTCATATTTTGATCTTCACATGGTTCTCTGCCACTGTGAAGCACTTTGTGATGGCTACTCTGTGAAAAGTGCTGTACAAATGAATTTTATTCACTTACTTAGTTTTAGTTTTTAGTTTTAGTTTAGTTTATTTGTTTCCTTCGTTTAAAACAACAACACAAAAACAAAAAAATGATGCAAATACATCAATGTCAGTTTGGACACAAAACAAACGAAAGAAAAGGAGCATAAAGAATAACAATCTTACCTAATTACCTACTATCTGAACAAACCACTGTCTGAGTTGCTGACACCAGCATTCTGCATACACACATAATTATCAAAACATCTGAAACAACAACAATTTCAAAGTTCAGGATATTAACTCATTGTGTAGTATTTCAACAAGACTGCTCAGTGTGTGTGACAAAACAGAGAGAAGAGCAAATGATTGAATGATGTGCTTTTTCTGTTGCCTTAAGACAATAAGATTCTGTAACTATACATAAGGTCACATGCCAGATTCATCAGATCATTCATTTTCAACAAGGTAAAGTGACTTTTTGGTTTGTTTTTTAGTGCAACAATTACAATATTGTGGAGTGCTATCTGTGAGGGGGCTAATTCTTTTCAGTCGCCTCTTTGGGAAAAGTGAGAGGCAGGTTTTTTTGATGAAGAGAAGCATCTCCGCATGCTGTTCCTGGTTTCATCAACAATGCGTGTCACCGAGCGAAAAAGCCTCTAAGTGTCCACACTGCTGCAAGGGGCTGACAGATATTTGCGAGACATTTTGGCAAGAGTAGGAAACCACATTTTGTAAACTCTCCAGGACTGCAGTGGCTTGTTATCTTGTTTAGATAGGGCCTCTCTGAGATATTTTTCAAACGCAATGGCGCCACCTACTGGTGCTTCTCTCAGTGACGCTGCTGCTCGCTCATTTGCCATCTCAGCAAACACACTGTCCAGACTGCTGCTACTGGCCCGGCCCTGGGCCTTGCATTGCTTTCTAGCAGGAGGTTCCCCCACATCTGCTTCTGCTCCAGACAGCTTGTGCAGCTCCAGCCTCTCCATGGCTTCTCCAGCACTGTTGATGTTTGAGAAGAAACAATCCTTGTATTTAAAAGAGAAAAATAAATATCTGAGCTGGTAACAGGCTCGTCTCAAGGTGCCAGAATGAATGTCAGCATATTGCTTTCAAAGCACTGAAACTTCAATTAACTTTAATTTACTTTATTAAAGGTATAATGGACGATTTTCTGGAAAAAGTCGAAGCCAAACGTCTGTTACTCACTTTTTGAAAAACGCGCATGCGCCAGACCGTCCTTCCTGCTCTGCTGCTCCTACGAGCCGCTTGACGGCGTGACGCAAGCATTTCTCCAGCGTGATGGACATGTTGGAGGACCAGTAGTTGAGACTCGCATCACGGTGTGTGAATGTGTGTGTGAATGGGTGAATGCGATAATGCAGTGTAAAGCGCTTTGGGCTCTGCTAATGCAGATGCAAAAGCGCTATATAAGTGTAGTCCATTTACCATTTACGCCATTCATTGGCTAAAACATCGTCCATTATACCTTTAAGTTATATAAAAGTAAATAATGACATCGGTAGCCGATTGTATGGAGTAAAAACAAAAAAAAAGGTGTTTGTCGTATCCTTGCACTCTTTTCCGTCTCTTCACCCCCTTTTTTGTTGTTGTGGCCTTGTCTGTTCACTTGTTAGTTCCTTTCACTGTTCACTTTTCTGTTCCCCTGTCAGGTCCAGCAATATTATGTATTGGTAGTCAAAACAAATAAAATAAATTATATAAAAAAAAAAAGAAGTTAACAAGAGGAGCTTTATACTTATAAGCTCCTCTTGGAAAAGCAGATCTGTCGAGCACATAATACCGGCCAGACTCCCATTCTGCTGCTTCTATACTGAACAGGACAAGTTAGAAAAAAAAAAAAGAGAGAGAGAACGGCATCTCTGCGTGTGGAATCCTCCCCAATCCGAAGCGCAGTTAACTAAAGCCTGGTGCACATCACAGGATTTTTTCAATCTTCCTCAATTCAGAAACACACTAGAAGACAACAGAAGACAGATCGCACCAGATCTTCCTCTCCTGAGCTTCTAGTGTGTGGAGTGTGGAGCTCACCACACACTAGAAGATTCTTCATCAGAGAATCGGCTCCTCACTCTTCCAAATCTCACGTTGTCAAACGTGACTTGTTGCGGTTTCTGTTCATTCCTGTGTTTACATCCATCTCCACTCTTAATAAGCGGAGAGCTCGTTCCCTCAGGTCATTCCATCATGCTGGCTTCGGCAGGCCGATCGGCCATCACCAGCTCGTCCGTCTGAATCTTGAAGTCCCACAGGACCTTGGCTTGGTTGTTCTCCACCACTTTCGGGGGTGTGCTCCATCGAGACTCTGGGGTCTCCAGCCCGTACTCGGCACAGATATTTCTGTATACTATGCCTCAGTCTGGTTATGACGTTCCATGTGCGCATTTCCTGCCAGCGTCTTGCCCCCTGCGGTGATGTGCTGTACTGTTTCAGGGGCTTCCTGTCTCAGTCTGCTCCTGGAATCCACAGCAAGGGCTCTATCAGCAGCACGTGAAGGAAGCGGTTTACAAACATGGCAGAAAAGGAGCCTTCAGTTGACAAGAAAGGTAGGACTACTTCAGTCTTCTGGAAGCATTTTGGCTTCAAGTCGTCGGACATCCAGCATCCTGCCACAAGTGCTGCATCAGAGCGGGTTTTCAGCGCAGGTGGAAATGTTGTCACCCGCGTTCGTTAGTCGCTGAAGCCAGACCAAGTGAACAGACTCGTCTTCCTTGCCAAAAACCTGTAGGAAGTTAAGGACAGGGAGTTTTTAACTATGCAGCCAACCCTCTTTTGTTATTTAAAATAGTTTTTGAGAGAGTTCAAAGAATATTTTCAGGCTGTGTTTTTGACTGAGTTATTAGTGTATTTTGCATATTGCTACTTTTGCAAGTTTTATAGAAATGCATGCAGATTGGGTATTTATTTTTATTTGTTTTATTGATATTATTTAAGATATTAATTTTTTATCAGTTTATTTTTGATTGTTCTTTCAAGTTATAGTTTGATAAATACTCAAGTTTTGGAATTATGAATAATCGTGGTTATTAATCGTGATTTCAATATCTATCAACATAATCGTGATTATTGTTTTTGCCATAATCGTCCAGCCCTATCGGCAGCCACAGGGGGGTTGAAGAGGGTTGGGTGGTTGGAGTTGTTCCTTTGTCACTTCATATGTTAAATATGTGTCCCTTCCTGACTGAAGGCAGCCTCTAAAGCCAGGTTTACACTTGCACGATTCTGTGGCACGCATTGCCACGAATCGAGTCGCAAACGGTCGCAAACCACTCGTAAAGTGGCGTGAAGTGCGCGTAAACCCGTCGGGACTGCGTGCCATGTCGGGACGAGAATTTTGAAATGTTCAAAATTTTGGTCACTACAAAATATCGCGAACCGGCCGTGAACTATGCGCCAACCGTCCGTGAATTCCTTGTGAACGCGTCGGGACAATGCGGGAGAATGCGTGCCAGTCGTGGCCACCGGCGAGTACCCGGAAAAGGGCCCCATGCGGGGGATTTTCGACCCACTGCCGTTGCAGCATCAAGTGTAGCGCCTTGAATTTGTCATTGAAATTGACTGATGTCGGCCGTCCGTCGGGGCCCCCTTCAGCTCGGGGCCCTCGGCAGCGCCTTTTCTGCTGCTCTTCAACACAGAGCAGCTGCAGGTACAGGATCTTCTCTTCTCCGCAGTGATGGCGTCTCTGGCGTTCAGCATGTTGTCTGTTCCACAGCAAATCCAAAAATGACCCGGGGTTGGGGAAGCCTATATGACGCGCGTAATTGCGCGCACAACCACGTCGTGCGGTGCGGGAAGCTCGTAAACTATGCGTGAATTTGCTGTGAATGCGTCGTGTCAGTTCGCGACACTACCGGGGGCATTCGTGAACTGTCCGTGAACTGTGCGCCAACTGTCCGTGAACTGGTCATGAACTGTGTGTGAACTAGTCGTGAACAGTGCGGGAGCCTGCCGGTTCGTGACTCCAGATTGGCACGCCTTGCCACGACAACATCGTGGCAAAAAGTCGTGCAAGTGTAAACCTGGCTTAAGACATGTTCATGACATTAACATGTCTGCCCCTGGCCCCAGGGGTTCAGGACAGGGTATAAATATCAGTCTGTATCACAGAACTTTAGAACTCACACTGACTGAGCAGCTGTGACTTCTCTCCTGTTGCAACTGGAAATAAAGGAACCAATAAGGAACTCATCGTTGGTGCATTTATTAATAGAATTTCCACAACAGTTTGGCGTTGTCGGCAGGATCCTACGAGTGAACCCCGGCGGCGGACGACGACCCGGTGACTGATCATCCTGCAGACAAATTACTGCAGCCCCACCGCATTTGCTGGACCAGAAGGGGACTGGGTCCGAGCCCACCGTCCGGGACACCGATAGGATCCACGAACAGATTTTCTTTCCTCCTCAGAGGAAATTCATCAGGCACCCGGTGAGTTCCATTCATGTTGGGTTGTTTGGAGGACCAAGATAGGAAAAGATTGATTGGCTATCAATGGGTCTTTTCCTATCTGTGTGACTGGGTCACAATTATTTATTTTCATATAAGAGATTTCATGATCACTGATCTGGTCTCTAAGTCCATGAGGTATTTTTGTACTTTTTGCACCTGTGACTGGGTCACCAAAGCATAAAAGGCCGGTGGAAGACATTCCACATGAAAATGGGTAACAGATCTGTTAAAGTAGAAAGTCCTCCAGACAGTCCAATATGTAATGACATGTCTAAAAAATATGGGCCCGAATATGTGGAGTGTGTGAGAGAATGGTGTGAGAAGTTTGGCTTCCCAGAAGGAGGAAGCCTGAGTGTGAATCAGATAACGAAAGCTGAAGATAATATACAGAAACAGTGGGATGAGCTTGTGAATTCTAAGGAAAATGTGAATCCTAAGCATGTACAATTATTGGAAAAACACAGAAAAAATATTGCAATGTGGAAAATGGAGGCAGAAAGTAGGGATAAGAAAGCAACTATGCGTAAAATGGCGGGAGGCTTGGATATAAGTGGAGATGTAGGAAACAGAAAGGATAAAGCTTTGAAGCCGTCTCATACGGCCCCCCCGCCGTACACTAATTCACACAGTGGTGCTTCACCTTCCTGGCCTTATGGTTCTGCTATACAGGCACTAACTGCGCTGAAAGTGGACCCTGACCTGGACTCGCATCCCCCTCGCCACCGCCAGCAGACACCATCAACACCAGCAGACGATCAAGCCGGAGGAAACTCTGATTCAGATTCTGCTACGAACAGATGCCGAGGCTGCAGCCCTGTGAGATCTCCGCCACACACTCGCCAACGGCAGCGTTCTGTGTCCACCAGATCCCATCGGGGTGCAGAGTCCACCATTACCCCTCCCATGGTCGAAGTCTCAGGGCCAGATGGTCCAATACTGGTCTACCGTCCATGGTCACCGGATGAAGTCCAGATATATGGAAAACAACTCCCAGATCCAGTGGAAAATGGACAGGCATTTGGACAGCAGTTTCAAGCATTCTGCAAAGAATTCAGACCCACTGGTGCAGAGATGAGAAAAATCCTCGCCGCAAAGTTGAAACCTTGTGATCTGGCAAAGATACGGGGTCAAATGCCAAATGACGGAGCCCGCCTGAAAGACCCAGACTGGGACAATACGGACAATGCCCCCTACCGCATAGCCCTGACAGCCTTGATCAATACTCTGACTGCAACCTTTCCCCACCGTTCAGATCTTGCAGCCCTGAGAACCTTGAAGCAGGGCCTTCTGGAGACAGTGGAGGATTTCATGCACCGAGCAGAAGACATTTTCAATCGTCATTCTGGTCTGCAGCGTCCTGCAGTATTGGGGAACGAGGCAGGCCCCTGGGAAAAACTCCTGTGTGCCACAATCCTGGATGGACTGTTCCCTGACATAGTAACTCATGTGCGAAACCTCTATGTGGGCCTGAGACACGAGATCCGACTCTCTGACCTTAGAAGACACTGCAGTCATGCCCAGGACATGCTGAGAGAAAAGGCTGCTGCACAGACAGCCAAGAGAGATGCTGCACTTCATAAGGCAGCTCTGACCATGTTCTCTGGATCTACACCTGCCCAAGGACATGAGAAAGGACATGGCCGTAGAAGAAGAAGCCAAAGACGGGGAGGTCGACGCAAAAAGGACTGGGATTGCTGTTTTGTGTGTGGACAACATGGACATTGGGCAAGAGAATGTCCCAAGGGACAGTCTCGCCACCAAGATGACAACAGCCAAGAAAAAGCAGACAGAGGGTGCGAGGAGGGGGAGGCGACCCCAGGTGAAGGTGGATTCCACTGGTGAGATTTCAGCAGCGACAGATAAGGGAAGTGAGACACACACACACGCACACACACACACACACACACACAGATGACATGTAGACACACGCTTTCCTGTCACATGAACAGTACAAGAAATTCCCCATTTACACATTGATGGTTAATGATCAAAATGTAGTAGTTGAGGTGGACACAGGAGCCCCATTCAGTCATACAGCATGGCATCCTCACTCCAGCCACATCTGAGCATCAGCAGAGAGAGTGGTTTTACAGCGCCAGCAGCCTGTTCACCCTCTAAAGGACCACAGTTCACTCATAAAATTCTTCTAACAAAATTATGCCCAATCAATCTACTGGGTAGAGGTCTAATATGTAAACTCAGGCTCGCAGTTGTGTCAGGACCTGAGGGGCTGGGCCCCAGCTGTTCCTGTGGAGGACAATATTGAGCAAATTCACAATGGTGAAAGATAGCCCACTGACACCCAGCTGTGTGTATCAGTGGAGTCTTGGTTAACAACCAACTAGTTTGCAATTGGATGAAATGATTTTATGATGGAGTGGCGTCTTCCTCAGTCGTTAATGGAAGTGGCAGATTTGCACTGTACGTCCTGTTTCTGCTATGATGGTCTAGATGACAGATATGAAAAACAGCTGTTCAGAGAGACACGTGACAAAATGACAAACCTGATGTTTCACACTTGGTGTGGGACTGTGGTCTCCCTCACAGTTCACTCTGTGAAGGGGGTGAAGGATCTTTGCCTCAAATGTCTTTCCTGCCCAGCACACTGTGCAGCTGATGTGTTAGTATGTTTTCAAGCTCTAAAGAAAATGAAAATAAAATTGATTAAATTAACCTGAGAAAGAAAAAAAAAAGAAAGAGTTAATCTGCAAACAGACAATAAGAATGGAAGCGAAATAGGACTTCAAAATATACTAAAATGCAAAATTAGAAACTTTTAAATCATCTAAATTAGTTGTTTTACGGGCAACCCAAAGAGAAAATGTACCTGTGTGAGTGTGAATGTTTTCAGTGAGAAAACATCGATGTTTTGAGTATGAATGTGGAAGTTTAAATGATCTGAAGGCCTTGAATACGTGTTGTTGATTTTTTGTGTGTTAGAGCTCTGGCTTTGTCCTCAGTGGACACCTACTGCACCCAGTTCAATCTGTGGGGTGTAGTTTGGGTTTTGGAAGAAAGGTGTGATTTTCCACATCCAGGAAGTGTCTTTGGATGTGAGTGAGTACATGGTGAGGTCTGAAATATGTGTATGGTTTATGTCTTATGTTCTGTGGCAAATAGTTATTCAGTGGCTCATTTGTAAGTCCGGCACTGTCGGCAAATCGTCATGAGAACATGGTTGATGTGATACTGCAAGTGAGAGAAGAGCATGATGGGTTCATGTAGACGAGAAGGATTACTGAATGTGTGGCTGCTTTGCAGCAAAGTGGAAGGTTCCACTTCAATGAAGTGCCTTTTCCCCAAAGGTAGAATTTGGGAAAATGTAAGCTTAAATGGAAAAAAGAAATCAGGTAAAAGACAGATTTGTAGTCAGAGAAAAAGAGGAGGAGATGATGAAAGTAATAAGATGGTGAAGGGAAAGTGTGAAGAACGAGCAGAGTAAGTGATATGAAGAGAATGCAGTAGAATGGTATTTTCATGGTGGAAAAAATCATTCTGTTACAAGTCAGCTGTTTTTAAATGTCGTCAATGATCACAAATGTATTTTTAAACTGGTGTTTGCAGGATGAGGGCACACCAGTTTAAAGGGGGAGGAATTAACATTTTCTGGTTAACTTTTCTGTGATGTGTAAAAGTTTTTTTTGTGATCAATAATCTTAAGACCTTAATTTTTGACCAGTGCTGAGATTTTACGTAGACAGTGGTTGCACAGCACATTCAGTAATTTTAAATTCATTTGGAGTTTAAAGCCAGGTTTACACTTGCACGACTTTTTGCCACGATGTTGTCGTGGCAAGGCGTGCCAATCTGGAGTCACGAACCGGCAGGCTCCCGCACTGTTCACGACTAGTTCACACACAGTTCATGACCAGTTCACGGACAGTTGGCGCACAGTTCACGGACAGTTCACGAATGCGCCCGTCAGTGTCGCGAACTGACACGACGCGTTCACGGCAAATCCACGCATAGTTTGCGCATAGGTTACGAGCTTCCCGCACCGCACGACGTGGTTGCACGCGCGTCATATATGAGTAAAAAAGGGGCTTCCCCAACCCCGGGTCATTTTTGGATTTGCTGTGGAACAGCCAACATGCTGAACGCCAGAGACTCCATCACTGCGGAGAAGAGAAGATCCTGTACCTGCAGCTGCTCTGTGTTGAAGAGCAGCAGAAAAGGCGCTGCCGAGGGCCCCGAGCTGAAGGGGGCCCCGACGGACGGCCGACATCAGTCAGTTTCAATGACAAATTAAAGGCGCTACACTTGATGCTGCAACGACAGTGGGTCGAAAATCCCCCGCATGGGGCCCTTTTCCGGATACTCGCCGGTGGCCAGGACTGGCACGCATTCTCCCGCATCGTCCCTACGCGTTCACAAGGAATTCACCGACAGTTGGCGCATAGTTCACGGCCGGTTCGCCATATTTTGTCGTGACCAAAATTTTGAACATTTCAAAATTCTCGTGCCGACATGGCACGCAGCCCCAACGGGTTTACGCACACTTCACGCCACTTTACGAGTGGTTTGCGACCGTTTGCGACTCGATTCGTGGCAATGCGTGCCACAGAATCGTGCAAGTGTAAACCTGGCTTAAGTCTGCAGGAATGCGTTTGTCACACTGCAGGAGGTCAGGACACAGAGCAAGAGAACCAACAGCAGCGTTCTTCTCTGTGGTAGACCTTTTCAAATGCATCGTTCTCTGTCCCAGTTCACCCAGACTTGCAGTGCTGGTTTGCATTTGAATTCCAAGGCAAACCAACACCTTCACATGGCTGTGGCAAGGTTATTGTGAGTCTCCCACAATTTACAATTCAGTCCTGCGTGTCCCCCTCTCTTCTCTTGGGCTCTTCCTTTTGGAGTATGTAGATGATTTTCTGGTCTGCTCACCTACAGAGGCCTAGTGTCAAGTTGACACCCTGACATTGTTGCAGCATCTCTTTGGGTAAAGTCACAAGTGTCCTCTAAACAGAGATATCTACGGTCGCATTTTTGGAGCTGGGGAACTGGTTACATGGACCCTCAAGGCAGAGGAAGAACTGGGTTGGGTTCACTGTCTGTTCAGATTATGAAACTTTGACCTCTGGTTCCATCCCTGCTCACGACTGTGCTCAAACTGCAGAGTTGCACCTGGTTCTGACCATGTGTTGAAAAGGGGGAACGGTTCAACAGATTACATCACTGCAGTCCACTAAAGGATTCTCAGTAGTCGTGGAACAGCACTGTAAAAATGTTTGGGGTGTGCTGCTCACAATGCAGGCCGGGTCGAGCCTGTGGAGAGAGCTGCTCATCCTCACCAGACTTTCCTTTGATCATCTGAAGAACTGACCCCTGCGGAGGGGAAGGACCATCGCTTGGTGGGGGTTGACACGCTCACCAAATGGGTGTATGTGCTGCTGTGCTGCTCTCCACTCAGCATCCAGCTTTATGGAGGGATGTTCAATCAGCTCCTGATAGGATGTTAAATGTTTTGTTTGTTTGTTTGTAACTGAACTGGCATGTCTCAAAGCATGATATGACTAACACTTAAACTAACAGAAATAATCCACTAACTCTAAACCAGACTCACAGTTTTTCCAACAGGTGACAGAGATCCTGGAACCCAACACCTCCATCAAGGAGAGAACATATGATGAACTTTGATGATGAAGATATTGTCTAACTTTGTTTTCTATCATTTCAGAAGTTCTAGCATGTCAGAGGGAAGAAATTGGTTGATCAATTCTAACATTTTATCTGGGATATAATGTTGAATTTGACACTATATTCTTGGATCATGCTTAAGGACTCCGTTAGGTTATACAAGGTCAAAGGTTAATTTGGTAATTTGCAATGATGATTTAACATCAACAAAGGTTCAGGTTGAAACTAATGAGACAAGGTTTTTACAATGAAACAGTAACTGACTTCTAGGTTTTCATAGGATTCTTAATGGTCATGTTATGATAGGGAACATTAGATTAAACTGTTATTTGTATTTATGTGTTTAAAGATTTGGATTAGTTCAAAGTTAGGGTAGGATGGTCTGTCCCTGTTTCTCTTCTTCCTTTTCAGATTCTATCACTGCAGTTCAACAACGCTTCACCTCCAATGGGGACAGACGGTCACAGAATGTAAATGGGAAGTGACCATAAATCGATCAGTTTTCAACTTCTGATCGAGTTTCTTATAAACATCATACATGGAGGACACACAGACATAAACAGAGTGAAATGAAGTCATAAACTCTACAGCCAGAAATTTTTATTGAGAGAATTGGTTTAAGGATGTATATTGTACTTGACTGCTATTGATATTATATGATTCTGATCAGCATTATTGTGACATTGTACTGTTATATCTAGAGGTCGACCGATTTATCGGCCAGCCGATGTATTAGGCCGATATTTGGACATTTTTCTCCATCGGCCATCGGCCGTATTTTCTTTTAAAAAGCCGATTTTTGATCCGTTGTATAAAATGACGCAATTTTTGATCAGGCACATGTGCGGGCAGCTAAAGCTGCCTCTCAAGAAAGGACCCCTGTGACACGCTGCTGCATTCAGTTACGTCAGAGCGGAGCGTGCCCGGTGGAATCCAAGCTGTGGGAAAAACCTGCATCTGTTGCATCTGCAATGAAGAATGGATTTGTTGAACGTTTCAACGTTTTTGTGGCTCTATGGCTCCAGTCTGCAGCTTATCAGTGTTTACTGCAGAAAAAAAAGTTTGGCCGGGGAGCGCGTCGTGCCGCGGTGCTAACGCTGCTAATGCTGCCCTGTTCGACCGTTGGAGAGTTATTTTTTTCTTCTTTTTCTCCGTTGTCCGGTCGCTGCACAATCTAGCGTGGGCAGGGCGCCCGGACTGAAAAGGTCTGGCAGAAACCCTGCATATTGTTAACTTCAAATGCTACTTTGTGATAAGTTTTAGCAGTAAGAGATTAGCGTGGTCTGAGCTGACTTTACTTGTGCGTGTTCAACCCTGTTGGTGAAAACACACCACTACTGTAGTTAACAACAGAACAAAGTAAATAGGAGGAAATGGCGAGAGTAAATAAAAGAGTAAATAATCAATCATGGGGCTTTTTCTGAAACATGTATTAGCCACCCGCAAATTCCTCCACATAATGCATGACCGGAGTTATGTTTTTATTTGTATGTATGGCTTTTTTTTACAGCCTTGTTTCTGACTGCTTTTGTTCAAATTACATTAAAGTTTAAATTTCTTTTTTGACACTTTAAGAAGAGTGTGAATTTTTACTACTGCTTGTTACATTGTGTGTTTACTCAGACAACATATTTCATTGTTTTGAAAGCTGAATAAATGTTCAGAGGACTGGACACGACTTGTTATAGATTTCTTTTAGTTGCCCAGAAATTGCTGCATTTCACAAAAATGTGATTAAATATATATATTTTTATTAAAAAATCAGCCTAAATATCAAATTGGAAAAATCGGCTATGCATATCGGCATCGGCTGCCCAAATTTGGAAAACATCGGCATCGGCCCCCAAAAAACCCATATCGGTCGACCTCTAGTTATATCTATTATCACATGTTATTATCACAGTAAGTATAATTAATATTTTTATTATATTTCAATTTTATATTTGCTATTATGACTATTATTGCCATTGTTATCTTTTAATCATCACAGCATTGCTGTTTCCATATTAATTATTATATTGTATTTTATTTTGATAACCCAACCTAACCCTGACAACATGTATAAGCCAAATAATAGTTAAGACTAAGAGGCATTGTCATAATTCAGTTTTCTTAAAAGCAAAATAAAATGAATCTTTTGGAAAGTCAAACTTCTTGTTTTTTTTTAATGCAAAGCACGAACCGAAACCGTAATCCCGAAACTGAGATTCAAACCGAACCGTGGGCTAACTGAACCGTTGCACCCCTAGTGTGTTTTGGTTTAACAGCTTTTATGTGGCTCAGCCATGTCAGTTCTATGGGCCACAGGATATAGAAGAGGCCACAGCACATGGCGGAAACATAGGAGAAGATCCACTAAGTCAGTAAGACAAGATGAAAGGTCACAGAAGAGAGCAACACGGTCCTTGACCAGTCCTCATATCACCACTGGAGCGCAAGTGAAGTGTGACTGTGACTGCTCCATTGATTAATATGTCATGATTTATAGTATCGAATGATTTTTTTTCAGACCAATGAAAACGCCTGCTGCAAGTTTGTTATTGTCTACAGAATTTGTAATGTCTTCACTGATTTCAGTTAAAGCCAGTGATGCTGACCGGTTATCTCTCAATCTGACTGTCTGACAGCAAGTTGAATTTTTCTATGAAATTATGTAATCTATTATTAACACACAAAAAAAATGGAGGATTTTAGAGAGTTGTGGGAAAAAGGAAACAGGTCTGCAGTTTGTGAAGTGGTGTCTGTCGCTGTTTTTGTACAGAAGATAACTTTGGCAGTTTTTATTTTATTTTATTTTTTTATTTTCCCTGTTAGAAATGAGAGATTGAAGATATGAGTTAAAGGTTTAGAAATACCCAGAATGAGTTTTAGTATCCACATGTCGATTCCATCTCGGTTCTACTGCTGGGATCCGTGGTTCTTGTGCTGGACCGTCCAACGGACTGTACTCAACATTGTCCTAGGCTTTACTTCTTTTTGTCTCATGCTAGCTGTTGCCAAAGCTGTCCGTCCCTGGGAGAGGGATCCCTCCATACTGTGGTTCTCCCCAAGATTTCTTCTTTTCCCACTGGGTTTTTGGAGTTTTTTCTTGCCGGATGTGAGGGTCGAAGGCGGTGGTTGCTTCGTTCTGTCTCGTTACTGTGAATATTGACATATTACCGTTATGCTTATTCACTGTTTTTACTTTACCGACCAATGTAACATCTTGAAGCCCTCTGAGGCAACTGTTGTTGTGATACTGGGCTATACAAAAATAAATTGATTGATTGATTGATTGATCTCTGGAGCAGCTTGGCGGTCCTCCCACTCCTTCACATTCAGAGTTGACTTTCTGTTTCTTCATTTCTTAACAGTTTTTTTTTTTTTTTTCATCAGTGGTTTTGAGGAACATTAAGTCTGAGTCTCTTTCTATTAATATCTCACCACTGTCATTTGCTGGAACCTGACTTTTGTCTGCCAGGGTCCACCCTGGACAGGTCGCCAGGTCTGCCACTCATGGTCCGTGTTCCTTATTTGGGCATGAAAAACTTGAGTTTTGTGGAGCGACCATCTCTTTTCGAGCAGCCCAGCGGTCCTCCCTCTTCTGGACTGAGTCATTCACATTCAGAGTTGGACTTTCTGTTTCTACATTTCTTAAGTTATTTCTTTTTCGTCAGTGGTTTTGAGGTACATTAAGTCTGAGTCTCTTTCTATTAATATCTCACCACTGTCATTTGCTGGAACCTGACTTTTGTCTGCCAGGGTCCACCCTGGACAGGTCGCCAGGTCTGCCACTCATGGTCCGTGTTCCTTATTTGGGCATGAAAAACTTGAGTTTTGTGGAGCGACCATCTCTTTTCGAGCAGCCCAGCGGTCCTCCCTCTTCTGGACTGAGTCCTTCACATTCAGAGTTGGACTTTCTGTTTCTACATTTCTTAAGTTATTTCTTTTTCGTCAGTGGTTTTGAGGTACATTAAGTCTGAGTCTCTTTCTGTAATTATCTCGTCATCATTCAACCCAAGACCTTCTTGCTGTGAGGCAAGAAGGCCCCCGACTACCACCGACCCATTTTTTTGTGCTTTCTCCTTTGCCTTCTTGGACGGCTCAAAGATCCTCCCACCTCTTGGTGAACTCTTTCAAATACACATGCAGAGCTGACTTTCGAGCAGCCACCTTCTCCTCTCGGGCAGCCCAGCGAGCCTCCCTCTCCTTGTTGGAGTCTCTAATGTGCACATGCAGAGCGGACTTTCGAGCAGCCGCCTTCTCCTCTCGAGCGGCCCATCGGTCCTTCCACTCCTTGGTGGAGTCCTTAATGTGCAAATCCAGAGCTGACTTTCGTGCAGCCACCTTCTCTTCTCGAGCGGCCCACCGATCCTTCCCCTGCTTGGTGGTGTCCTTAATGTGCAAATCCAGAGCCGACTTTAGTGCATCCACCTTCTCCTCTCGAGCGGCCCATCGATCCTTCCACTCCTTGGTGGAGTCCTTAATGTGCGCATGCAACGCTGATTTTCGTGCAGCTGCCGTCTCTTCTTGTGCAGCCCATCGATCCTCCCTCTCCTCGGTGGAGTCCTTAATGTGCACATGCAGAGCTGACTTTTGGGCAGCCACCTTCTCCTCTTGAGTGGCCCAGCGATCCTCCCACTCCTTATCGGAGTCCTTAATGTGCACATGCAGGAATGATTTTCGTGCAGCTGCTGTCTCGTTTCGAGCAGCCCAGCTGGCCTCCCACTTCTTGACAGAGTCCTTACAATACTGAGCTGAGTTTTTTTCAACCACTGCCTCTTGGTGAGCAGCCCAGCGGAATTCCCACTCTTTGACAGAGTTCTTCACTTGCAGGTGCAGAGTTGGCTTTCGTGCAGCCACTGTCTCCTCCTGAGCAGCCCAGCGGTCTTCCCACTCTTTGGCAGAATTCTTCGCATCCAGAGCTGAGTTTTTTGCAACCAGTGTCTCTTTTCGTGCAGCCCAGCGATTCTCCCACTCCTTGTTGGTATCCTTTTCATGCTCATGCAGTGCTGCCTTTCGTGCAGCCACCGTCTCTTCTCGAGCAGCCCAGTGATCCTCCCACTCCTTGTTGGTATCCTTGTCATGCGCATGCAGTGCGGACTTTGGTGCGGCAACCCTCTCTTGTGGAGAAGCCATTTTCTTTTGTCGAGCAGCCCAGCGGTCCTCCCATTCCTTGACGGTGTTCTTCACATGCTGAGCTGATTTTCGTGTAACCGCTTTCCTTTCTTGCACAGCCCAGCGGGCCTTCCACTCCTCCGTGGCATCCTTCACATACTCATTTTGAGCTGACTTTATTTCAGTCTCAGTCTCTTTTAGAGCATTCCAGTGGTCCTTCCACTCTTTGTGGAAGTTCTTGACATGCAGAGCTAATTCTTTTGCAGCCACTGCCTCTTGTTGAGCAGCCCAGCAGCTCTTCCACTCCTTGTCGGAGTTCTTCATTTGCATGTCCCGAGCTGCGTTTCGTGTAACCACCATCTCTTTTTGAGCAGCCCAGCGGTCCTCCCACTGCTTGACTGAGTCCTTCACACGCTGAGTTGAGTTTCGCCCCGCCACCGTTTCTTCTTGAGCAGCCCAGCGGCTCTTCCACTCATGGTCCGCGTTCTTTATTTGGACGTGCCGAGCTGAGTTTCGTGCCGCGACCATCTCCTCTCGACCAGTCCAGCGGCCCTCCCACTCCTTTACTGAGTCCTTCACATTCAGAGTTGGCTTTCGTGCTGCCACTGTCTCTACTTGGGCAGCCCAGCGGCTCTTCCACTCATGGTCTGCGTTCTTTATTTGGACGAGCCAAACTGAGTTTCGTGCAGCGACCTTCTCTTCTCGAGCAGCCCAGCGGTCCTCCCACTCCTTCACTGAGTCCTTCACTTTCAGAGTTGATTTCGGTGGTTCGACTGGCTCTTCTCGAGCAGCCCAGCGGTCCTCCCACTCCTTCACTGAGTCCTTCACTTTCAGTGTTGACTTCGGTGGTTCCACTCTCTCTATTTGAGCAGCCCAGCGGTCCTCCCACTCCTTCACTGAGTCCTTCACTTTCAGTGTTGACTTCGGTGGTTCCACTCTCTCTATTTGAGCAGCCCAGCGGTCCTCCCACTCCTTCACTGAGTCCTTCACGTCCAGAGTTGACTTTGGTGGTGCCACTGTCTCTACTTGATCAGGCCAGCAGGTCTGGCACTCCTGGTCTGTGCTCTTCCATGGGACTTCAATAACTGAGTTTTGTGGCTCGACCATCTCTTCTTGAGCAGCCCGGCGGCCATCCCACTCCTTGACTGAGTCCTTCACAGGAAGCCTCTGTGAGACAGGTTCCCCCACTGTCATCTCAGGGGTGCTGCAAGGAGCATCTTTGGTTGCAGCCTCCTTCTCATGCTCAGTGACCCCCACTTTCTCCATGTTGGCTTTGATGGCGTCCATCAGAGTCTGTATCATTTTGGCTTCCCCATTCTTCTGACAATGGAGGCATACACGGTCCAGGTGCTTGCGGTGCAGACTATTTAACAGGTCGGTTAACTGCGCTATGAGGTTGTTCAAGGCAGTGCCAGCAGTTTCAGCTTTATCCATGTCATCTTGGAGATCCCGTATAATCTGTTTCAAGCACTGGAACTCATGCTGTATCTTTGCCATTATCCGGGTCATCTTCTGGAGCTCAGGGTCTGTTTGGTTCTCTTTGGACTCTGAAGCAATAACCTGGCTGTTCACAACATCCTCTTTCTCCTGCTCTTTCTCCTTCTCCCCCTCCAAATTACTGAAGTAATGGTCCAAACCGTTGTACTCGACCATCCGCTCCATGTCGGGATTACAGTACTCGTGGGGGCAATTGCAGGTTGTGCGTTTGGCCTGTTGCATCGTGCTCTCTATTCAAATGTCTCCTTATTCAGGGATGGCTGTCAATCTTTTGAGCCTATTCTACTCTCAGTCAGAGACCAGTCTAGACTGAAGATAATGAAGAAGTCACCTGGCTTTTAAACCTCTGCTGGCTTTGATCTTTTGATGAAAGCAATGTCCCAGAGGAGAGACATGTTACCATGGCAACAGCAGGAGTGTGTACCTCTCAAGATGAAACAGTTGGAAATTATCATCTACACACACACATACACGCAAATTTACTTCCAAAATATAATATATATTATTAGTTACTCACTTTTGAAAGTAATTAGTTGCATTACAATATTACTGTCTCCAAATGGCAATAAATTACACTGCATTTGCATTACTTATGAATGACTTTCACTAAATTAATTGTAGAAAGTAGTCTGTTGTGGTGTATTGCATCTGATCTGATCTGGAGAGTGATGAAGCATCACGACGGTGTCAGCCCCTGATAATATTAATTGTTTTATATCTCATATTTTGATCTTCACATGGTTCTCTGCCACTGTGAAGCACTTTGTGATGGCTACTCTGTGAAAAGTGCTGTACAAATGAATTTTATTCACTTACTTAGTTTTAGTTTTTAGTTTTAGTTTAGTTTATTTGTTTCCTTCGTTTAAAACAACAACACAAAAACAAAAAAATGATGAAAATACATCAATGTCAGTTTGGACACAAAACAAACGAAAGAAAAGGAGCAGAAAGAAGAACAATCTTACCTACTTACCTACTATCTGAACAAACCACTGTCTGAGTTGCTGACACCAGCATTCTGCATACACACATAATTATCAAAACATCTGAAACAACAACAATTTCAAAGTTCAGGATATTAACTCATTGTGTAGTATTTCAACAAGACTGCTCAGTGTGTGTGACAAAACAGAGAGAAGAGCAAATGATTGAATGATGTGCTTTTTCTGTTGCCTTAAGACAATAAGATTCTGTAACTATACATAAGGTCACATGCCAGATTCATCAGATCATTCATTTTCAACAAGGTAAAGTGACTTTTTGGTTTGTTTTTTAGTGCAACAATTACAATATTGTGGAGTGCTATCTGTGAGGGGGCTAATTCTTTTCAGTCGCCTCTTTGGGAAAAGTGAGAGGCAGGTTTTTTTGATGAAGAGAAGCATCTCCGCATGCTGTTCCTGGTTTCATCAACAATGCGTGTCACCGAGCGAAAAAGCCTCTAAGTGTCCACACTGCTGCAAGGGGCTGACAGATATTTGCGAGACATTTTGGCAAGAGTAGGAAACCACATTTTGTAAACTCTCCAGGACTGCAGTGGCTTGTTATCTTGTTTAGATAGGGCCTCTCTGAGATATTTTTCAAACGCAATGGCCCCACCTACTGGTGCTTCTCTCAGTGACGCTGCTGCTCGCTCATTTGCCATCTCAGCAAACACACTGTCCAGACTGCTGCTACTGGCCCGGCCCTGGGCCTTGCATTGCTTTCTAGCAGGAGGTTCCCCCACATCTGCTTCTGCTCCAGACAGCTTGTGCAGCTCCAGCCTCTCCATGGCTTCTCCAGCACTGTTGATGTTTGAGAAGAAACAATCCTTGTATTTAAAAGAGAAAAATAAATATCTGAGCTGGTAACAGGCTCGTCTCAAGGTGCCAGAATGAATGTCAGCATATTGCTTTCAAAGCACTGAAACTTCAATTAACTTTAATTTACTTTATTAAAGGTATAATGGACGATTTTCTGGAAAAAGTCGAAGCCAAACGTCTGTTACTCACTTTTTGAAAAACGCGCATGCGCCAGACCGTCCTTCCTGCTCTGCTGCTCCTACGAGCCGCTTGACGGCGTGACGCAAGCATTTCTCCAGCGTGATGGACATGTTGGAGGACCAGTAGTTGAGACTCGCATCACGGTGTGTGAATGTGTGTGTGAATGGGTGAATGCGATAATGCAGTGTAAAGCGCTTTGGGCTCTGCTAATGCAGATGCAAAAGCGCTATATAAGTGTAGTCCATTTACCATTTACGCCATTCATTGGCTAAAACATCGTCCATTATACCTTTAAGTTATATAAAAGTAAATAATGACATCGGTAGCCGATTGTATGGAGTAAAAACAAAAAAAAAGGTGTTTGTCGTATCCTTGCACTCTTTTCCGTCTCTTCACCCCCTTTTTTGTTGTTGTGGCCTTGTCTGTTCACTTGTTAGTTCCTTTCACTGTTCACTTTTCTGTTCCCCTGTCAGGTCCAGCAATATTATGTATTGGTAGTCAAAACAAATAAAATAAATTATATTAAAAAAAAAGAAGTTAACAAGAGGAGCTTTATACTTATAAGCTCCTCTTGGAAAAGCAGATCTGTCGAGCACATAATACCGGCCAGACTCCCATTCTGCTGCTTCTATACTGAACAGGACAAGTTAGAAAAAAAAAAAAGAGAGAGAGAACGGCATTTCTGCGTGTGGAATCCTCCCCAATCCGAAGCGCAGTTAACTAAAGCCTGGTGCACATCACAGGATTTTTTCAATCTTCCTCAATTCAGAAACACACTAGAAGACAACAGAAGACAGATCGCACCAGATCTTCCTCTCCTGAGCTTCTAGTGTGTGGAGTGTGGAGCTCACCACACACTAGAAGATTCTTCATCAGAGAATCGGCTCCTCATCTTCCAAATCTCACGTAGTCAAACGTGACTTGTTGCGGTTTCTGTTCATTCCTGTGTTTACATCCATCTCCACTCTTAATAAGCGGAGAGCTCGTTCCCTCAGGTCATTCCATCATGCTGGCTTCGGCAGGCCGATCGGCCATCACCAGCTCGTCCGTCTGAATCTTGAAGTCCCACAGGACCTTGGCTTGGTTGTTCTCCACCACTTTCGGGGGTGTGCTCCATCGAGACTCTGGGGTCTCCAGCCCGTACTCGGCACAGATATTTCTGTATACTATGCCTCAGCCTGGTTATTACGTTCCATGTACGCATTTCCTGCCAGCGTCTTGCCCCCTGCGGTGATGTGCTGTACTGTTTCAGGGGCTTCCTGTCTCACTCTGCTCCTGGAATCTAGTCTAGTGAGATCCACCCCGGCCTCTTTTCATCTTGTGTTTAGGGTCTGTTCTTGTGCAGCCATGATCAGAGCCTCTGTGCTCTTTCAGTTCTGCCTTTTCCAGCCCCTGGAATGTTCTTCCTATGTCAGCCACTTCTCCAATT
The DNA here is from genome assembly GCF_902148845.1 of Salarias fasciatus. NCBI lineage: Eukaryota > Metazoa > Chordata > Actinopteri > Blenniiformes > Blenniidae > Salarias > Salarias fasciatus. The sequence goes on from NC_043751.1 coordinate 30,395,938, forward strand.
TGTCGGTGGTTCGTGCGATGTAGGGGTTTGTCTTTCCATGATCCCACCTCTGGCTTTTCTTTCTCACGGAGTTTCACTTGTCTGAGGCGTTCACTTAGCAGGTTGTCACTGGGGGCCATTTTCTGGATGTGTTCTTGGAGGGATGATGTTTCCTCCTGGATGGTGGCTCTGACGCTCACCAGTCGTCGGCCTCCCTCACTGCGCTTCGTGTCCAGCCTCAGGATGCTGGACTGAGGGTGAAACCCTCCATCCACTGTGAGGAGTTTCCTTGTCTTGATGTCAGTAGCTTGCATCTCTTCCAGTGGCCAGGGTATTATACCAGCAGGGCATCTGATTACTGGTAGAGCATACAAGTTAAAGGCCTGGATTTGATTCCTGCCGTTCAGCTGACTGTTCAGGACCTGTCTCACCCCCTGGAGGTATTTGGCTGTGGCTGACCTCCGGGCTGCTTCATCGTGGTTGCCGTTTGCCTGTGGAATCCCGTTATTTGAAGCTGTCTTCCACATTTCTTATGTTGCTTTCAGGTATTTCAATGGATTGTGTAGTGGTTGAAGTATAGGACAATAATGACAGCAACAACTTAATTTCTGATAATGACTTCCTATACTAGCCTTATTATGTAAGCCTACAGCATTTTTGCATTGCATTGTATGCACAGAGCTTGTTTTTTTCATTTGAGCATTGTGTGTTCTGGGCAGAATTAGTTTCACAGAAGGTTTGCAAATAGCGTAGGTGTGCTGTTTGTTCTACCAGCCAGTTTCACCTGGGTGTGTTTTGGGGTTTTAGTTTTGGCTTTTTGTCTATTCTTTTGTTTTGGGTGGATTTGGTTTACTGTCGATTTCATTGAATGCACTGTTTACTTTTTGGTTGCCACACAGATACTTGAGCCATTCACTGCCTCCGTCTCTGCTGCGCTTCCTACAGGTCTCGGAGTTCATATTTACTCATCATCGGAGGGGAATTTAATTTGAACATGAACCTTGGATGAGATCGGGTCTTCTGTCAGAACTGGATATAGAATATCTAAATCAGTAACACACTTAGAGTCATTCTTCTCCACTTATGGCATCTCAGGTGTTTGGTGCTTTTTGAATCCACGGGACAGATGATATTTCTTTTTCTTTTTTTTTTTAATGTACATCTTTTATTTATTTAACCTTTACTTATACAGGTGAGCCCATTGAAACCCAGATACACAAAAACTAGTTTTGTGTATCTTGTTATTGTGGTGACAAGAGAGATTTGTGATTATTCAAAGGAAATTACTCCAAATTGCAATCGAAAGCAGAACAAGAAATATCTCGATGGTCACCTGTTTTGGCAGGGTTAACGTTATTAAAATGCCCACGTTGCCAAGATGTTTATTTCTCTTTCAGAGCCCTCCAGTCTACATACCAAATGCATACTTCAAGAGATTTGATTCTGTGATGGAGTTTTTTGGTGTAGCTGTCCTTGTATTGTGATGCAACTTTAAAGTCCTCGGCAGACGCCCCCTGACCTCCTGACCCCAAGCAGACTCACAGACGGGGTTTCTTTCCTGTTTGTCCTGTTATGTTAAACAGATGCACCTCCCCCTGACCGGGCGTAAGGTCCACAAGGTATCTGTGGTTTCTAAGCTATTCTTCTGAATGCATCGGCAGCCACAGGGGCTTGAAGTGGGTTGGGTTGTTGGAATTTCTGTTCCTTTGTCACTTCATATGTTAAATGTGTGTCCCTTCCTAAGACATGTTGATGCGGGGGAGGGTATAGGTATCAGGCTGTATCTCAGAACTTCAGAACTCACACTGAACCAATGGCAGTGGTGCATCCTCTTCTGAGTACAGCTGGAATAAAAGGAATCAAAAAACTCATAGTTGGTGCATTTATTTAATAGAATTTCCACAATTCTTTATTCCAAGATTTATTAGTCAAAGGGTCTGTTTGCCCAAAGAACATCTGCTGAAGTCAAAAAAGGATGCATTTTAGTTCATCTTCTGTCCCAGGTTTTCCCGAAAGGCTCCCTGACAATATCATGGACGATTTGTTTAGTTTTAATCCAACCAAAAAGAAAGCCTTTTCTCATATTCTTAATCTGCTCTCACATCTGGAATCTCCGTCCGTGTCTGTAATCCGGAGATCTTGGGAGGAAGTTCTTCAAATTAATTTTAAAGAGTTCAGATTGGGAAGAGGTTTTGAGGAAAATGAATTCATCTTCAATGTGTGCAAAACATTCCCCCATCCAATTCAAAATAGTCTGTCGGATGCATTTGCTCAAATGTAAATTAGCCAAATCGTATCCTGAGATCGACCCTCCATGTGATCGATGTTCTCCTCCGGCCCCAAAATACAAATATTTTGGGGCAATATTTGTGAGGCACTACCTTCTGTACTGGGTGTCAGAATACCTGTTGAACCTCTTTTGCCTTTATTTGGGATCAGTGGCGAGGGTCCGACGGGGGTCTAACGCCCCCGGTCTAACACTTTCTCAGCTTTGCTTGGAAGACGCCTGATTTTGTAGAGGTGGAAAGATGCTGCCCCGCCGTCTGTGTCGCATTGGATGAGACACAGTGTACTGTTTAACCTTTAACTGGAAAAAAATCTGATTGACTATGAGAGGTTCTGAAAGAGGATTTTACCAGGTTTGGAGGTCTTTTTTGGACTATTTTGACCGACTGTCTACAAATATGCAAGATTAATGTTTCAGTGTTATTTCTGTTTCTTGTGCAGTAGTGTATTGTGTTATGTTCTTGTCTTTTTAAGTTCTGTAATGTGTCTCTTTTTTCTTATTGTGTGGAATTAACAGTGGGCCTGGGGTTGTTTTTGAGGGAGGGTGAGTTTATGTATGTATCTTTTATTATTGTTTATATATTTTTTATAATGAAAAATGAACATATGAAACATGCAAGCAGTGAAACGAAGGGCTCAGCCGGAGAGGGCTGGACTGAGGGCTGGGCCGCCCTTTAAAAAGCAGCTCTCACATGTAACCTGCTCAGTTTGGGCCACACAGCTTGCAGCCATGTTTGTCTCCATCGTGTTGGTGTGGCTCTGCATCTGCATCGTCATCTATAAGCTCAAACCTCGGAGGCCCAAGAACTTCCCACCCGGACCCCCTGTCCTCCCCTTTCTGGGGAACCTCCTGCACCTGAGCCTTGAGAACCCCCTGAAGGATTTGGAGAGGGTAAGAAACTACTCCAGTGACTGCAAATGAATTGTGTGTTTATTACATTTTAAAATACTAAATACAAGCTGGAGTTATTCAACATTTCTGTTGGTGCTTTTTGTTGTTGATTTAAAGTATGCAATCTGCAAAGCTGGAGCCAATCCAACCAACACTGCAGGTCACACACACTGGACTTTACCACTGTCGATGAACCACAGCTGATAAAGCCAACGCCTTTCGTCTACATAGTGCATTTAACAATCTCCTGAACTGAGTTATTTTCAAACTGAATTTCTAAATAATGTGAGAGAAGCTTTGTTGTTGCTGGACAGGTATGCCTGAACCTGCCTGTCCAGTTACACCAAGCAGGAAGTGAATAGTGACTTTTTTCTTCATGTTTCATTCAAAGGAAGTTTGAGTCACGCAGAATCATTGCAACTGTTTATGCTTTAGAGAAGTCATCAGATCTTTGCAGTGGTCTGACAGGATCAGCTTAAAGATGGTATCTACTGAAACCTGCAGGAAGGGTCACATCAAAACAGTGATGCCATTTAAAAACACAAGTCCACTCCAGCAAACCACAAATGTAAGATAATGAATCCTCCTGATTTCCATGTGAGAGAAATGTATTGAAATATTAGAATTTCTCTTCACAGTCTTGAGGTTTTACACCGCTGAATTAAACTGTCAGTGATATCTGGCGAGATAAGCAGCTTCACTGAGGTTGAACCTTGTACTTACCTCAAAGGAAGCACTTTGTGGACATCAACAAATCCTGTTTTTAACTGCTGAGCTGAGTTCTTCTCAAACTGTCATGTCACCTTGCTCCTTTCCAGCTGCGGAAGTTGTACGGCGATGTCCACAGTCTCTACCTCGGCCCCCGGCGGGCCGTGGTCGTCAACGGCCTGAAGGCCGTCAAGGAAGCCATCATCATCAAGGGTGCAGATTTTGCTGGACGACCTCAGGACATGCTCATTAATGATGTCACCAAGTCTCAAGGTGAAGAGGTCAAGTCAAGCCTCACGCAGACCTTATGCAACCACTTTGCAGCAACAACAAGCAATACCTGTGTCAGAGTTCACTCCACTGAAAACCTGTCGGTCAGAATCAGACATCAGGATGAAAATACAGCCAAACCCGACATGCCTAGAATGCAGTTTATCAGAATGCAGACAAAGTCTTCAGTCCTTACGAGCTTCAGTAAGAAAAAAGAGAGAGGTGAAGTTTAGGATCAATTCGGCCAGACTCTGACTGAACCTCAAATCTCTGGAAAAAGGTACAAATCCACTTTTATGGTTCCTGCAGCATCCAGAACAGTGTATTTTCAGTTTGGACAGCTCTTCTTGTGTACTTTCTCTCAGCATATAAATGCCTTCACTGTATTTACTGCACATTTAAATGATCCTGATTGCAGTTTTGCCCACCTAAATTCACATGTATTGACCGTATTGGCCCGAATATAAGACGACTCTGATTGTAAGACGACCCCTATTTTTCAAATATCATTTTGTCAAAATAAAAATATATTGAAGACAATAGTGTTACTCATAAAACAACTTTTTATTGTACAATTATTCTGGGAAACCTCACAACAGAGATAACATTTCATGTGATTTCAAATCAAGAAATATTACTGCAGTATTCAATAAAAAACTGTATTCTCTTTCTCAAAGTCTGAGGCGATGACTCAGTGAATAAGGAGCAAATAAGTAGCCTCAAAGGTTCAATAACTGCATTAATGATGTAAATAACTTTATAACCATCAAACTCAAGTTCTATTCAACTTCATGAACATTAATAATTCAGTCTATATCTTGGCGGCTTGGCAGTTGTTTGTTGACTCTGCTGCGTTGAACCATCAGTTTAACGTTGGGATCAAAACTTCGCCTCTGTTCTTTGCTCACTTGTCTGTCGTTCAAGCTCCTTCGTTCCAGATGGTCACATTCCTCCATTTTTCATCAGATCACTGTGACCACAGACAATATGACTGTGAAGCTTCATTCGCTTTCTGGTCACCGGTACTTTGGCTCCATCTAGCGGCGCGGATGTGTAACGACAACCTAGTCCTCGATTATAGCATGACCCCATTTTGAAGAATACAGTTTCTGGGAAAAAAATTGTCATATATTCAGGCCAATATGGTACTTTCAGTTGGTTGGATTTCTTATTGGTATAAGCTCAGTAAAAGTGGCAGGGTTGATTAAACGGTGTTGTATTCTTCTCTCTAAAGTCCGAGTGTCTGTTGCAGGAGTGATTCTGGCAGATTATGGCCCCGCGTGGAAGGAACACCGTCGTTTCTCCCTGATGACTCTCAGAAACTTCGGACTGGGGAAAAATTCAATGGAGGAGAGAATTCTTGGGGAGCTTCAGTACACCATTAAAACCCTGGAACAGAGCATCGGTACACAATCTGCTACGCTACAGTCAGCAGGAAAAGAAAAAAGCTTCCTGATGCTTAAGTTTTCTTTCATGTCTTTTACAGGCAAAACTATGTGTCCTCAAATTATGTTTCATAATGTGGCCTCCAACGTCATCTGCCAGGTTTTGTTTGGTACTCGCTACGAATACACCGATGAATTCATCCGAGTGTTTATTCGAAGCATAACTGAGAACACCAAGCTCATCAATGGACCATGGGCGATGGTGAGTTTCTCATCAGTGAAGCAAGAAGTGAGGCTCATTTAAAGGAGCTTTATCATGCAAAATCCACTTTTTTAAGGTTTTCAGCATGCCACAAAGTTGATTTCCCTTTAAAACCACCCCCAAAATGTTATTTTCCTTCTTCCACTAATGTCTGAGTAATCTCTTTCAGTCCGCTGCTCTCTACAGCAACCCCTCCCTTCGGGTAGAAAACAGCTCGTTTGAAACTCTTCAAAATTAAGTACGTCACAAAAGTTGAACTCCTCCCCACCACTCTTCTCCCACCCCACCCTGCGCAAGACAACACGCCCGCTTTCCTCTGACCCCCACCCCCCACCCCCGCCCCCGCAGGCCCTCGGCAATCAGCGTTGCCGCTTTTTTATCTCCGATTACGGAGGTAAACTTTAACCATCGTCTGAAAGCAACATCAACTGATGTAAGAGCAAGAGTCTGAAGGGTCTGCGCTTGGTGAGTTTCTAACAGGAAAAAGACATTTTCGCATGTCTTTGCATGTGGAGAAGCGAGAGCTACAGAGCTAAAGCTAACCCTTAGAGACGCTAACGCAGGGGTGCTCATTCCTGTTCCTGGAGAGCCCCTATCCAGCATGTTTTAGTTCTCTCCCTGCTTCAACACACCTGAATGCAATGACAGGGTCATCATTGTGTTTTGTTAGGTGCTTGACGATGACACAATAATTGGATTCAGGTGTGTTGAAGCAGGGAGAGAGCTAAAACATGCTGGATAGGGCTCTCCAGGAACAGGATTGAGCACCCCTGCACTAACGCATGACGTATTTGTTTTGAAGCTCCGATTGGTTGAAGTACGCTGTCAGTTAAAGTCCACAGGGGGAGAGGCGGGATTTTCAGTGAAACAGAGCGTTTTCTCTTCCGGGTTTCAGAATTAGCCCCCGAAAATCTTTTATTTAACACCAAATGACTTTTCCTTAGCGCCAAAAATAAACTATTACCATGTTAATGCCATTTCTAGGGTTTGGATGAGCTAAAGAAGCATGATACAGGCCCTTTAAATGAATGGGGAAAAAATGCCAGTTCTTGGCCATTATCTCAGTTATTTTTCACCGAAATGCTGAGAAAAGTCATAGCACACCATTCCTGGAAATTACACAAGTTTTGCTGTGACTTTCGTGGCGCTGCTCCAAACGGTGCGAAACTAGTTACGAGCCAAAGTTTTCGCATCAGAAGAATTAAACCCCGGCTAGGATAGTAATCTTTACGCCTTGCCAAAGCAGGCACAAAGAATAAAAAATCACGTCACAAACACATAATCGTTTCATGAACCCATCCGACGTGTTCAAAAGAAGCCTGACTTGGCAGAAACCCGCCCAATCTGGCAACACAGAGCTGCTCTGTCAGAGAGCTGTTTTGTGCGATTTTGGTGTCGTTTGACTTTCCTACAGTGACGAAGTACAAAACTGTTTATTCTTCTAATGCGTATAATGACTGCATCGCGTTGTTTGTTCTGTATTCTACCAGAAGAATTAAAAAAAAAAGAATATTAAGGCAAAAACACGACACAGATTTTATTTTGAAATCACTTATTTTGGAACACGTATCGCGTTTCCTTCGGACACCCGACTTGCTTCTGTCTGGATTGACGCAGTAGAGCTGCGGCGTCCGGAAAAAAATAGAATGCTAGTGGAAAGTTTCCGGAGCTCCAGACGGGCTCTGTAGCCGGACCGCAGCCAGACCGTGTCTGGTGTGAGCCGCGGCATTGATTTTTTTTTTTTTTTTTTTTTACATTTTTCAAATATCAGTTTGCAAACAACAATAATGAAAATACAAAAACACAAAATAAGAGCAATTACATAATGGGGGAGGTTTTCCGTCTTGGTTTTTTATTTTTCCTTCTTCTTCTTCTTTCCGTCACTGGTGAGATTTGTCCTTGAACGCAGTCCATTTCTGCCATTTTAAGTCCAAGTCCCTTTCTCTGACTCTGAAACGGAAGGTCAGTTTTTCCATGGTGTAAATTTCCTCAATAATGTCCAGCCATTGCTGAGGCTTTGGGGGGTCACTATGTATCTTTCTTTTCAATTATTCCTACAGGTATTAGACCCAGATATAAAGTGCATGGATCTCGGGGTAGTATTATGTTTAATATTTCCTCCATCATTCGAATTGCATTTGCAGCATTGATTTTAATGAGTACGGATTAGTTGCGGCGTCCGGACCGGAGCTGGAACACATCCAGTGTGAACCCAGCGTCGGACTGAAGAGAAGGAGAGACGAGAAAATGTTCCCATATAATGCATACATGCCTTTTCCACAGGAGTCAAGATGTCAAATTATTGTGAAGGTTGATGTTTGGGAAAAAAAGAAAACATGAGAGACTATAGAAATGATCAAATGATTGTCTCTCTTTTCTCCAGCTTTATGACTCTTTACCCATAATTCAAAACCTGCCGCTGCCCTTCAGGAAAGTCTTCAAGAATTATGAGGTAACCCTGAAAATAACTCTTCATCGGTCAATTTGGACAAACCTCTTATTGTGACTTGTGTTTTGCAGGCTGTTAAAAATCTTGTCCGTCAGTTACTGAGAGAGCACAAAGCCACCCGCGTCTCTGGAGATCCTCGAGATTTAGTCGACGCCTACCTGGACGAACTGGAGAAGGTGCGTCCTCAGATGAATCTTATGCTTCATTCACCACACAAACACAGATGTTTTGGGCCGTGGGAGGAAACCAGGAGGGAAAAACCCACACATACGACGGGGGGCCCCAAAAGAAACTGGACTTTGGTTATAACTTTTTGTTTTTTAATTTTCGCAATTATTTGAAACTGGCACCTTCAAAATACTCTCCTCTGGCTTGAATACAACGCTGCACCCGAGATTTTCACTGTTCAGAAGAGTCGGCGCCACCGTGCGTAGCTGTGCCTTTAAGATAGGACTTCGATTTCCCCTCCCCCGCCTGTATGCCTGCCTTACCTCTCCGCTGCTGCGGCTTGTCGTCCTCTGCTTGCCTGGTCTTCGTGATGTAATCTGATTACTCTTAAACGGCCCAAACCACTCAGACACCCTAAGAATCCTTCTTAAAGGCGCTATCTGCGATTTTAATTTAACCAGGACGAGAAAAATGCTTTTTACATCATGTAGTAGGAAGTCCATGCTACATTTCTGTGACAAAAAAAATCACACATTGCTCAGCGTGTGTGGGATATCTGGCCCCGCAAAGCGCTGCCTGAGGATTTAGCATGACGACCTCTCTGCTCCACTGGCGGCAGCAGCAGCGGGGGGGGCGGGGCGGAGCGAGGCCGTCTTCAGCGCGTGCACGACACCGGTAAACAGACCAGCATGGAAGCCGAAGGAGCGACAGGGAAAGTGGCGATACCTCCACTTGCTGTTACAAATTCATTTCTGCAGCTACTTTCTGCATTGAACATGCAGCGACAAGGTGAAATATGGTTTACCTGAGACGAAGTGGCCATTTATTTTGAACAAAAAAGAGTCGAAGTGGCTTCTGCTGTGTTTCCTCCGGAGGATTGTGCACGCGTACGGGATGTGCATGTAGCGTCGTGCACGCTGAGTGGGAGCAGAGCGGAGGGGGGAGTGGGAGGGTTTTCTCAATGTGAGGAACCAGTCAGAGAGCTCGGGGGCGGAGCCAACATTTCAAACTGAAGTCATCGCTCAGAATTGTGCAGAATCACGGACAGCTCCTTTGAAGAATGTCTGCAACATGGTGGCGTTTCTGCCGCTGTTTTTCCCAACAAAAAACAAAATGTTTTGACAGAGAGCTTATCAGTGGGTATCCGCCATCTTGAAAAATCGAAGAGGGGGTATAACTCTGTCAACATACACAATGACTGTCAGCTAACCGCATCACTGGGGAAGACCAAACCTGGCACAGTTATGCATGAGGTTATCCTGTAGCGACATCTAGCGGCCAAAGTCGGAACTTCATTGTATTATTTTATTAATAGAATTAGTCCGGTTTCTTTTGGGTCCCCCCTCGTAAATAAGACAGACACTGTGTGTGTGTGTGTGTGTGTGTGTGTGTGTGTGTGTGTGTGTGTGTGTGTGTGTGTGTGTGTGTGTGTGTGTGTGTGTGTGTGTGTGTGTGTGTTCTTGTACATACCCACAAGTAAGGACCAAAATTTGTTTTTCACCAACAGAGTGAGGACATTTTTGCAAAGTGAGGACATTTTTGCCGGTCCTCACTTTTCAACAGGCCCTTTTTGACCTTTTTGAGGGTTAAGACTTGGTTTTTGATTTAGGGTTACAATTGGGTTTAGGTTTAGGGCACAGGTTAGGGTTAGGCATTTATTTTTGATGGTTAGGGTGAGGGTAAGGGGCTAGGAAATGCATTATGTCAATGAGTGTCCTCACAACGATGTAAGTACAAATGTGTGTGTGTGTGCGTGCGTGCGTGCGAGCGTGTGTGTGCGTGTGTGTGGTGAGCTTGGACTCTCAGAGTTTATGTGTGCCGGTGAGCCGTCTCAGAGAGTCTCTCTTCAGCTGCTAACAGGCTAACAGGCCTCCATCCGGCCTTCAGGGTCTCGGTGAGGTGGCTTCTCTCTGCTTGAATCCTGCGGAGTGAAAAAACAGACCCTGTGTTCCTACTGAAGGTCCATCCGTCTCTAAGTCATTAGCGGGAGGAGAAATTAACCCCTTCTCAGATGGATCCACCTCACGGCTCAGTTCAGGTCCACAGTCATTCTGCACTAATTTGTCCATCTTGCGCCTGACTGCGACCTATCGGTTCATCTCTCCTTCGAGCCACTTGTTGGTCAAGGTCTCCAGCTGTTGGGCGACATTATTGGCTGCGCTCTTCAATTTCCAGCAGCTCGGTCCGGTGCATGACCGATTACCATCAGACCCGTCATCATAAATCCCAAGATGAGGTCGTCTCCCACATCTGCACCACGTCGGCCAGCAGCCAGACTCCCGTCCAGCCAGGCAGCTCCCCCACACCTCTGCTGCTCGTTCAAACAGTCCCGTCAATCACATTGAGAGACCCGTTCATCAATTCCATTCTGGATTTGGAGTTTCAAGCAGAGCTCCACGAGAGACGAAGGACAAAGCAGCGAGGGAGGGAGGAACGATAGGAGAGGAGGAAACGATGCAACCGCCTCCTTCAAGACCGAGAGCACAAAAAAAAACACGTCAGACCAATAAAATAACCTTCTCCTGTTGATATTGTGACAAAACTAAGTTAGTTACTAATGAAAATCACTGTAGTCTGAATACAAAGCCAGTTGTTGTACAGTTTGCTCGGTTTTTGGCCACATTGGATGCTCTTGTAGGCCGGTTTTGACCCACGGGCCGTATGTTTGACCCCTTTAACAACAAAGAAACATAGAGGCAAAGTCATGCTGCTCAGAATAGCTGATTTTACTCAGAGAACAGGGATCACGCTAAATAAATTAGCGAAAGCTGAAGTGAAGATCTCATTTTCCGCTGATATCAGTCAAGACATGAACGGCAGTGTGTTCACCTCGCAGAGAGGGGACGAGTCTTCGTTTTCAGAGGATCAGCTGGTCACTCTGGCGTTGGATCTTCTCGGCGCTGGGACTGACACCACCTCCAACACGCTGCTCACCGCTTTGCTTCACCTTCTGACCAAACCACACATACAAGGTAGCTTGGTGGTTTTCACTTCTTCAGACATGCCTGGGTGTTTTTGCTGCCTTGTTTCTGTTTATCTGTGATTGAAAGTATCCTTCATATGTGATCGACTTGCATCGTCACAACAGTGGTGTTCAGTGCGTTTAGTATTAGAGAATAAAGGACACGCTGTGTGCTGTTTGCTTTCAGAGAAGTGTCAGCAGGAGATCGACCGGGTGCTGGGAGGGAAGGAGCAGGCCTGTTATGAAGACAGACACAACATGCCTTACATGCAGGTGCTGGACAGAATCATGCTTTACGTTTTTCTTCAAACCATGAATTTTGTTATGATTTAAACATCATCCATTGATCTCCCAGACTGTTTTATCCATGCTTTTGAACAAGCAGATGAATGTGTTGTTGTTTTTGATCCAGGCTGTGATCCATGAAGCGCAGAGGATGGCTAACACCGTCCCCCTCAGCGTGTTCCACCACACCACCAAAGACACTGAGCTCATGGGATATTCCATCCCCAAAGTAAGAGTCGGCGGGTTCAGCAGGTTTCGGAAAACACGAGGTGCCGCAAAACTCTCACCGCTGCTTTCTTTTGGTCTGTGTTTTCCTCAGGGGACCATTATCCTGGAGAATTTGAGCTCAGTGCTGAGCGAAGAAGGCCAGTGGAAGTTCCCCCATGAATTCACCCCTGAGAACTTCCTCAACGAGAAGGGAGAGTTTTTCAAGCCGGAGGCCTTCATGCCTTTCTCTGCAGGTCCTGAACCAGCAGCGTTTTGGCGCATTCCAAAAGGATCTGTGATGTTTTTTCCTAAATCCAGCAGGTTGATTTGATTTCTGTCCTCAGGTCCCCGGGTTTGTCTCGGAGAGGGTCTGGCTCGCATGGAGCTCTTCCTCATCCTGGTCACTCTGCTGAGGAAGTTCAGGTTCATCTGGCCCGAAGACGCAGGAGAACCAGACTTCACTCCGGTCTACGGGATCACCATGACGACCAGACCGTATCGCATGAGGGTGGAGCTCAGGTCCCAATGAGGCGGTGCGCGAACACCGGGAAGAAAAGGAAGTGCACGAGGCACCGCTCAACGGGAAGATGAAGTAGATCATGTGACATGCGTCTCTCTTTCATTCTGGTTCATGGTTCTGGGTCGTGGTTAAAGCACAGCTTTCGGTAAAGATTGCTTTGGCATTACAATTCTGTTTTCTCCACAATAAAACTGTCTGTTTATCTCAAGCCTGAAAATAATTTAAACAAACGTGAACGTGTTTTCATCTGGTTTCTCGCTTTTTGCATGTGATTTCTTTGTGCCTCTCTTGACATTTTCCATCGTTTTGTGTCCCTTGTTGTCTGCTGTGTATCTCTGTGATGTACATTTCTTGGGAATTGGAGATACAAAAACTCATCCTTGGTGAATTTATTTTATAGAATTTCCACAACAATTCTTCATTTCCGAGATTTATTAGGAATGGTCAAAGGGTCTGTTTGCACAAAGAAAATCTGCAGGAATCAAAAAGGATGCATTTTAGTTCATCTTCTGTCCCAGGTTTTCCCGAAAGGCTCCCTGACAATATCATGGACGATTTGTTTAGTTTTAATCCAACCAAAAAGAAAGCCTTTTCTCATATTCTTAATCTGCTCTCACATCTGGAATCTCCGTCCGTGTCTGTAATCCGGAGATCTTGGGAGGAAGTTCTTCAAATTAATTTTAAAGAGTCAGATTGGGAAGAGGTTTTGAGGAAACTAAATTCATCATCAATTTGTGCAGAACATTCCCCCATCCAATTCAAAATAGTCTGTCGGATTCATTTGCTTAAGTGTAAATTAGCCAAATTGTATCCTGAGATCGACCTCCATGTGATGGGTCCCAAATACAAATTGTATTGTCCCAAAATACAAATATTTTGGGACAATATTTGTGAGGCACTACCTTCTGTACTGGGTGTCAGAATACCTGTTGAACCTTTTATCTGGGATCAGTGGCGGGGGTTCGGCCTTACCTGCTGGGGGTCTAACGCTAATCACTTTCTCAGCTTTGCTTGCAAGACGCCTGATTTTGTAGAGGTGGAAAGATGCTGCCCTGCCCTCTGTCACATTGGATGAGACACAGTGTACTGTTTAACCTTTAACTGGAAAAAATTCTGATCGACTATGAGAGGTTTTGAAAGAGAATTTTACCAGGTTTGGAGGCCTATTTTGGGCTGTTTTGACTGACCGTCTACAAATACGCAAGCTTAATGTTTCTGTGTTATTTCCGTTTCTTGTACAATAGTGTATTGTGTTATGTTCTTGTCTTTTTAAGTTATGTCATGTCTCTTTAATTGTGTGGAATTAACAGTGGGCCTGAGGTTGTTTTTGAGGGAGGGTGAGTTTACTTTTTTATAATGAAAAAGGATTAAATATATTAAACACAAAAGCAGTGAAACAAAAGGCTCAGTTTGAGAGGGCTGGACCGAGGGCTGTATTACATCCACAATGATGCTCCAGACCATGGTATGACTTCAGTGAATGAAGCTTTATTCTGGCATACATTTCCCATCATGCACAGGGCGTGAACAGCGCCTACAGATACCTGACGTCGTCACCAAGTGACCAGACACCACATCCCCCCCCCCCTTTCCAAAACACCAAAAACAACCCAGTGCTTTAGCTATGACAAGATAAAGTGATGCAGTGATACAACCTGTCTAGATAAACTGGGTAGACTACCGGTTTACCTCCATAGCCCCGCGGATTATTCTGCCACGTCACGGGATATGTACCTAAACTCAAAAATCCGTGACGTAGTCCTGGAAGTATGCGGGCCTCTGGCGGGCCCTGACTGGACGAGCTTCTGTCTGCACTGGCTCAGATGGCACAGCCAACTCAGAGGGTTGCCCCGCCGGGGTCTCCACCTGTGCTGGAGTCTGCCAGCGCACGAGGAGGGTCCCAGACCTCATCTGTTGTAATGAGATCTGAGGCAGTCAGCAGACCAGGCAGTGATGGCGGCGCCACCCGTCGGAGGCGACTGGCAGTCCCAGTGGCCAGTCCCAGCTGTGCTGCGACCTGCAGCAGTGCAGATCAGAATGAGAGCAGTTTGTGGGAGCGAGTGGGTCGCTGGACTCGAACCCAATCCGACACGGCCAGTGCTGGATGCCTTACACGATGTTCCTCATCAAACCGCCGTTTCATACGCCGTTGCTGCTCCACCACTCTGTCGCCGGTGGAGGTTGTCGCTGCTGGGACACTACTAATGGGGCAGCATCAGGAGGGCCGGTGAGCTACCAGTCGTGTAGTGTGGTGTTGCTCTGTAATGCATCAATGTGCTCTGCAGAGAGTCTGAAAATGGGAGGCCGTCTGCCATGTGTGTCCTGAGCCTGTTCTTCAAGGTCTGATTAAACCTCTCCACGCCGCCATTGGCCTGTGGGTGGTACAGGGCAGTCCTTATGTGTTCAATCCCCCTCCCCTCCATGAAAGCCGCAAAGTCAATCGAGATGAACTGTGGCCCATTATTCGTGGTAATGGCATCAAGGACGCCCCAGCGGGCGAACAGAGAGGAGAGGAAGCAAATGACCACTGCAATAGTAACAGACCCAGCCGGCAGCACTTCTGGCCATTTGGAGTGGAGATCATAGGCCACCAGTAGGAAGCGCTGATGATGCGGGGTGCCGTGGAGTTCGCCACAGATGTCCACCTGGATGTGGGTCTACGGTGTCTGAGGCCACGGTACGGGCTGCAGAGGCGGGGAAGGAGGTGGGCCGGTTTTACTGCTGGTGAGGCAGGCTGCACAGACCCGGACTAGATCCTCAATGTCTCTGTCGATGCCTGGCCACCAGATAGCCGTCGTGGACCGTGGCCAAGACACGTTCTCTCAGAGCGCTTGGGATCACTGTGCACAGCCCCCTAGCCACGCAGACATCATTCCAGCAGGAGAGGTCATTCCTGACTCGGTGAAAGGGTGCCAGTTCCTCCAGGACCCTGGCCGGCCAGCCACCATGAATATAGACACACAGCTGTTGAAGCACGGGGTCCTTTGCTGTCCAGAGGTTGCCTGCAGATCTGAGAGGGAAACGGCTACCTGAAGGGGCTTGTGCAGCATGAGGATCAGTTCTGGTTCCGCGGAGTCCTGGGTGGTGTCTGGAGTGGAGTTAGGCGTGGCTCTGGAGAGAAGATCTGCCACCACATTTTCTCTGCCTGGCGTAAACTATGTGGAGAAGTTGTACGCCTGCAGCCTCTCAGACCAGCGATACAGGTGCAGCAGTTTGTGACCTGATCCACTGGTAGCCAGGAGAGCTGTGAGGGCCTGGTGGTCGGTCCGCAGTGTGAAGTGCCTGCCGTAGAGGTACATGTGCCACCGCTCACATGCCCAGACGCAGGCCAGCGCCTCCGTTTCCCCACAGAGTACTTCTGCTCAGTTGGAGTGAGTGTCCGTGAGGCGAACGCCACCGGGCGTTCCACCCCTTGGTGGCGCTGTGACAAGACTGTGCCGACTGCGGTGTTGGAGGCATTACAGGTGACAAACATGGGGCTCTCCAGGCCAAAGTGAGCGAGCGCAGGTGGATAAGTTATTTGTGACTTGAGCCGGCGAACTGCTGCGGAGCATGCAGCAGACCAGGTCCAGGGGACGCCCTGTTTAAGGAGGTCGCACAGTGGTACAGCGGTCTCGAAGTAGAGGGGGAAGGAAGCGCAGGTAGTAGGCGGTCATCCCCAGGAATGAGACCAGCTGCGCAGGACAGGAGGGCTCAGGCAGGCGCAGGATGGCATCAACATTAGAATGTAGCGGACTCAGACCCTCGGCAGTCAGGCGGAACCCCATGATTTCGATGGCAGCGGCTGCGAAGATGCACTTCTCACCGTTGAGTGTGAGGCTGTGACCCGCGAGCACGTCCAGTACTTTGGAGAGGTGGTCATAATGCAGTGTTGCTCCGTGCGCAACGATGTCGTCCAGGTAAACAACCACACCAGGGATGCCTGCGAAAATGGTGACCATAATTTTCTGGAAGCAGAACTGAGTCCAAAGGGCATGCGGGTGTAGTGGAAAACCCCCATGTGGATCACAAAGACAGTAAGGTTGTGGCTGTCCAGATATAGGGGAACCTGCAGGTAGCCCTGGTGAAGGTCTAGCTTAGAGAAGACTGTTGAGCCATGGAACTGCGCAGAGAGCTCCTCCACTGTAGGTAGCGGGTATTTATCTGGGACCACAGCTTTGTTCACCTGCCTGAGATCAACGCAGGGGCGCAGACCACCCGTCTTCTTCTTAGCCACCACCAGATTGGAGATCCAGGGCGACACGTTGATCCGTTCAATGATGCCAGCATCCAGCAGTTTCTGCAGCTCGGCGGTGACATCATCACGCAGGGTGAGGGGTAGCCGGCGCAGAGGCTGGATGACGGGGCGCACCGTGGGGTCGATGAGCGGCTGGTGGTTGAAGGCGGTGAGGCAGCCAAGCCCGGTGAAAAGCGATGGCCAACGCTGCTGCCACGGTGTCGTCACTGTCAGGATGATGGCACCGAGGTTGTCAGTGATGGAGAATCCCAGGGCACAGAAGAGGTCAAACCCCAGGAGGTTGGCACTGTGGCTGGACACCTGGAACGTGAAGGCTGGGAGGACTCTTGAGCTATAACTCACAGAAAAGGTGGTGGTGCCGATCATGTTGATTTTAGAGTGTCCATACCCATACAGTTCAACCGCTCCTGCCTTAATAGTGTGTTTTGGAAAGAGCTGGCGGACTGTGGACTCACTGAGGAGGGACCTGGAGGCAGCTGTGTCCAGGAGCAGGGGTAAACACACACCATCCAGCTCCACGGTGCACCAGGAGAGAGGCTTGGAGGCTGAGCCCACGGAATGGATGGTGGTCGGACTGGACGGGCGAGATGAGTGGCGCTGGGTTCTTGTAGCTGCTGGCACTGAGCGGCACATTTTAGCAAAATGATTGGGTTTCCCACAGCATTGACACCTCTGTCCTATGGCTGGGCAGACCGGTGCACGTGTGGGGTGAGACAATGAGCCGCAATTCCCGCAGGGTCGGCACGCTGAGTGATTCCGGTAACCCGCGACATTAACCTCCAGCTCGTCAGGGGGGTAAGTGGGGTCGGGAAGCGGAGCCGCCGGGGCCACTGTCTGTGCGAGTGAAGCCGAGTGTGATGAAACTGGGTTCGCACGCGTTAGCCGTGATGCTAACTGCGCAGTCGTCTCCAGCTGAAACGCCATCTCCACTGCATTGGATAAGGGCAGATCATCCGGTGCCATGAGCAGTCTTTCACGTAGTTTCAGATCAGCTGTATGCTCCGCCAGCTGATCGCGAATAAACTCATCCGAACCAAACATCGAAGGTCCATGACGTACTGATGAACGGGCTCACCTGGTTTCTCTCTGCGCTGTCGGAAAGCGATCTGTCGGACGATAATGCTCTATGGAGCCGCGAAATGTCCGGCCGGTAAAGCTACACAGTCCTGGTACTTCTTTGCCGGTCCGAGGGTGCAGAAGATGCGTTATCCCTCGGTTCCCGGGCTAGCCGCGCTTCACTGGCATCGGCTCGCCTGGCGGCGGTAATAAAAGTCTGAAAGGACTCATACCATCGAGTCCAGGGGATCGGCGGCTCGCCCGGCAGAGTGAGGAACTGAGGAAGAGGCATAAGAGGAAGCTCCATCCTCGTCACCAATATTACATCCCCAATGATGCTCCAGACCACGGTATAACTTCAATGAATGAGATTTCATTCTGGCATACATTTCCCATCATGCATAGGGCACGAACAGCGCCTACAAATACCTGATGTTGTCACCACGTGACCAGACACCACAGACTGGGCTGCCCTTTAAAAAGCAGCTCTCACATGTAACCTGCTCAGTTTGGGCCACACAGATTGCAGCCATGTTTTTCTCCATCGTGTTGGTGTGGCTCTGCATCTGCATCGTCATCTATCAGCTCAAACCTCGGAGGCCCAAGAACTTCCCACCCGGACCCCCTGTCCTCCCCTTTCTGGGGAACCTCCTGCACCTGAGCCTTGAGAACCCCCTGAAGGATTTGGAGAGGGTAAGAAACTACTCCAGTGATTGCAAATGCATTGTGTATTTATTACATTTTAAAATACTAAATACAAGCTGGAGTTATTCAACATTTCTGTTGGTGCTTTTTGTTGTTGATTTAAAGTATGCAATCTGCAAAGCTGGAGCCGATCCAACCAACACTGCAGGTCACACACACTGGACTTTACCACTGTCGATGAACCACAGCTGATAAAGCCAATGCCTTTCGTCTACATAGTGCATTTAACAATCTCCTGAACTGAGTTATTTTCAAATTGAATCAATAAATGATGTGAGAGAAGCTTTGTTATTGCTGGACAGGTATATATGAACCTGCCTGTCCAGTGTCCAGTTACATCAAGCAGGAAGTGAATATAAGACTTTTTTCTCCCTCCTGCTGTTTCATACAGAAGAAAGTTTGAAACACAATCATCAAACAATCATTGCAACTGTTTATGCTTTAGAGAAGTCATCAGATCTTTGCAGTGCTGCGACAGGATCGGGTTAGAGATGGTATATACTGAAACCTGCAGGAAGTGTCACATCACTGATTTGACATTTCCTCACTTTTCTGCTTTGAAAGAGCACCTCAGTGTGCATAAGTGATGCCATTTAAAAACACAAGTCCACTCTAGCAAACCACAAATGTAAGATAATGAATACTCCTGATTTCCATGTGAGAGAAATGTACTGAAATTTTAGAATTTTCCAGGACAGCATTGAGTTTCTACGCCACTGAATTAAAATGTCAGTGATATCTGGCGAGATAAGCAGCTTCACTGAGGTTGAACCTTGTACTTACCTCAAAGGAAGCACTTTGTGGACATCAACAAATCCTGTTTTTAACTGCTGAGCTGAGTTCTTCTCAAACTGTCATGTCACCTTGCTCCTTTCCAGCTGCGGAAGTTGTACGGAGATGTCCACAGTCTCTACATCGGCCCCCGGCGGGCCGTGGTCCTCAACGGCTTGAAGGCCGTCAAGGAAGCCATCATCATCAAGGGTGCAGATTTTGCTGGACGACCTCAGGACATGCTCATTAATGTTATCACCAAGTGTCAAGGTGAAGAGGTCAAATCAAAGCCTCACGCCGACCTTATGCAACCACTTTGCAGCAACAACAAGCAATACCTGTGTCAGAGTTCATTCCACTGAAAACCTGTCGGTCAGAATCAGACATCAGGACGAAAATACAGCCAAACCTGACATGCCTAGAATGCAGTTTATCAGAATGCAGGCAAAGTCTTCAGTCCTTACAAGGTGGAGTCAAAAAAAAAGAAGAAGGTGAAGTTTAGGATGAATTACTCGTCACTCTGAATGAACCTCAAATCTCTTCAAAAACGGGCAAATCCACTTTTATGGTTCCTGCAGCATCCAGAACAGTGTATTTTCAGTTTGGACAGCTCTTCTTGTGTATTTCCTGTCAGCATATAAATGCCTTCACTGTATTTACTGAACATTTAAATGATCCCGATTGCAGTTTTGCCCACTTAAATCCAAATGTAATTCCAATTAGTGGAATTCTTATTGGTATAAGCTCAGTAAAAGTGGCAGGGTTGATTAAACGGTGTTGTATTCTTCTCTCTAAAGTCCTTGAGTGTCTGTTGCAGGAGTGGTTCTGGCAGATTATGGCGCCGCGTGGAAGGAACACCGTCGTTTCTCCCTGATGACTCTCAGAAACTTCGGACTGGGGAAAAATTCAATGGAGGAGAGAATTCTTGGGGAGCTTCAGTACACCATTAAAACCCTGGAACAGAGCATCGGTACACAATCTGCTATGCTACAATCAGCAGGAAAAGAAAAAAGCTTCCTGATGCTTAAGTTTTCTTTCATGTCTTTTACAGGCAAAACTTTGAGTCCTCAAGTTATGTTTCATAATGTGGCCTCCAACGTCATCTGCCAGGTTTTGTTTGGTACTCGCTTCGAATACAATGATGAATTTATCAGAGTGTTTATTCGAAGCATAACTGAGAACACCAAGATCCTCAATGGACCATGGGCTATGGTGAGTTTCTCATCAGTGAAGCAAGACGTGAAATCCAAACACTGAAATCAGATAAACTGCATTCTCATTACAGTAATACGAATGTGGTGCTGTTTTTTGTTGTTCTACTGGGAGACTTCAAAGCCCACGTGGGCAGCGACAGCAAGACCTGGAGGGGCGTGATTGGGTCACACAGCCTCTCTCATCTGAACCCAAGTGGTGTTCTGTTGTTGGACTTCTGTGCTAGCCACAGTCTGTCCATAACGAACACCATGTTCAAGCACAGGCGTGTCCATAAGTGCACTTGACACCAGGACACCCTAGGTCGGAGGTCGATGATCGACTTTGTTGTCGTGTCAACTGACATCCGGCCACGTGTTTTGGACACTTGGGTGAAGAGAGGAGCAGAGCTGTCGACCGATCACCACCTGGTGGTGAGTTGGATTCGCTGGCAGAAGAGGAAACCAGACAGACTTGGCAGACCCAAACGTGTTGTGAGGGTCTGCTGGGAACGTCTGGTGGAACTCTCTGTCAGCAGGATTTTCAACTCCCACCTCCAGGAGAGCTTTTCTCATGTCCCGAGGGATGCTGGGGACATTGAGTCCAAGTGGGCCATGTTCTCCACCTCTATCGTCAAAGCAGCTGCTCGGAGCTGTGGTCGTAAGGTCGTGGCAGCAACCCCCGAACCCGGTGGTGGACACCGTAAGTAAGGGCTGCCGTCAAGCTGAAGAAGGAGTCCTATCGAGCCTTGTTGGCTCGTGGGAGTCCTGAAGCAGATGACAGGAACCGGCAAGGTACCGGGGGTGGATGACATTCGCTGCAAGTACCTTCAGTCTCTGGATGTGCAGGGACTGTCTTGGTTGACACGTCTCTGCAACATCGCATGGCGGTCAGGGACGGTGCCTCTGGATTGGCAGACTTGGGTGGTGATTCCCCTTTTTATAAAGGGGGACCAGAGGGTGTTTTCCAACTATAGCGGGATCACACTCCTCAACCTCCCTGGGAAAATCTATTCCACGGTACTGGAGAGGAGAATTTGACCGATGGTTGAACCTCGGATCCAGGAGGAACAATGTGGTTTTTGTCATGGTCATAGAACACTGGACCAGCTCCATACCTCCATAGGGGCTCGAGGGTTTGTGGAAGTTTGCCCTACCAGTTCACGTGTTTTGTGGACTTGGAGAAGGCGTTCGACGGCATACCTTGTGGTGTCTTGTGGGGGGTGCTCCGGGAATACGGAGTCCAGGGCCCCTTGTTAAGGGCCGGCCGGTCTTTGTATGACCGGAGTAGGAATCTGGTCCGCATTGCCGGCAGTAAGTCGGACCTGTTCCCGGTGCATGTTGGACAGGATTTCATCTCTGCTTTTTGCAGATGATGTTGTCCTGTTGGCTTCATCGAACCCGGACCTGCAGCATGCACTGGGGTGGTTCGCAGCCGAGTGTGAAGCGACAGGGATGAGGATCAGCACCTCCAAATCCGAGGCCATGGTCCTCGACCGGTGGCTTGCCCGCTCCGTCAGTGGAGAGACTCTGGCCCAAGTGGAGGGGTTTTAGTGTCTTGGGGTCTTGTTCTCGAGCGGAGGAAGGATGGAGCGTGAGATTGACAGGCGGATCGGTGCAGCGTCTGCAGTGATGCGGTCGTTGTGTCGGTCCGTTGTGGTGAAGAAGGAGCTGAGCCGAAAGGTGAAGCTCTCAATTTACCGGTCAATCTACGTTTCTACCCTCACCTATGGTCATGAGCTTTGGGTCATGACCAAAAGAATAAGATCCCGGATACAGGTGGCTGAAATGAGCTTCCTCCGTAGGGTGGCTGGGCACTCCCTTAGAGATAGGGTGAGGAGCTCAGTCACCAGGGAGGAGCTCGGAGTAGAGCCGCTACTCCTCCACATCCAGAGGAGCAGCTGAGGAGGCTCGGGCACCTCTTTAGGACGCCTCCTGGACGCCTCCCTGGGGAATTGTTCCGGGCATGTCCCACCGGGAGGAGACCCTGGGGAAGACCGAGGACACGCTGGAGAGACTATGCCTTTGGGCTGGCCTGGGAATGCCTTGGGATCCTCCTGGATGAGCTGGAGAAATATATGGGGACAGGAAGTCTGGGCATCTCTGATTAGACTGCTGCCCCTGTGACCCACTCCCGAATAAGCAGTCGAAGATGGATGGATGGATGGATGGACTACAGAATTGTAAAATAAAATGATTGTCTGTCTTCTCTTTTCTCCAGCTTTATGACTCTTTACCCATAATTCAAAACCTTCCGCTGCCCTTCAGGAAAGTCATCACGAATTATGAGGTAACCTTGAAAGTAACTCTTCATCAGTCAATTTGGACAAACCTCATATTGTGACTTGTGTTTTGCAGGCTCTTCGAACTCTTGTCCGTCAGCTACTGAGAGAGCACAAAGCCACCCGAGTCCCCGGAGATCCTCGAGATTTAGTCGACGCCTACCTGGATGAACTGGAGAAGGTGTGAACTCAGATGAATCTTATATGCTTCATTTACCACACAAACAGATGTTTTAGACCGTGGAAGGAAACCAGAGTAACATGGGAAAAACCCACACATAAATACGCAAAGACAGAACTCCAAGTCTTCATTTGACCAGTGCTGATTGAAGAAGAGCAATGACACTTTCAGCATTCAAAGATCAATTGAAGCCAGTTGCAGAACCCAGATTCTTAGTGTGGTTTGGGAGTATGACATGCGTATGTGTAGTGAGCTTGGAATCTAAGAGTTTATGTGTGCCGGTGAGCCGTCCCAGAGGATAGAGTCTCTCTTCAGCTGGTAACAGGCCTCCATCCGGCCTTCAGGGTCATTGTGTCCATGGAAGTCGGAGACGGTGAGGTGGTTTCTCTATGCTTGAATCCTCCGGAGTGAAAAAAACAGACCCTGTTCCTACTGAAGGTCCATTAGTCTCTCAATCGTTAGTGGGAGGAGAAATTAACCCCTTCTCAGATGGTGCAAAAAATTATGTTGGTGCGGTCTTCTTAGATTTCAGCGCAGCCTTTGATGTGATAGATCACAACTTGTTGCTGGACAAACTGTCTGCATATAGCTTTTCTGGTTGTTCTCTGAACTTAAGTGGTTTAATAGCTATTTAACAAATAGATTACAATCAGTACATGTAGTGGCGAGATATCTTACAAAAAAAAACTTTACCTCGCCACTTGTGCAGGACTCGAAGTTTCTGACGCGCAAAATCCACTCCAATTAAGAAAAAAGGGCAAAACGGATATAAAAACGATTTCCATTTATTAAACCATAAAGCCACAAAAATAACACAATCCGTTACTGCCAAAACCTAAGGAGTACAACAAAAAACTTTGACGCAACCAATCGGTCAGAAAACTGTAGCTCCTCGTCCTGCTCCAATTCACTGTATGACACTGCGCATGTGCCCCTGAACATGAATAAACCATGCGCCTCACGTGACCAACTGCAGGGCGTCAAAAGGAGCTTCACTTAGCAATTAAAAGCATAAATAATAAACACACAAAACAATACAAAATATGATCATGAACCTCTTTACAAAATATATTATTATTTTAAACAACTTAATTACTGTAATCAAATGCACAGAATAAACAATTTGTAAATGGCTCCAACATCCCGGCCCCTAATTGTGCCTGTGAACTACAAAACAATTACTCATTACAAGTTCTTAGAGCCATACAAGTAATATTTCTTCAAACAAACAACATATTGTCCATATAGGAACTTCGTCCTCCTTAAAACCAGAATAAATTGAGTAACAACAGGAACTCTTCAACAGTCTTTTTGGTGGATGTGTGCAAAAAAAAAAAAAACAAAAAAAAGAGAAAATGGAGTCAGAGGTTCCAGAACATGACTCACCGTTGGAGACCAGCCTTTACCACTGTCTCTATTGTGACATGTAAAAGAAAGCTACATGTCAGCCTCAAGCAGCATACAGAGCTTGGAAACAGGCCGAAGAAGAACACTTGTGCTGGTCTTCACCTTCGCCTGTCGAACGTATCCTCTACTGTCCTCCAATGTTTCAATCACTCGACCCATAACCCATGAATTCCTCGGGGCTGTGACATCAATGATAAGGACAATGTCACCTTCAGTGGTATTCCGTTTTGGACAACACCACTTTTGCTTCTCTTGTAAAGTCAGCAAATACTCCTTGGTCCAGCGTCTCCAAAATAAATCACTCAGGTACTGGATCTGCCGCCACCTGCGTCTGGAGTAAATGTCACTCCTGTCGAAGACGCCTGGTGGTAATGGTGTTTTGGCTTTCAACAATAACAGGTGATTTGGAGTTAAAGCTTCCACATCACTTAGATCACTGGAAACCTTTGTAATGGGACGGCTATTTAGGATCGCTTCAACTTCACATAGCAAGGTTTGCAGCCCTTCCTCATCGACTGTTTGCTGTTTCACAACTGAGTTGAGGACCTTCCTTATGGTTCGTATCTGCCGCTCCCAAATACCACCAAAATGTGACGCTGCAGGAGGATTGAACTTCCAAGTGATGCCTTTGGCTACCAAAGTGTCTTGAATCTTTGCACCATTCAAAGCTTGCACTGCCTCTCGCAGCTCACGTTCTGCACCTACGAGGTTTGTTCCATTGTCAGAACGAATCATCTTGACTTGCCCCCTGCGAGCAATGAATCTGCGCAGTGCATGAATACAGGAACTCGTGTCCAAAGAACTTGCAAGCTCAATATGCACTGCTCTCATTGTTAAACAGGTGAAAACCACACCATACTTCTTTATCATGGTCCGACCTCTTTTAATTTCAAAAGGACCAAAATAGTCCATGCCAACATTTGTGAATGGCGGCTCGTCAGGTACAAGTCTTTCACTGGGTAGATCTGCCATGATTTGACTTCCTGGTTTTCCACGCTGCCGTTTGCAGGTTACACATTTTGCCAGAACTGTCCGAATGACTGAATGTGCTCTTAATATCCAGAATTGCTGCCGCACCTTTGACAAAACATGATTTCTGCCGCTGTGTCCAAGATTTTCATGAACTGATATGAGAATGAGAGAAGTGATGTGCATATCTTTGGTTAAGATTGCAGGATGTTTTTGTTCTTCGTGCATTGCGGACTTATTCAACCTGCCACCAACTCTCAATATGCCATTCTGAATGACAGGTGACAGCTGATAAAGACAGCTGTCCTTTGGCATTAACTTTCCTTCCTGAAGCATGGTGATCTCTTTGTGGAATCTTTTAGCTTGACTGAAACGGACCACCTCCAACTCAGCTTCTGTAATGTCACTCACAGAGATGGACTGGCTGGGACATGAAACCTTGAAATCCGTCATTTGTTTCTCAAGCTCAATCCTTTGACTTTCTTCATCGAGTCTTCTTTCTTCAAGAGATGTTTTTACGTCCTTTCTCTTTTGGGCAAAGAGCTTCAACATGCGTTTCAGTTTGAGGAACCATGCAATACCACGTTTAAGGCGATACCAACTCGAATAATGCTTAATGAGTTGGGAGGTTGCATCCATATTCTCACTGACACAAAGTGTGCAAACAGAGACTTCTTTCACCTCTGGATCACAACTGAGGGGCTGAGTCATGCTGAGCGGGATATCTGGCCACTCAGATTTTGGCTTTGTCAGAAAGTCTGGACCCCTGATCCAGGTTTCTGCCTTTAGAAAGGCATTCATAGCAAGTCCTCTGGAAGCAAAATCTGCTGGATTGGCAGAGGAGTTCACAAAATTCCATTGAGACACCTTTGATTTGTCTCTTATTGCAGCAACTCGATTCGCAACAAATGTGTGGTACCTTGCACTCTCATTTCCGAGGTACTGAAGGACTGAAGTGCTGTCGGTCCAAAAGACAGACTCCTTCAGTTTAAGATCCAGTTCTTCTCTCACTACCATGTCCATTTTTGCTGCTACGACAGCAGCTGTGAGCTCAAGTCGAGGTATGGTAACTGGTTTCAGAGGCGCGACCCTGGCTTTTCCGATAACAAAAGCACTGTGTGTCTGGTTCTGCTTGTTTCTGGAGACCAGGTAGGTGACTGTACCATATCCCTTCTCACTTGCGTCCGCAAAGTGGTGCAGCTGTGCTGATATGGTCTCACCAAAGTTAGATGGTTTCAAACATCTCTCCACCTGAAACTCTGCCAAATGCTGCAATGTTGACACCCACTGTTCCCACTGTAGAGAGAGAGCTTCTGGCATGTTGTCATCCCAAGCATGCTTTGTTCTGCACAGCTCCTGCAGAATGTGCTTCACAGGAAGGATGAGTGGAGCCAGAATTCCAAGTGGATCATATACTGAACTCACCATTGAAAGCACTCCTCTCCTTGTCAGTGGCTTGTTCTGAATAATGACTCTGAACTTCAGCGTGTCTGACTCCACACACCACTGAACTCCCAAAGCCCTTTCAACAGGGAGTTGATCTTTTCTCATGTCCAGTTCCTTGATTTCCTTAGCCCAGTCATCCTCAGGTAATGACGCAAGCACAGTTCTGCTGTTGGAAATCCATTTAGTCAGCTTGAAGCCGCCTGAGTGGCATAAAGCCAGAAGATCTTGAATGAGAGCAACTGCCTGTTCCTCAGTGGCAACAGACTTGAGACAGTCGTCAACATAAAAGTTCTTCAGCACTGTGTTTCTTGCCTCTGAGCTGAAACTTTCCTGATTATTCTCAGCACACTTTCTTAATGCAAAATTTGCACAGCTTGGTGACGACGTTGCACCAAACAGATGAACCACCATGCGATATTCCTTCAGTTCCTGGCTAAGATCACCATGCGGCCACCATAGAAATCTGAGCATGTCTGTGTCTTCTTTGGGAACTTTGACCTGATAGAACATGCTTTCAATATCAGACATGAAGGCAACTGGCTCCTGCCTGAATCTTGTTAACACACCAATGAGGGAGCTGGTCAGGTCAGGACCTTGTAGCAAGCAGGAGTTCAAAGAAGTGCCTTGGTAAGAGGCCGCACAGTCAAACACCACTCGTAACTTTTGCTTTGTTGGGTGGTACACCCCATGATGCGGAATGTACCATCTCCGATCACAGTTTCCATCCACTTCTGTCTTGGGGACCTCCTCAGCGTATCCCTTTTCCAGCATTTCAGTCATGAATTTTTTGTATTCTTCATGAAACTTTTCATTTCTCAATAGTTTCTTCTTCAGGCTCACCATCCTCTGTACTGCAACAGCACGGTTGTTTGGGAATACAACATTTTTCTCCTTAAAGGGTAGACTGATGCTATAGTGGCCATCAATGAATGTCACCGACTGTGAAACAGAGTCCATGAATTTTCTGTCTTCACTAGACATCTCCAGTTTTCCAGTCAAATGGTGTTCAGGAAAGTCATACTTCATTTGCTGTTGAGTAAGATCCTCCAGCCTTGCAACTGAGATCTTATTCGCTGTAACCTCAGGCCATTCAGCATCACCTTTACAGTAGTTTCCCTCTCTGAACAAAGGTCCATTAATTGTCCAGCCAAGAACAGTTTTTATGGCATACGGCCCATTTCCCATGCTATTAATCACCTTCCATGGTTCAAGCGCCTTTGGGACGTTTGCTCCAATCAGCAAACCAATTTCTGCATCAACTTGTTCAAGCTGAACCTCTTTCAAATATGGCCATTTGTCAACATCACTTTGTTTTGGAATGTTTTCTTTTTTGACTGGAATTTCTGCTTGTGAGAAAACTTGAGGGAGCTCCACAAACCCATTTCCCTCCAAACTGCTCACTTCAAGCCCCTTGACAATGTGCGTGTTGATTAACTCCTCCTTTCCCATGGTGCGGAGCAATATGTTGCCATT
The DNA here is from genome assembly GCF_902148845.1 of Salarias fasciatus. NCBI lineage: Eukaryota > Metazoa > Chordata > Actinopteri > Blenniiformes > Blenniidae > Salarias > Salarias fasciatus. The sequence goes on from NC_043751.1 coordinate 30,424,028, forward strand.
TTTTCCTGTTACCTTTAGGTCTTTCATCAGCTGCTCTGTGCAGAATGTTCCGGTGCTGCCTGGATCCAAGAATGCATAGGTTACAACTGTCCTATTACCTTTTATGCACCTGACCTTCACTGGCACAATAGAAACTGCACAGGATGCTTCTCCGGCCCCAGTGTAACCACAAGTTTCACTATCAGTTGGAATCAGTGAATGTGCTGCCTGTGGCTGGCTATTCTCTCTTTCACCACCAGGGGGTGGTGCTACCTCCTTGTTCAAGTGCAGAATGGTAGGATGCTTCAGAGAGCATGTTTGACATGTAAGCCTTTGCTGACAGCCTTTGCTCAAATGCCCCCGTGACAAACATCCAAAGCACAGCCCATTCGTTTTGAGAAACTCCAGTTTTTCTTTGTGAGGTTTTTCTTTGAGAAATCTGCATACATCCACATTATGGCCTACTTTATGGCAGAAGAGACACTGTTTTTTGCTTGTGAAGTCAGTGTTTTCTTTAGCTGTTTTGACCTGATCTGTGGTTTTTGACACTGGTGTTACATCCATAGCAAATATGTTTTTCTTCTCTTTTACTCTTATTGTGTTTTCCTTTCTTGGGTTAGGCTTACTACCATCCCTGAATGAGGCAGTATCCTGTATGTTGCCAAACAATGGATGAGAAGCAATTTTCGCTTGTTTGTCCACAAAACTAACCAAATCAGCAAACCTAGCTCTCATTCCGGTTCTTTCCTGGATGTCACAAGCAACCCCCCTCCACTTGTCTCTTAATTTGAAGGGAAGTTTGGAGATGACTGCCCTCATATTGGTGGGACTATCCATTTCCTCGATGTACTCCATGCTGTCTACTGTATTACAACAACTAGCAAGGAACACAGCAAATGCAGTGAGAGCTTCTCCATCTTCTGACCTAATGACAGGCCAATTCAGTGCTCTTTCAATGTAAGTAGAAGCAATGGTGTAGTCATTTCCAAAATGCTTGTTCAAAAGCTTCTTGGCTTCTGTATAGCCTCTGTTTGGATCCATATACGCACAACTCCGGACTAGAACTTTTGGTCTGCCGCGGGTGTATTGCTCAAGAAAATGCAACCTGTCTCTGTTGCTGTCTGTTCTTTCCTCAATTCCATGCTCAAAGGCTTTCATAAAGAAACCAAACTCTAAAGGATCTCCATCAAAGATGGGAATATCCAATCGCGGGAGAGTAGACACCTTCTGTTGCTTGACTAGAAGTTCTGTGATTTCATTTTGACGCTGCATGACACTCAGTAAATCCCCAATATTAGCAACTTTGTTTTGTCCTGTACTGGGATGTCCATGTGAATCTGTATCTGGCCGAGTGTTTCTGTTCACAGTATTTGAACCCATTTGAGATGCAGCATTTTGCATAATGTCTGGCCCCGTGGAGGTATTGAAATCTCTATTTGGATTTGGCTGCACAGATCTGATGCTGCCCTCATACCCTCGGCGTGCAGCATTTAGATAAGCAACCATTCCATCCACAGGTTCTGCAGAAGCACTACGAGCTGGCTCCTTTACAGTTAACACCTCAAGCTTTGCATCAGCCTCAGCAATTTGTGTTTTCAGCTCCAGTTCCTCTTTTCTTGCCTTAAGTGCTGCCTCCTCTTTCTCAAGCTCTTGTTTCAATTTCAACGCATCAGCACGTGCTAGTAAAGCCGCCTTCTGAGCTTCCACCTTGAGCCTGGCAGAGGATGTAGTAGAAGACACACTTGAAGATTCCACAGCAGATACATTGCCACTCTTTTTTTTGCCATGTTTAGACGACATCAATGAAGCACTGTCTGTTGGCTCAATTTCTTCATCAGCCGCTTTAGCTTCTTCAGACCTCCTTTTAACTTCATCCAGCCAACTGTTCACTTTCTCCACAAAGGTTTTCAGGTAAATGACCTTTGGCTGAAACCACTGCTCCTGATCACTGAGCAGTTCCTCATCATTAAGATGTCCTTTAATGCTGTTATTCACTGCACAGAACTCCATATAAGCATTTGCAAAATCATTTAGTTTTGCAGCCACCTTGTCAGCATTATCATCATCCTCCATAAGAACTTCAATTTCCTTTATTCCTTTTGTAAGACAGCCCAACCTAGCTTTCCTTGTTCCTTTAAGCTGGTTAAGCTTCTCCTCCAATGCTTTATGAGTAAGCTTCGACACTCTTTTTGCATCTTTTTCCATCTCTGATTGCTCCATGTTAAGTGCTTTACCAAAATCTCCATGCACCTTTAGCAATGTATTGATGAAAGTCACTCATAAATATCCAATAACTGTAACTGAAGCTCTTGTTCTTCCATACCTGAAGGTTTGCTCACTTCTTGTGACGATCCATTTTGGTCCCGATCCAACAGATGACCTTAATAATCCAGCAGCAGCATTTTTTCCAAGTTTCCATTTCTCCCGATCATTTGCAAGCAGCGCAGCATGTATCCAATTAAGCCCATGTCCTTTCTTGATAAATCCTCTTGCTCTGGAGCAGTTTTCTGACAAATGTAGTGGCGAGATATCTTACAAAAAAAAACTTTACCTCGCCACTTGTGCAGGACTCGAAGTTTCTGACGCGCAAAATCCACTCCAATTAAGAAAAAAGGGCAAAACGGATATAAAAACGATTTCCATTTATTAAACCATAAAGCCACAAAAATAACACAATCCGTTACTGCCAAAACCTAAGGAGTACAACAAAAAACTTTGACGCAACCAATCGGTCAGAAAACTGTAGCTCCTCGTCCTGCTCCAATTCACTGTATGACACTGCGCATGTGCCCCTGAACATGAATAAACCATGCGCCTCACGTGACCAACTGCAGGGCGTCAAAAGGAGCTTCACTTAGCAATTAAAAGCATAAATAATAAACACACAAAACAATACAAAATATGATCATGAACCTCTTTACAAAATATATTATTATTTTAAACAACTTAATTACTGTAATCAAATGCACAGAATAAACAATTTGTAAATGGCTCCAACAGTACACTTTAACGGTAGCTTTTCTTCGGCCCTGAGGCTAGACTGTGGAGTTCCACAGGGTAGCTGCCTCAGTCCTCTGTGTTTTTCAATTTTTTAAATGATCTTCCTTTTATCTTAAAAAGATCCTCTGTCGCTATGTACGCCGAGGAGTCAACTATATATTACGGTACGGAGAATCTGCATATCTTAAATAATACGCTTCAAAGTGATCTAGACTATGTATCTGAATGGGTGGAGTCTAACAAACTCGCACTAAACGTTAGTAAAATGAAGTGCATGATTGTAGACTCCAGGAAGCAATCAAAGAACAGAAACTTTTTGTCATTCACCTTAAAGGTGCATTAAGGAATTTGCACGTTTTGTGCGAAACAGTGCCCCCTGCAGGCCTTGGGTGTAACACAGTTTAGTGAAACACTCGTGCCTGTGGCTTGCGTGCACGGAAGAGGGGAACTCCTTCCTCGCTCTTTTAGTAGCGCTCAAGTAAAATGTAAGTTTCTTTTACCTGGTGGAGTCTGTGTGGAGCTGTGGCAGTGCTAGAAGCCAGTCTTTTCTTACTTTCTGGAAGATCCTGGTCAGTTGTTGCTCACTAAGCATCTGGCGGAGTAATGGCGGACAAAACGAAACTTAAGGCTATCAGGTCAGCGGCAGCGCGCATTACATCACATTCTGGACTAGTCATGTTGAAAAGATTGTGACAAGAATGGGAAGAGCTCTTTCTGTTATTAGACGACGTGCCTACTTCATGAAAGGCTCATCAGTCAAATATGTCACCCAGTATTTAGTCTTATCTCATCTGGATTATTGCTCAGTCCTGTGGTCGGGTACCACAAAAAAAAAGATATTCACAAAACAAAGCTGCACAGTTGGTTCTTCACTGTCCATTTCGGATACACATTGCATATATGCATCAGAGTCTCTCATGGGTACATGTGGAGAAGAGATTACAGAAGAATCTTGTAAAAAAAAAATTCAGAATATACGGGATTAAATGAAACCTAAGCCTCTTTATGAGAAAATTCCGTATGTTCATGAACACCATAATCATTTGACTAGGCGCCATATGGCGGATTACATATCACTTCCAAAGGCTCAAACAGGTGCAATGCAGAGAGCAGTGATGTTCAGGGCTGCAAATCTGTGGACCAAGTTAACTTTAGCTGTAAGAAAAGAAAACAACATAAAAACTTTTAAAACTATGGTGATGAACATTTTTAAAGCTCAATTTTGTTGTTGGTGCATTTTTAGTCTTTGTTTTATGTTTTAATTGTATCATTGCCTCGTTCTGACTGGTTTCATTCTAATTTATGTGTGTATATATATATATATATATATATATATATATATATATATATATATATATATATATAAAATATATATATATATAAAAAAAATAAAAAAATATATATATGTGTGTGTGTGTGTATATATATATATATATATATATATATATATATATATATATATATATATACACACATATATATTTTTTTTTTTATTTTTTTTTTACTTTTTATTTTCTGTATTCTACTGATTATTGGTTTTATGTATTGCATTTCATGATCGTTTTGTTCTCTGTATTCTGTTTACTATCTTTGTACTTTACCCATGTTTAGGCCAGTTTTGACCCACGGGTCATATGTTTGACCCCTTTAACAACAAAGAAACATGGAGTCATGCTGCTCAGAATAGCTGATGTTCCTCAGAGAACTGGGATTATCCTAAACAAATTAGCAAAGCTGAAGTGAAGATCTTGTTTTCCGCTGATATCAGTCAAGACGTGAACCGCAGTGTGTTCACCTCGCAGAGAGGGGACGAGTCTTCGTTTTCAGAGGAGCAGCTGGTCACTCTGGCGTTGGATCTTCTCGCCGCTGGGACTGACACCACCTCCAACACGCTGCTCTCCGCTTTCCTTCACCTTCTGAGCAAACCACACATACAAGGTACGACTTCAGCATTTTCTGCCAATTCCTGTCGTCGTTACGCCCTGTGCCCCTGCGGCCATATGGGGGCACTCGTGGCCCATTTTGTCCCTTGTGCTTGCCCTGCCCCACCTGTTGGTGTCTGCTCCTGCCTGTCTCCTGCCTCCTTATTGCCCTTATGTGTTGCACCTGTCTTTCCCTCTATTTAAGCCTGCTTCCCTTGCTTGTCCCCGCTGGTTGCTTGTGGGTCTGTCTGCGCGTTCTGTTAGTGTTTTCATGCCTGCACCAACTCAGCTTGTTCCTGTGTTCCTCTGTCTTCGAAATAAAGGAGTTTCTGATCTGCCTGCACGTGGGTCCTTCCACCTCTGCACCGTGACAGTTGTGGTTTTCACTTCTTCAGACATGCCTGGGTGTTTTTGCTGCCTTGTTTCTGTTTATCTGTATCCTTCATATGTGATCGACTTGCTTCCCCACAACAGCGGTGATCAATGCATTTTCTATTAGAGAATAAAGGACACGCTGTGTGCTGTTTGCCTTCAGAGAAGTGTCAGCAGGAGATCGACCGGGTGCTGGAAGGGAAGGAGCAGGCCTGTTATGAAGACAGACACAACATGCCTTACATACAGGTGCTGGACAGAATCATGCTTTACATCGTTCTTTCAACCATGAATCTGTCAAAATCCACGTTCATTAGGAGCCTTGCAAAAAATAGAATATACAAAAGACAGATTAAACATCCATTGTTCTCCCAGACTGTTTCATCCATGTTTTTGGCCATCTGAGAAAAAACCTGCACAGGGAGAACATGCAACTCTGGCAAACAGGTGAATATGTCGTTTTTGATCCAGGCTGTGATCCATGAAGCGCAGAGGATGGCCAACACCGTCCCCCTCAGCGTGTTCCACCACACCACCAAAGACACTGAGCTCATGGGATATTCCATCCCCAAAGTAAGAGTTCAGCAGGTTTCGGAAAACACGAGGTGCCGCAAAACTCTCACCGCTCCTTTCTTTTGGTCTGCGTTTTCCTCAGGGGACCATTATCCTGGAGAATTTGAGCTCAGTGCTGAGCGAGGAAGGCCAGTGGAAGTCCCCCCATGAATTCACCCCTGAGAACTTCCTCAATGAGAAGGGAGAGTTTTTCAAGCCGGAGGCCTTCATGCCTTTCTCTGCAGGTCCTGAACCAGCAGCGTTTTGGCGCATTCCAAGAGGATCTGTGATGTTTTTTGTCAAATCCAGCAGGTTGATTTGATTTCTGTCCTCAGGTCCTCGGGTTTGTCTCGGAGAGGGTCTGGCTCGCATGGAGCTCTTCCTCATCCTGGTCACTCTGCTGAGGAAGTTCAGGTTCATCTGGCCCGAAGACGCAGGAGAACCAGACTTCACTCCGGTCTACGGGATCACCTTGACGACCAGACCGTATCGCATGAGGGTGGAGCTCAGGTCCCAATGAGGCGGTGCGCGAACACCGGGAGGAAGAGGAAGTGCACGAGGCACCGCTCAACGGGAAGATGAAGTAGATCATGTGACATGAAATAATGTAGTTCTTCATGTCTGTTTATCTCAAGCCTGAAAATAATTTAAACAAACGTGAACGTGTTTTAACGTGGTTTCTTACTTTTGGCGTGTGATTTATTTGTGCCTCTCGACATTTTCCATCATTTTGAGTCCCTTGTTTTCTGTTATGTATCTCTGTGATGTACATTTCTTGGGAATTGGAGATACAATTTTTTTTTTTTCATTTTAAGCAATGTCACACCACAAAAAAAAAAAAACTGGAAATGCCAACTGCTGTGTAAAGTTTCTAGCCCAGAACACTGGGTGGATTGCTGATTGCTCAGTTTGTGTATTTATTTTGTCATCTGTCTGTTAATTCTGTCTACATTCGTGGGATAACAGGCTTGACTTCTACCTGTCAGGTTTACTTTGTAGACAAAATCAGACTAAGAAGAGGCTTTTCAAAGTCTATGCATACAATTCTAAGAATATGTGTGTATGTGTGTATATATGTGTATCTTTATATGATATATTCATCTATTGCATCTTTTATCTGAAGATAGTAACCATGTAGAGCTCAGACTTCCTGAGTTCACAGAGTTTTTGTTTTTTTCTTCTCACAAGGGGCTGACGTTCGTCTATACAAACAGATTCATCAATGCCAATCAATGTCCATCCTCTGTTCCTTCATGATTGTGTAACCCTCCCTTCGTGTCTGCACCGGGTTTTGGTGTGGTTTAGGTTCGGGAGGGAGTTTGGTTGGAAATTTCTGTTATCTATTTAACTGGACCTTCTGTCCCTCATTCAAAACACAACGACAACAAATGGCAGTTCAAAAATATATTGAAGTAACCACAAAAGAATCAACACAAGAATCAACTATTTACAACAATAATTTCGCCCACATCTTTTTGGGGGTTTTTTTTCGATAAATGTCCAATTCACACTGGCCTGCCAGGCAATCAAAAACCAGGAAAACAATAAAGAAAAACTACTGAGTGCACTCAGAAAAATCCTACCGCCCCTTTACAACGAGTGTCCATGGGATGGCCCAGGATGGTGGAGATGGGGGATGGAGACAACGATGAAGAAGGGGACGAAGATGGACATCACCCAGAGTGGCACGCTTTGAACGGATCCAAAAAAACCAGCCTGCACAGATGTGCAGGGAAATTAATCATACAAATACACGACTATTCTTTTCAATAAAGTCCTCAGTCTCTCTTTTTCCCCATCTCAAAATAGGCAATGCATGAGCAACACAACTTCCAATATAATTCAAACATAGAAAAGATTGCGTTTTCCAATCACAATGCAACAATACATGAGGATTCAGTAACACACATTGAATGTCCGGTCACACAAAACATCTTCCATCATCTGCACACGTGCAACAATGATCAGCACAGTAAAACATCAGTCATAAAACAGAGCAACACATAAAATACCGATCAACACCAACAGAAAGCTAATTAATTCCCCTCAAATATATACCGACTGGTTTTTTTTTAATACGACCTCATGCTTTTACGTCACTTTGCAGCATCCTAAGGCAACACTCTGAAAAGCGGCCATAACTCACCGGGATATCGATTTATACGGGGTTCAAAGGGGGTCTGGTGCGTCTGGTCAACTCCTGCAGTCCTGTAGTCGATCTCGGTCACACAAATAATCTGAATCTTATCTCTAAAGAAATCTTCCGCTCCAAAAGTGTCTGTATAGTTTGGCGCAGGCCGAGGAGAGACAACCAAGATGGCGGATCTCAGTGAGACAGCCACTCCCAGCTTTTTTTCATGCACCAGAATCTCTTTCTAGGGACAAATGACAGTTCTTTGCTGACACCTACTGACCAACTTGAAGTACTAGTTTGAGCAAATCAATGGGACAATCACAATACACATAAAACATACACATTTATTAACTTGAGGTTATCAACCCTGGTTACCACAGAGTTCCGTCTCCCGCTGCAGCAGGACCATCGAACCACTGGAGCCGAGGCTCCGTCCTGCATCTTCTACGCAGCTGGTGGTGATGAGCAGCTCAGAGCTGCTTAATGACTCCTTCATTGATTCAGGTGTGTGTTTGCAGGATGAACAGGAGACATAACTTAACTACGATTCAAGGACTGTGCTGCGTCGTTTTCCTGCAGTTATTTTTAAATCAGGTTAAAACTTTGCAGATTTCCCTTTGACTGAGGTGATCATTAGCGACAGCAGCTCTGCCTGACACAGGCCTGTGCAAAGGTTCGGTTTATCTTGGAAACTGATCTGTAATCAGAGTTTGAGGGATCGAGGGCATTTGCTGCAGTCACAGGATCACCATGTTGTCGACTGTAGCGCTGTTTCTTCTGCTGGTTTTGCTTTTCTGGCTTTTATTTTCAACTGGAAGGCCTAAAAACTTTCCTCCAGGCCCTCGGCCATTACCCATCCTTGGAAACTTGCTGGAGCTCAGTCTGGAGAATCCCGTCGCAGACTTTCAGAGGGTAAATTTCAGCTCAGATAAAATAACAAAATATCTACCTCATGTTTTTGTTTTTTTTGAATGTCCATTGAAAACCTGTGATTAAAATCCTGTGTTGAGAAAAGAGAATGTTTTAATTTTGTGTGCTGCAATATGTGTTTTTGTGTTTTAGTATAATATTTATGCATCTAGTCTGCAGAATTTGATCAACTAAATTCTTTCATCTAAATATGCAAATTCTCCTCTAACGTCTATCAGTTCATGTTCATATTATTGTGTTTCCTGAAGTTTGGATTCGTGACTGAAATGCCTTAAACGTAGTGATTTCTGGAACATTTCCGATGGGTTTTGTCTCTGTCCTGATTTGAACCCTTCACCTGAGCTGACCCAGATAATTCACTGAGTGAATCTTTTTCTGCTGCCATGAAGTCAATAATTACCAAACAAACTGGGAAGAAATGGAAATATTTAAAACTGAAGCTGTTTGTTCTACTTGACTGGAAGTGTGAGAGGATTTCCAAAGTAATTTGAGTTAATAAGAATATGAAAGTGAATCTTTGATCATGCATCCTGACTGACGAGAATGACTCCTGAATCAGGCACTTCTTTCCCCAGCTGGCCAAACGTTACGGGAACATCTACAGCATTTTCATGGGTCCCAGGCCGGCGGTCATCCTCAACGGACTGGAGGCCATCAAAGAAGCTCTGGTCAACAAAGCTGCCGACTTCTCTGGCCGGCCGCAGAGCCAGATGGTCAACCGGGCCGTTCAGATTAGAGGTACTGGCTCAACTCCTCCAAAACAACACCGAGACTGTAGAAGTTCCAGTATTAATGATTTAATCTTCTGACTGCAGTGAGCTTCCAGAGTTATACGGTGATATAGGAAACCACAGGACAGCCTCAGCAAGTCACAGACTTGACTACTTTTTACACTTGGACACAATTAATGCAACAATAACCACAGTGTCAGCGTTTTCCCCACAACCAACATCAAAAGTTGGATATTTAAACTCCAGATGACATGTTAAGATGCAGAGAAGCAGGAAAATAAACTCGATTACATTGAAATTCAATTTCCCAAAAATCTAACAAACCAGCTCTATGTGAAACCATTGCAATGGCGCCATCTGGTGGCGGAAGTGGCTAAAAGGTGGTGGGGAAAAAAACTGTTTCTTATAGAAACTGCAAAAAAACAAAAAAAAAAACTCTTTTCTTCTGGAAGTACTAAAATACGCATAAAAATAAAGACTGAAGTGAGCAGTCATCCAGTGTTCAGGAACACCTTCAGCCTGCTGGGAGAAGTTTCCACTTCTTTCAAAATACGAGCCTGAGAAAATCCAACGAGCTGATTAAATTACTTTTTTCACTCCCAGGAAATAACTTTAGAAACCACTGAAATACAACAATGTGCAACAGCAATTGTGAGAAGATTAGGATGGTGAATAAAATGCAAAAATGTCATTTTCTTTCCACTGACGCAAAACATCAGAGGTTGAAATGAAGACGTTGCTCATTTTTCTTCCTCTGGTTTAAACTTTATCGTGATGTTTTCCACGTTTCCTCTGATCAGTCTGTAACTGGACTTTGTGCACATAGAGAACGCTCCAGGATTAATTTTGGCAGATTACACCCCGAACTGGAAGGAACAGCGCCGCTTCAGCCTGATGACCCTGAGGAACTTTGGTCTGGGGAAACAGTCCATGGAGCAAAGGATTCTGGGTGAATTAGAGCACATCACAAACATTCTGGAGCAGAGTGTTGGTGAGTGTGTGTGTGTGTTTAACGCTGACTATGTGAACACACATTTCCACTCAGGCCTTGACTGGTGTTGCATTGTGGGTTCTGCAGGCGGAACCATGGACCCTCAGCTGCTCTTCCACAACGCAGCGTCCAACGTCATGTGCCAAGTCCTGTTCGCGAAACGCTACAGCTACGACGACACGTTCCCAAAGTTCTTTGTTAAATATTTCCACGACACGTCAAAGATAATCAATGGCTTCTGGGGCATGGTGAGCGACTTCCCCAAGAGCTACAGCCGAGAGCCTGTTGGATGCTGAATCATAAATTTAAACTAAAAAAATATACAAACTGCCGTTTATGTGTTTACACAGAAGATACTGATATCGGTGAACTGTGTTTTGCAGATCTATGACTTTGTTCCAGTGGTGCGCAGCCTGCCGCTGCCATTCCAGCAGGCCTTCAAGCTGTTCAAGGTATTTCTTCTTTAAACCAAAAACGATGATTCATGAAAAGTAGTGCCACATTTTAATGAAGTGGTTAATTAAGTTGCCCTATAAGAAACAAGAAGATTTCACATTCACTCTTTGGCACCAACTTTACAGTTCAGAGGTCTTTTTGGTCATTCTGGCTCTATTATACCAGCACAGCCTTGACAATTGCTCTAATTTTTCTTCCCTGAAACAAAGTGTTTGACCGCTCTGGGTTAGAGCCTTCTTCTGTGGAGTTTGCATGTTTTACCCGTATGTACAATTGTTTGGCGGAGTGGCAACCTCACAGGGTGTGGCCCATCTTTAGAGGGATAGCTAAAGCATAGAAAATGCTTAATGTCCATTTTGTGTAGATTCTTATTCTTTTGTATTTTATTTCTTATATACACTTTGTGCCAGTGGCGTATTGACCTCGCACTGGGACCTCATGCAGAATTCTTATATGTGCCCCCAATGCCAGAAATTTTACATTTTTCAGACAAAAAAAAAAAAAAAAACACCCATAAAAGTCAAATATCTGTCAGTCATTAGAAATGCTCTTGTTTGGGGAAAAAAAAAGGAGAAAAAAGAAAAGAGGATGAGCTTTACAGCTCAGCTTCCTGACACAGTGTGGTGACGGCGCACCAGAACAACTGATCAAAAGCTCTGGATCATTTAAATACAGAACAGCTCTGCCTGTCTCTGCTGACCTCTCAGCTGCACCTTCCTGGCTTTTCTCTCTGCAAATTCGTCTATCAGGTCGTTGATCTCTTCCTCATCTTCTTGTCCCCCCGCGGCGCCCTCGGCCACGTTGAAACTGTTAGCGTCTTTCTTTATAAGGAAACCAGTTATTTTGGGGAGCTTTGCTCTTTTTTCTTGTTTGGCTTCACTTTTTTGTCGCTTCTGAAAGCCGCTTTTCTGTCTCTGCTTCTCCATTGTTTTGTTTACCGTGTGACCTGTGACCTGTGACCTGTGACCTGTCTGTCTTCCTGTATCCTTGCCCGCTCAGGGCACACCGGGAGGCACCTGCTCCCACCGCCCCTCCCATAAAATTAGCACAGGATAACTGATCACAGAAAATTTAAAATATTAGGTTGTGACATAAAATCAACCTTGGTTAACCATACATTAAGGGCCCGTTCGCACTTTTTTCCTCCCTCTTTTTCTTTTTCTTTTTTCTCTTGTTTTCACGACCTGGCAGCGCCCCTCCACGTCATGTGCCCCCATGCAACTGCGTGCCATGCGTCACGCTAGTGACGCGTCTTTATGCTATTCTTATGAATCACTTTATTACCTTCTTCTGTCTGTTGTCACAGTTGGAATTGGGAAAAATGGGAGCAAACATAATGCAATAAAACTCCGAAGCAGCTTCCTCAGAATTAAAGACCTGAAGGTTGAAAGCAGCTCACCAAAATCTCTTCTCCAGATTGCTCATAAACTGTATGATGAAGAAGTGCTCGAGAGCAAAAAGACCAGAATTCCAGGCGCGCCAAAACATTTTATAGACTGCTACCTGGATGAGGCGGATAAGGTGCGTATGTTCGTCAATATGTCACTATATTTACAGATCTCTCATTTTGGTTGAAATGATTATTGACTCGTTCTTTTCCAACTGTGTCGTCCTGCAAAGAGAGGAAACGAAGCCTTATTTACTGAAGATCAGCTGGCAACCATGCTTGTAGATATTCACTACGCAGGAACTGATACGACCGCCAACACCACACTCTTCATTCTCTTCTACCTGATAAATTACCCAGAAGTACAAGGTAAGCTCTGCTGTGGAGAAATCACTGAGCCTCCGTCAGTTCTCAATGAAACCTGTAAATATCCACCTATAAATAAATGACATACAGCGTCTTTAAGACCACTTAATCCATGACCCGATTGTCTCTGAATCTGTCTGAAAGAGATCTTCATTGAGGTGTATAGTGAAGTTAAAGTCTCTCTTTTGTCCGGATGTGTTTGTAGAGCGCTGTCAGCAGGAAATCGACCGTGTTCTCCAGGGAAAGGACCGAGTCAGTTTTGAAGACAGGCACCAGATGCCTTACGTACAGGTGGGATTACCCGGCTTCCAACCGTCCTATTGACCGTGAGATTTCTCAGATGTCTTAACCAACGTCGATGCCTCGCAGGCGGTTATTCATGAAATCCAGAGGATGGCCAACACGGTGCCGCTGGGCGTGGCTCACTGCACCTCCAGAGACACGGAACTGATGGGATTCTCCATCCCAAAGGTAACGAATAAGGAATCACTCGCTTTCTGAATTTGATACTTTACAACTATGATAACACAACAACACAACAGCAAAAAGCCAGTATCATTACATTCTCTTTGTTTCCAGGGGGACAGTGTTCTCTGACGGACTATTTTGATTATGGGAGAGTTTTATGAAGCGAAGGAGCACAACAATGCAGCTTGATTGTGATGGATGTTTTCAGAAATCGAAAAATATTGGGCACCGTGTTGAAATCGTCATAATGTTATATATTTGCTCCCCTGTCAATCTTTTCATTCCGCTTTGGTTCCGTCAGAAAATATTGTCCCCCGGAAACGAAGCCTCTTCACTCCATCCGTGGCTTTTAGCGGCTGCGTTGTCATCAAACCTTCTGGGCCACCGTACTTTCACACTAAAAGATCTGCTCTCCTAATTGGTTTGGAAAGATAGACGATCTGCGAGATTAAACTAGTGGAGAGGAAAATCTGTGCTGTTTGACTCGACATGGTAAGTCTGTGTGGAGGACCGAAACCACCAACATTAAAAATAAATACACAAATACAAAAATAGGTAAATAAATACATTTATGTGCCAATAAATCATACAAAACATTTTTTTCCCATGAGAAAACCTATAAAATGTGACTAAAAATATTTATTTTGTCATTTTCACTTCAGTCCATTTGGGGATTTTTTTTTTTCCTCATCAATTTTGATTTTATGCCTGTATTTATCGTATTTATTTCTGTATTGTTTCTTTCACATTTTCTTTTCTCCCAGTTATGTCTGTATTTTATTTTAATCTGACATTTACTTACTTTTTTTTTCACTGTCACATCTTCATTTTTTCCAATCTTAGATTTTCTTACTGTGTTTTTTCCCACACTATTTATTTCTGTCAATATGTAAATGAGGGGGCGGGGTTTCAAGGCGTGTCTTGAGGTCAGCTCCTCCTATTGGCCAATCAACTTCGACATGGTCTGACCAGCCAGAAATATGGACTGGAATCATTTTAGACTATCAGATAATCCGTTCCTGCAGTTTCCTAAACCTTGTGCGGTCTGATTAAAGTTTCCTTTTGGGCTCCAGGGAACCATCGTTATCACCAACATGGCGTCAGTGCTGTTCGAGGAGGGAAAGTGGAAATTCCCTCACGAATTCAACCCCGAAAACTTCCTCAGCCACCAGGGAGAGTTCATGAAGCCGGAGGCCTTCATCCCTTTCTCTGTCGGTGGGTGATTTCTCCTTTTACCGCCAAAGATCTGTGTCCAGGGCCACGCCGGCGCCTCTGACTCGTGTGTTTTAGGGACTCGGATGTGTCTGGGGGAGGGTCTGGCTCGCATGGAGCTCTTCCTCATCACCGTGTCTCTGCTGAGGAAGTTTCAGTTCGTCTGGCCGGAAGATGCAGGAGAACCGGACTTCACGCCGATATTCGGGGTGACCCAGACACCCAAACCATTCCGAATGAAGATCCAGCTCAGACTCGGTTCCTCGTAGGCACCAAGGAATGGTTTAGTCCAACTGACAGTGGAGATGAAACTTACTGCCAGTTATTTGGTCTGGAAGTGTTTAAGCGCTGTGGTGATCATCTCAGGGATGGAAATGATTCAGGTGAAGTTCTGCTCTGCAAAATCTGAAAGTAGAAGCTTGTTTTGTGAGACTGTACATGTCCCAATTTTTTTTGTTTGTAATCAAAAAGTGTTATTCAAATGGATTTAAATATTTTAAACATGAGCTGCAATATTTTAGCAAAAACAATCCTGATTATTGTAGCCAATAAACTAGAAAACTTGGTCAGTGAAGGGTTCAGTGTTGATCGTGTTTGACGGAGATCAGTAAAATAAAATAAGGGAGAACTGATTTTAATTCAGTGGACGTCAGTCTCACCTCACTCGATACACACTTGCCATTTCTTTTCAAGTGTCTCTGAATTAAATCCCCTCTTCAATCTATGATCAATACACTGCGGGTGTTTTACTTTAAAGTCTAATTCCACTTAGCAATAAACAACCACAATCCAGAATAACTGATCCAAATACAAGGCTGTATATATCGATAGTGACATATATTAAATCATTCTGACAACATTCTTTATGAATATTCTAGAAAAGTTCAATGTCATTTAATGTCTCTTTTATTGTATAAACCATATATAAACAAACTCCTCTAAATGTTACTGAATTTGGTTATTCAACAGAACAGTTTCATTGTGATAGAAAATTTTCTGAATGAAGCCAAGTGTGACCAAAAATATGTGCTTATAATTCAGTATAGTCTGGTTTGCACCTTTTTGATGTTTCCATCAAATAGTTCACTGCAGAATCTGAATAAATGTGTTTAAACTGTGTGAAAGTGTTTGATTAAAGTCATCCTTCGGTTGTGAAGTGCTTGGCGGTGCCGAGACATTGTCGGGCCGGTCTGCTCTTCGGTTAGCGGCTGCGAGGAACCGTTTCATTACTGCTGGAAGGTCAGAAGACTGAGAGAACCTGAGAGTGAAGGATTCTGGGAGAGCGAGTCCACGTCCCACAAAGGACATTGCTGTTAGTGTGTTTGTGCCTCCAGAAGTAATCGGGACACAGAAGAGAAAACAAAATGAAAATATTTTTATGCAGCGCTTATAGCTTCACACGTGCATGTTGGCGTGCGCCACAAGCGAGGAGAAAGTTGAAACAAAAGACCAAACTACAAAAATCATAAACATATCGAGTATGTCAAACCATTTTCTCCCATCCTGCCAGTCCAACAGGCTGTCGGGGTCTGGTTCAGGTCCAGGTCAAGAGTCCTCTAAGGTCCAGCCCCAGGTGTGAGAAACGGCCCCCAGACTTCTGCATTGGTCTCCAGATTCTCATTTACTTTGTGAGTCTCTCATAAGAGGCATTTTCTTCCAGGCTGCTCATTCTTTCTAGACTCTAGAAAGAATGAGCAGCCTGGAAGAAAACTCCAGAGTCTGGAGTGACGGGGTCGGGTGGTGGATCATCGGTCTGATTCCTGTTGGAGGTGCGAATGCTGCTGAAAGAACATCGGTCGAGTGGTTTCTGTCCGGATGTGAGAGCCTCCAGGCCTCCGCTGCAGCCTCACGCCTTCTCAGAAGCCTTATTTACAGGCAGAGGGTCTAATTCTGAGCTTTCCACTTGATGGTATAACATCTCATGTCACTTTATTCCAGCTGTTTGGTGCTTTAAGAATAAAATCTTCTCAAACTATTAACCTGCCCAACATGTACTTTCTGCCATTGCACACTGCGCTGCATTTGTGAGGATGCACAATGTGTTTGAAGGCCCGATCATGTGCTCTTCATGGAACCATTGTCAGCACGATGTGAGGAGGGACAATGAAGATCCCCCCATTAGTCCAACTCCGACCGAGGAGAGCGGCGGGACCGGGAGCCTTCGTCCTTCCCCTGTCGATGGGTAAAATAGGAGTCACTTCATTTCAGAAGGGAAAGGAGAAAATATGCAGATACTTTTTCACGTTGCTGTGGATAAATAATGGGCGGATTCCTCGATGTATCTTGAAGAGAGTCCAGCTCTGGTTCCCACCTAAAGAATATGACATAAAGATCCAGCTGAGAAATAAAACCTCAAAGGTTCAAAAAGAAGTTAAAGATTATTTTAATGTAGAATGAAGGACTCCCAGGACTCCCTGGAAAAAAAGGTTTTCAATCTCAGTGGGACCTCCTTGGTTAAATAATTATAAGGTTAAATAATTAAAAATGAAACAACAGAAGACCAAATCCACAAGTAAAGCAGAAAAAAAAGTCACTACAAAATCTATTATTTGGAGTGTTTGAATAGGTTAACAGGGTGTGTGTGTGTGTGTGTGTGTGTGTGTGTGTGTGTGTGTGTGTGTGTGTGTGTGTGTGTGTGTGTGTGTGTGTGTGTGTGTGTGTGTGTGATGCTCAGCTCATTGTGGAGGTATCTGTGAAAAAAAAGTCAAACAAACAGCCAAAACAAAAGGCAGCCAGATGTTCACTTGAGGAAACGTCCATTTCCAATCACTGAAGGCGAAAGCAGAGAAACACGTGAAACGACGAGTAAAACCCTCGTTTCAGCTTCTGGAGAAGACTTGCAGAACTTTTAATTCCATTCCGAGCAGAGATTCCGTTTGTAATTTTCAGTGTTCTGGATATCCGCATGTCACACTGACCTCCAGCCACTCTCAGAATTTCAAAAATTGCTTTCGTGAGAAGATTATTGGAAATGTTCATTTGTGTGTGTGAGAGAGAGAAAAGACAGAAATGCAAGAAAGAACCCACCGAGTTGTCAAACCCAGAGCTTTGCTTCAAATATGTTTTTCATTCAGTGGTTTTAAATAAACTGTATCTGCAATTATGTTTTGTGTCAGGTCGAGTGGATCTAGAACACTGCAGTAGATGTTGTTTGAGTAATTGGAGAGGAGTTGAAAAATGCTTATTTTTGTCAACTCTGACGATCAAACTCGGGAATATTTCTTGAGCCTTGTTTCAGCTTTCAGCTCCACACTGACTCGGCCATCAGGGGAAGAGTTCACGGTCTTCTGTGGCGTCCCGGTTCTCCTCTCATCAGTCTGCAGCGTTTTGTGGAAGTGGTTTGAAGGCGGGACAGACCGGTCCACTTCTGGCTCCACGGCAGCTCAGCCTGCAGCGCCGTGCACTATTTGAGACGGTCCCGTGGAATCATGGTTACACAATGATCCATGATTAGAAGACTCTATCAGCAAGTTTGCAACAGGTGATGGTTCAGCTTTTATCATGGTACAAAGTCAGAAAGCTAATTACTTTTATTAGCAATATAAAACAGGTTGTGTAGTTCAACTACATAAAACACCATGAATTATATTTAAAACTGTTGTATTTTAAGGATTAAAATTTTTGGTGTTAACTGATTATTCTTCCGTTTTCACTATTTGTGCTTTGGTTATCGATACCGCCACCTCACTCTAACTCTGAATTGCATTTTATGGAGGATTAAAAACAGTACTAATCCAGAATATCAGGAGGAAAAAAGATCAAGTGAAATATTGTAATGATGGACAAAAATGTTTGGTTTTTACCAAAATATCATAGTGAGGTCAAACACACTGACAGCAAAGAAGAACATGAAACTTCAGGATGAGAGCAAAGCTGCCATCTCACAAGTTTCTCTCTTTATTTCCAAAAGATCTGTGTTGACTGATGCAGCAGAGTTCAGCTCCTCGTCAGAAACACACTCTGGCCTACACCTAACCAAGTAAACAACAAAACATAAAATAAATGTACACACGATATATTACTGAGAGCAGAAGATAGAGAGCACATTCAGAAACAGATAAAAGAAATCATTAAACAACTGTCAGAAAAAATGTGATGCTGAAAAATTCAAAAGAACAAACTAAATGGAGAGTTTTTAAATCACGTTTGAATTCCTTCTCAAATTCCTTCCTTCTTAGTATTTAGATGAGGGAATAAATACAGACTGACTGTGTTTTTAGACCCTCAAAAACCAGTTGTGAAACAGTTAAACGATGTGCATTGATGAGATTCACACTCTGGCTTCGCAATGTTACTGACAAGTTTGTTAATCATACATGACAGATTTCTGGTTCCGGTTGTAATTCAGTTCCTTATGTGATAAAGCAGTTGGAAACATGACAGAATCGTCAGCATAGAGTTCAAGTTTGGCAAGTTTCACGATCATTTGTCAAAATAGGGAAAAATAAGAGGTCCCAAGCAACTACCCTGTGGAACACCAAACTCCAGACATCTGCTCCTGGAGAACGGAGAATGTTGTTTTTGTCTTGCCTTATCCAAGCAGAAGAACCAAAGTGACGCCATAGGATGGTCAAAAAGTTTAAAAGCTGCGCCTAAATATAAAAACTCATCTTCTTCACGCACGGAGCGATCTGTCGCCAGACGGGTCAAATCTGCTTTCATGTTGCCACTTTGTCATCAGCTGGTAAAGGGGTTTATAATGTGGCAAACAGGACATGATGCTAAGTGGTCGGCTCTGCTCCAGGTACTGTGGTTCTCTGTGGAATGTGCTTCTCTGGTTCAGAGAACCTCGGAGTGAGCCAAGCCTCGGGATCCGTCCTCCATCGAAACATGGAAGACACAACGAGGAATTAAAACATCCTGAGAATAACAAGCAGAGCAAATTTCATAAAGCAAAATAAGATTAATAGACCTTCATTCTCTGAAAAAACACAAAAAGAAAGAAACTAAAGTGGTTGATTTTTTGGTAATAATTTGATTGCGACAGTTTGTTGGTCCATGCTGTGATTTGGTTTCCCTCTCTGGTGGAGTCTTCTCATAATGAGCAGTTCTGTTTTTTGTGGCTGATTTGTAGTTCATCAAGACCGTGATGGCCTCTCAGAAACGAGCCCGGGCTTGTCTTTATCCCCCTCCTGCCAGCGCCGAGCCCCCAGGCCCGCTCACCTCCCAGCTATTCAGTTCACTCCAGCAGCCCTTTGATGCTGGGACAGAGGTGTATTATGGGAGCTTTTTGTGTGGATGCTGTATTGTTTTCACTGGGCGGTCTTTTGATTGTCAGCGGGGGGCCGGGGGTGGGCTTCGGTGTGTGTGTGTGTGAGAGAGTGTGTGTGCTGACATTGAGCTTCTGTGATGGACATTCATTTGGATGACTGATGTGCAGCTGAGGACGGAAAGAGGGAAAATAACGTGATGTGAAGCCGAAAGGAAAACAGGATCATCGAGGACCGGCGAGAGACGAGGAGAGCTTCACCGCCTGACATGGATTTAAAGAGAATGAGACAAACTTGGGATTATCAGTAAGAGACCATCAGAAGTGGAGTTTTCTCAAACATGGACTAGTGGCCTGATACACATATACAAACACACACACACACACGCACACACGCCAGCACACACACACACCTGTAGGAACTAATTGCGTGGACGTTTGGCTTCCTGTTGTGAGCCATCTTGGCAGTGGACAGGTGTCGGTATGCAGGAGTCTCCAGGTGCTGTGGGGGTGGACGGCGGCTATGCCAGCAACGTCCCTGCCTTCCTCACCAAGCTGTGGACGCTGGTCGAGGACCCGGATACCAACCACCTCATCTGCTGGAGCGCCGTGAGTCCTCTCACACACACACACACACACACACCTGAAGCTGAAACCCCTGTAAAGACAGCACAGAAAATAAAATGTTACTACACTTTAGTCTTTTTTTTTTTTAATATTAGCCTGTCATTTGTTTCTTAAATGTGAGCTCTTATAGCAAAACTAAGTGGTCATTTTTATAATGAAATACCTAAAACTGGGCTAAAGTGATGAACCAAGCCAAACGCATGTCCTGTGTTCAGCCACTGGCCTGCCCGGGCCGCTTCTGACTTGTCCACTGGAGGTGCAGCACTGTGTCAGTAAGATCTGATTAGATTTCAAATGTCTGTGTGAGAAAAGTGATTTAAGAGGCGACAAAAATACAGAGAAATAACAGAAACGCACTGAAGGAAATGTTCACTGTGTAATATAAACACCAAGATCTGAGCAATCAGATTTTTTAAGACCGTTGACGACTTTCAGACCCGCAGCAGTGGTTAAAGCTCACTCTCTAACGCTGGCTAAGCTGGCTAATGAGGGTGGTGTGTGAAGAGGGGCCTGGTAAAACCAGATTTCACTGTTTGCTAAAATGACATTTCACAGTTTCTAGCTGAATAAACATTTTGAGATGGGAGGAAATTCTCAACGAATGGTCCTGAAAAAACACTTTAAAGTTCCAGACGTCTCATGTTGTGATAGTCACGAGAGATTAAGGTGTTTTTAAAGAAATGCAGAAATAACCAGACGCTCTACTCACTTAACGTTCAGGATCTTCTGATTTTAGAGACTTCAGGATGAACCTAAAATCTGCTGTAGCCTTGATAGATGAACTTAATGTGACCTTCTGTAAACTTCTGATCCAGCTGTTCGATGTTTCACGTCTTGCTGTTTTCTAACGGGGAGCTTAACGGAAAAACTCACCAGAGGTTTGGTCCATGAACCGACCGGTGCATTTCCTGCTTCCCTGCTGTCGGCCGGCGTGTTCAGTAAATTCAGAACTGCCCTGCTCTGTAACGGTTCAGCAGGAGCTTCCTTCACCTGCACGTTGAGAAATATTCAGTCGGAACTGGAAGGAATATGTTCTTCACGTGGTTTCCTTTATAATAAGACCCAGCAGGCTGCACCTGCTCGGCAGGCCTGGGATGAGAGGGTGACTCATCCCTGAAGGATCCGGGAGTCGAGCGTTTCTGACAGGATGTCTGAGGCGAATTCGTCGGCTGTGGAGGGAAAATGATTCCAGTCCTTCTGCAGAGCTTGTTGAAATATTGAGGTCACATAATTTCACGTGCGGCGCTGGCGGAGTGGATGTTTCTGCCGCTGGAGCAGGCGGCGGCGGCGTGTTTTAACACTAATGTGTTTGACAGCAGCAGCTGCTGCGGTTATTTACCTCCAGTATTTACCCATAATGCAACGAGGCAGAAATGACCAGAGACTCTGTGTTCTGCGTTTCCAGACGGGGACGAGTTTCCACGTGTTCGACCAGGGACGCTTCGCCAAGGAAGTCCTGCCCAAATACTTCAAGCACAACAACATGGCCAGCTTCGTGCGGCAGCTCAACATGTGTGAGTGTTTCCTGCTGACTCTGCCTCGTCGGGCAGGATTCTGCCTCTCCTCCCCGCTCACGGCCGCCGCACGTCTCCTCCTCCTCAGACGGCTTCCGGAAGGTGGTGAACATGAGCAGAGCGGCCTGGTGAAGCCCGAGAGGGACGACACCGAGTTCCAGCACCTGTACTTCCTGCAGGGCCACGAGCACATGCTGGAGCACATCAAGAGGAAGGTGTGGAGCGGGAACACCGGGACACCCAGAAGAATCCGATTTCACAGAAACAGCTTTAAAACACCACGACAAATCACTTATCGCATTATAATCATGTTAATCTCATCAAATCCCTGACCGACACATACACAGCAGCATTTGTTCTTAACTATTGTCAAAAATCACAGCTGGGGAAAAAAGTAAAGGTATTCTTTATCACTGATGATAAACGATCTTTCATAAAATTCCAAAACCAGCAGAAGAAGCTGTTTTCTGTCTCACTGTTGTTACTGATTTTTCATGGGAGCTACATGAAGCTCCCTCTCTCCCGGCTTTCAGATGTCAATCTGGGGATAGATGTTTAAAAATCCAAATTTATCTTTTTGGCAACACTTTACTTGAAGCCCCCCTGTATAACACATTATAAGTACATTATAGCACTGTTTAACTACAGTTATAAACACTCATGAATGATCACAATGCTTTATAACATCAGGACCAACCCTAACTCTAACCCTCACCTATGCTGTATAGTGGGTTATAAAGCATTATGATCATTTATGAGTGTTTATAACTGCTTATAATTTGTTTTACCGGTGCTTCAAGTAAAGTGTTACCATTATTTTCTTTTATCAGTTATTGGTGAAAACATCTCATTAGGACCTGGTGATTCCTAAAACTCAACAGGAGAAGTCTGGACAGGTGAAGCCGGAGCCTCTTCTGCTGCCGCTGCTTCACGTTCGTCCAAACAGATTTCTTTCCATCAGGATCAAGATGCAGATTATAGAGAATCTTCTTCCAAAAACACAACAAAGGACTGACAGCTACGCTGAAGCACCGCCGGCTCACCGGCATAATGCAAAGATAGATGGTTAAGGAAGGTTAGTAAGTTGTCAAAGGTCATCCGGTATCCTGTCACAGGAAACTCCCTGAGGTTTACGGCGGGTGCAATGTGGTGAACTTCGGTGGAAAGTGTGTAACGCGGGGATCCGATGTTCACAGGTGTCCATCGTGAAAAGCGAGGAGACCAAGGTCCGTCAGGAGGACCTCAGTAAACTTCTGTATGAAGTTCAGCTCCTCCGAACGCAGCAGGACAACATGGAGTGTCAGATGCAGGACATGAAGCAGTGATGCCAGCACCGCCCGTGTGTGTGTGTGTGTGAGTGTGTGTGTGTGTGATTTTGATTAGATCTGTGATAAAATAGAATTTAAAACAGGTATCTCAACTTTCCCCTTGAATTCCTCAAGCTCGCTGGTTTATCTGTTTAGCCTCTGTGATTACAGCCTTCTAAAAAGCAGTTATCCACAGCGAAGCTGCAGAAAACCTCAGATTTCAGCTCTCCGGCTCGCAGCTTCTGTATCCGTTTCCAAAATTACATCTTCACTGGAGTTTACATCATTTTAAACAAAACATCTGCTGCCACTGATCTGGTTTTAAAACACGTCTTGTAGAAGAGTCCTGCCTTCGGTAAGAATTATTTCTGATTAATTTATTTGGAGTGAGTCGCCTGGTTTGTGTCTGTAGATCAAAAAATCAAAAGATTCCACCCGAGGCTGAGTTCAGAGACTGAACACCTTCACCTGACGAGGTTTACTGAAGGCAACAGTGAACCTGAAGTCCAGAATAAGTCAGAGAAATCTGCAGGGATCAGCAGATCCACCAAGCTGTTGTTTCTTTCTCTTGCACGTCTCCCTGCAGTTCTTGGCTCTGACTCTCCTCCATAGCTCTCAGTTAAAGACGAAACAGTTCAGTGGTTTAGTTACGATGGAGCAGGAGTCAGATTAACGATTCAGAGAAGATACTGTAGAGAGCAGGAGGAGACGACGATACAGAAGAGTAAAACGTGTCAGTTGAAAACTGAAATATTGCAGCGGTGAAGAGCATCTGCTGTGTATTTAGTTTGTTTCTGATGTTCTGATGAAAATATGGGTTTTAAACTTTAGTGAAGGGCCACAGGCAGTTCGCGCTTTCCCTTCTTTATCCAGTTACTGTGGGTCGGATTCGCTCTGTCTCACCTGATGGGATCAGTTGTTGCATCTGAGCCTGACTCTGTTCACGAGCTGTGTGCATTTCTTTAAGAATGTTTGGATAATGGAGGAAAAGTGGCCCTGAAATCCCTGATCGACAGAGTTATATGAGGATTTTTGGTCTTTTAAACAGAAAACTACTGAATTCTGGACAAGTTTGGAGGATTTTACACCTTCTCATATCTGTTTGAAAATATTCCACATGATTCTAATGATGGAATTCAGGAGTTTTTTCAGATGACCCTGAGTTATTGAAGGCAGCGGCGGCTCTTTGAGGGAGCGTCATGAGAGGACGGCGGCTCACCTGTGAACTCTGAACAGATCACCTGGTGGATGAAGGGATCTATTGTGGCTGGAAACGGCCTCCATTGTGAGCCGGAGCTGCTTTGTGCTCCGCATTGTTTGCTGCTGTGAGGGGAGAATGTTCACCTGCTCACCTGACTGACACACACACACGCACACGCACGCACGCGCGCGCACGGCAATGAGCGACCGCATTCTCAGAAAGGATGCGCGCGTGTTCACGTGCACAAGTGCAGCCTCACATGAAGCCACTCATCATTTTCCAGCGAATAAATCCGTCTGTTTTGTTCCTGACCTTAATGAAAAATGTAGTAAAGTCTATTTCTGGCGCCGCCGCCGTTCCGGCGTTTCTGAATCCAGAGAGTGAGAAACACCGGCTGCCTCAGAACGTTTACACATGTCGAAGATGTTTAACATAAAGGCAGAAAAAAGATTTGAACTACAGGAGCCGTTTTTCCTCGCATCGCAGTCAGAGGAAGAGATGAAACACTGTCGTCACAGCCACTGACCACGGATTTTATTTCTGTGTAAAATGTTGTGAAAAGTGTTTTATGGACTCAGAGAGCTGTACGAAGCTGAAACAGTTTTCACCTGTGGCTCGTGTGTGTTTGTACCTGTGATGTTCTGATTCTGCTTTACGTGGAAAAACCCCCATGCACAGGGAGAACATGCAGACTCCTCACAGGAAGCTTAGATTTAGACCTTTATTGAAAATATCCTCAATATGTCCTCAAATCAACTATTAGTGATGAATAAACTGAGTTAATGAAGCTAAAGGCAGTCTGATCCCCTGCTTTAACTTGAACTAACTCATCTGGTTTAAAGTGCAGTTAAATCCGTTCTAACCTGAAGGTTTCGGTTTGTTTAACCCTGTTTGTTGTGTGTTTGTGTCTCCTGCAGGCAGAACGAAGTTGCTGTGGAGGGAGGTGGTCTCTCTGAGACAGAACCACACACAGCAGCAGAAGGTCATGAACAAGGTCAGCTCAGCACAGCAGAGATTTTCCCACAGTAGACTCCACAGCAGGACGGCTCATTGATCAGGAGGAACAAAACGAACGTGGATAAAAACAGCTTTTGCATTTAATCAAACTGGGTTTAATTTAACATGTTGAATCCGTTTTGCTCGACTTAATGTTTCAGTCTCTGTCGTGAGTTTAGATTTATGGTGGGAAGTTTAGAATATATTTGCCAAATAATTTGAGAGAGAGAGGGAGAGAGAGAGAGAGAGAGAGAGAGAGAGAGAGAGAGAGAGAGAGAGAGAGAGAGAGGAGATGCTGATGCTGATTCATGCTGTGCTGTTTCTCTCTTTGCCAGCTGATTCAGTTTCTGTTCAGCCAGATGCAGTCAAACACTCCCAGCACTGTGGGACTGAAGAGAAAGCTGTGAGTACACACACACACACACACACACACACACACGCACACACTGACACTGTGACACACGCAGCACAAACAAAAGTGAGACAAACAGCGGTGCGGTGGGGCGGAGGGAAGGGCTGGCTCAGCTGACAAACTGAACAATCTCACTCAACAAGAGGCGTGTGAATGGAGACAAGTGCTGAGTCAGGCAGTCACACACACACACACACACACACACACACACACACACACACGCGCGCGCACACGTTGCATCAGGGTCATGCACTCTGCTTTGGCCTTCAGTGTGTGTGTGTGTGTGTGTGTGTGTGTGTGTGTGTGTGTGTGTGTGTGTGTGTGTGTGTGTGTGAGAAAATGCTGCTTCAGCTGTGCTGAGCGAACGAGGCCTTCAGGAGACGGAGCGACACGCCGGAACATTAACGTGAGGAAAGAAATGAGTTTCTGGGCCAGGACTGATCCACACACATCAGTTACCGATATTTACTGTTAGAGTGTGTCTGAATGTGTTTCACGTTCTCGTGCGTCAGATGCCACACGGCGCCGTTTATGTCGATGTCTGAAAAGACACAAAATTCAATAAAATGATAACAAATTAATCAAGACAGTCACCGCTGTGAGGTGAAGTTCAAACATACTTTTAATACTAAAGCAACCAGCTGATATCTGTTAATTTCCTAACAGCCATTAAAACAGTTCGGTACTTTTCATTTAAATGCTTCACAGATGACAAAACAGGCGAGGAGGAAAAAAGACTGCAAAGAGAGACAAAAATCTTTAAAATAAAAAAGTAGAACAGTCGTGAGTAAAACTGAATAAAATCTGAACCGATTTCTAAATGAGTTGACACATAGTAATGACATGTATGATCTTATAGAAACACTGCTGTCGTAGAATTTGGGAAACTTGACTGTTTGGTGAAATTTATGGAAAACTTGAAAAGTTCACGCAACATTGACATGATGATATGAGAGCGTGCAGCGATGATTTCCTCGTCTCATTCACTTTATTGATTGTCGATCTGTAGAGCAGCGTCCGATGGAGTGACCCCCTCCCTCAGGCTTTGGTCAGACGTCTCCTCAGGCTCATTTATTAATATTATCTGTATGTGACGCGGTCAGACTCCATGGTGAGGTGCTGTAAATAAACCACACACGTTGAGAAACAGCAGAGACTGCTGGGATGTTGGTCACAGACCGGTTTGGTCCAGTTTTCCCGCTCTGGCTCCTCACAGCCTGCGGCTCAATCCGACCTCTGCTCCCTTCAGGCCCCTCATGTTGGACGACGGCTCCCCCAGCCCTCCTGCCTCCAAGTTCAGCCACAGCCACCCGATGGAGTCCCTGCACGAGCCCTTCTACATTCAGTCGGTAAGGAAGCCAAACGCCACCGATCCGCCGCTCAGACTGATGGGAACTTTTTTATCTTCGGCTCATTTCTGCCAGAATTACAGCTGTCAGTGTGTCTTCATTATATCCTCAACACTAAAACCCAACAACCCAACCCGGTACAGCAGTAATTAATGGTTACTGATCTGAACGTAAAGGCCACGCCGCCTCCAAACATGACATCCACTGAACCAGAAGTGCCCTTGAGCAGCATGCGGCGGTGGGTCACCACTAGAGGGAAGCGCCGTGCAGTGAGGGAGGTGAAGCCTGACCCTCCACCGCCTTCGTTCGAGACGTTTTCACTCCTTCTGCTGTTCTTTCCCGTTCGCCTCGGTGTAAGTTGTCAAAATGAGGCTGTTACCTGAAAAACAGCCTCAGCATGTTCAGAGTCCTCATTAAATCTGTGCGTTTACCCCAGAGCCAAACCTCTGCACCTGACCTGGACAAATATAAACCTCGCTGACTGCTGCAGTTTTTGAATTAACTCCCTGAATCAGGCTTCATGTTAGTTTTAACTGTTTGTTTTCTGGCAGTGAACTGTTTCTTTTTACAGAGTTTATTCTCTGCACTGTGACTGTCTATTGATGAGTCCAACTGCAGTGATTTTCTTTACTTTTCGCCCATTAGTTCAGCGATTTATACCATAAATCTGACTGGAGAAGCAGGTTTCTCCAGTAGTTTCTCTCAGCCACAGTGAATTAGATGCATCTTGAAGATTTATTTAGCTATAAACTAGCATTCTTTGCATCTTGACTGAGTTTTCTGACCTAACATGAAGTGAAGCAGACTTTATTTCGCCGCGTCGTCGTTTGCCTTCCTGGTATTTTGGGATTTCTGAGGGCCTTAGCCCGTGACGCCAGAGTAACAGGCCATGATGTAGCCTGAAGCTCGTCGGCGGCTCAGGCCTGCTGACGGCTCTGGTCTCCATCCGCAGCCTTCCAGCGACTCTGCTTCCTGCTCCACCAGCGGGCTGACGGGCGGACCCATCATCTCGGACGTCACCGACATGTCTCAGGCCGGCATGGCGCTCCAGATGCAGCCCGATGAGAGCAGGTGGGGGAAGCGCGACGGCCTCGCCGCCGACCGGGAACACTCCTCATAAACCAGGATCAGCATGACCGCCTCACCTGCGGCTGTGTTCGCAGGGAGAAGTGCATGATGCTCATCAAGGAGGAGCCCGTGAGTCCAGGAGTGAGAGGAGGGAAGGGAGCGGGAGGCGGAGGAGGAGGAGGCGGAGGCGGAGGGGAGGCCGTGCCGCTCACCTCCTCCTGTGAGGTCTGCTCCTCCGAGCCGCCGGTGCTTCCCGTCGCCATGGTCCAGTCAGTCCTGGAGGGGCGGAGCTCCGCAGCCTCGGCGGTGGAGAGGCGGAGTAAGAGAGCTGCCCTGGACAGGTAGGTGGAGGTCGGCGGCCCCCCCCCCCCCCCCCCCCCCCCCCCCGCCCCGCCCTCCGGACCCTCGCTCACGCCCGTGCTGTGGTGCGTCTGCCGCAGGGTGGAGGCGTCCGACGCCGTGGAGAACGTGGACATGAGTCTGGAGGAGCTGCAGCAGCTGCTGCTCAGGAGTCACCCGCAGGGCGCCGTGGAGGCGGCCGGCGGCGCCGTCATGGATGTCAGTGCGCACACACACACACACACACACACACACACACACACACACACACACACACACACACACACAGATCTGTTTGCAGCAGGCACTGAGGTGTGTGTCGTCTCTCTGCAGCCCTTCAGTTTAAGCCTCCCTCTGGCCGAGTGGAACTTCACAGAGATGGAGTCCAACCTGAAATCAGTAAGTCGCTGAAAGTCGTCAATGAACTTATTGGAAATAGAACCACATGAACAGAGCATGGAGGATTCAGGAGGATGAAGTTATTGCTTTATTCCACTCTAAAGCGTATGAATTAAAAGCTGTGGTTCACTCTTCCCCCAGCACTGACTCACTAATGTTCTCCTTAAAGCTCCAGATTTCTATTGAAACTTTAACCATGAAATTGCGCCGTGTGTGTTTTACACGCTCCAAACAGCCTGAGACCTGCAGCACTTCGAGTCGCAGCAGAGGAGAGAAGCGTCCGGCTGCATTAGCATTTTTATGAAATCTGGTGTTTATGAACTTGTGAATGAGCCTGAGTGAAGAATGACTCAGCTGAAAACCCCACGCTCTGCTCTTACTGGGGCCTGGAGGTAAATCTGAGCGCTGGCATTCAGACCGCTGCACATCCAGGACAGCAGGTACGGCATATCAAAGAATGAAAAACTCAGTTATTAAGACAACCACTCAAGAAGAAGAAAAAGACCTCTTGAACAAAGATAGTGTAAAATCCCAAAACAACTCAGTTACTGTTCCAGTATAGCAGCACTGGAGATGATTACATTTATACAGTGAAGTCGGTGTCCCTCTCCCTCGCTCTCTCTCACCGCCCCCCCTCCCCAAGTCTAATTTCCTGCTGAGTGTGCTCTGAATACACGCCGTGGTGAGGATGTGAAATCAGTGTTGCCACACTTGTCGACCTTAAACAGTTTTTCGAGTGATTCAGTTTGCAGGAAAAAAAAAAAAAAAAAAAAACCTTCTTCCTCCTTCGTCTGTCAGTGAGACGCCCGTTAGCAGAGCCCTCCAGAAACCCTCTGCCTCTGCGTTTCACAGACGGACTCCTGCAGGAGCGACCTGGAGACGCTGCACCGCCGCCCGGTTCGCTGCTCGCTGTTCAGCATCACTGACTGGTTGTTAACCTGCTAACAGGATGGACTCGGTGTTAAACTGCGCCGTTACGACATGAAACGCCGCGTTGCGAAACGCAGCAGATGCACTCTGCCTGCCCTCAACCGTCCCTGAATGAAAGTGCGTTTTGTTTCCTGTGCTGAGCAGCTGGAGAGGAACGGCCGTCACGCGTTCTGCGCTCCGGGTTTGAAACCTCTCCCGTCATGTCGACGTTCAGTGTTTGCTACTTTCATAGGAAACACTTTTATCACCGCAGGACTGAAAACTGCTGCTGTACCGGCGTTTCAGTGGTTCCTCAAAATTCTGCTTTGCTTTTAGTGCATGATGAGAAAAAGAACCGGTGTTCAGTATCAGTCGGCACCGTTTCACCCCTGAGAGCCCAGGAAACACCTGAAGTCTCCGTGCTCCCGGCAGCAAATGACGTTTTCATCACAACCAGTTGAAAAACGTTCAACTGGAACTGACTCACATAAAATTCAATATTTAGCACGTTTTCTAAAATATTGTTATTATTTGTATATTGTTGCCCTTTAATCACAGACCTCAGCAACTCATTGATAAAACGTCTCCTCGAGGTGTGTTTAGATCCAGTGAAGCCTTGACATTCCGTGTGTTTACATGGGACTTTTTATTGCTCAATAAATCATAATAAAGTCTATTTCCGCTCCTAAATCACCATGTAAACGCCTGAAAACTTTAGTCAGAATTAAGTTCAAATCCAAACAGAACAGTGGGTTTATTCTCCTTTAGAAGCGGAATTATAAATAAAAAAAATAAATAAGTAAAAAAAAAAAAAATGAAAAATAAAAAAAAATTAAAAAAAAAGCAAAAAATAAATAAAAAAAATGTAAAAATAAATAAATAAAAAATAAGGTTTAGGTGACTTCATTCTGGTCGTTCTGCGCATGCTCGTTGTGATGACGCAATATTCCAAGATGGCGGCTCGCTGTCCTCGTTTCGACTCGTATGGAGACGATTTATTTAACGGCAGTTTTAGAAGAATTGGATACAACGAAAAGAGCGGATTGACTTCACGGACGCTTAACAACGCGGACATTTTCAAAGCTGCAGCTTCAAAGTTAATGGAGAAAGAACGACGAGAAAAACGCTGTTTACTTCCTGGAGACGTCAGTACGTCACGGCCACCCCGTCCAATCAGAACGCTTCACAGACCCCGGGGTGAGAGAGGGTTTTAACCTTCGTTTTTCCCATGTAAAAACCAAGCTCATTAATAGAATTCTGAATTACTTGATTCAGAATAAACTAATTCTGAATCTGAATGAAAAACACCCGGTGACTCCACTCATTAAGGCTGTTTTCATACCAGGAAAGTCCGGGACTCGACTCTCCTGTGGAGATAGCGGGGCGATAATTTTCACACGTTCATTTGGTTCTCCTTGCTGTACATTGCACTCCTGAGAGAAGAACATTTATGGACCAAACACACAGACAACGCCATGCACTTACAGAAGCTGCTCGTTTGAGGGCGCTGTCGGCTGACTCGAACAATGACGACACATGCAGAAGAAGAAATCCGGCTCATCTGATTGGTGCGGACCGAAATCCGGAGTCCCGCCTCAGCAGCCAGCTAGCGGTTAGCGGCTAACAGCTAATCACAAACAACTGTGATTTATATTCTTTAAACCATCTATCAATGAGCGCCTGCTCTTCCTCGCCATTCCATGTCAGACCACAAGACGGTTTCTAACTTTTCCTTTGTGCGTCTGCCTCTTCTGACTCGTGCCGTTGGATTTCTTTATTCTGCTATTTAAATGCATGAAGCTCCACATGACGGCCTCTCACTGCAGCTGTCTGCTCCGATCCTGGGGCTTCAGGGTTCACCTGAGAGATCCAGAACTGAGTTCAGGGCAGAGTTCAAACATGCATAAATGAAGAGGATTTTCCCAGAAAGTCTAAAATCCATATTTGACAGGGCTGGTGTGAAAAGGCCCTAAAAAGTGGAAACTTTGGCCTCAGTTACGTGACATTTTCAAGGGAAAAGAGAAAAGGGGTCAAATTAATGCAACTTTTTGAAGACTCCAATATAGTCTTGCTGGGAACGGGGCAAAATGCAATTTTTAAAAACACCCTAATTCTGTCTTGGAGAAAATGTGAGAAAACACAACTTTCTGAAAACACTCCATTGAAAGACTCTTGGTGGGAATGGGGAAAAAGCTACTTTTTGAAACACTCCAATTCCATCTTGGTGGAAACAGGGGAAATACAACTTTACTGAAATAGCTTTTTCCTTTTTTTTTCCTTTTTTTTTGACAGACTACATTGTGAGACTGTCACACAACATTTTGAATGTTTTGATTGGCCATTAACAAAACTAATAATACTGAGAAACGTCTGGTGAAAACTGCTGCTCATGTCTTTGCTTCCCCTCATTTAAAAAGCCGATCACAGTTTATCAACAGCTCCGGCACACTTTAAAGAAATAATTAGCAGCCGTCTTCCAAAGCGGTGCTTCTGGGTCTGAAAGGCGGATTCTTCTCTGTAGAGCTGCTGCCTCCTCGTCTGCCTCGGCTCAGCAGCTGACAGTCAATCCAGTCATTAGACGCTTCTGAGTCACAGGCTGCATGTGTCCCGTCTGCCACATGTTCTCCTCCTCTTCTGTCCTTCGCCCCCGTTCTTTATCCGGCTCCGCATGACGTCCACACTTCTAATGAGAGAAAGAGCGATAATGAACATTTTCCAGTGTTATCAAATCTTCCTCATTTGTGAGGAGAAGCTGCTTCGCCCTCATGAGGCCATCTGGCAGCGCGGTAATTATTAGGCTGTTAGCTGCTGTTTGCTCATCTGGTCGTGCAAAGCTCATGATTATTGTTTATTGAAAACACAAATAGAAAAACTGAGAAGACAGACGCGCATTAGCTGAACACTGGGTTTGTTGTTTATTCGTGTCCTTGGGAGTTTTTCAGGGCGATGAAACTCAAAACGTCCTGAGTTTCTACAGTATAGACGTTCGTATTGGAGTTAAACATGAGCGTGGGATATTTAGAATTTCGCATTTTATAGGAAAGTGAATCTGATCCAGGTTTAAAAAGAAAAAGGTTTTGAAGTGAAATGCTAATGAACAATTTCCAGTGAAATTCAAGATGAAAAATGTCCTTCAAAGCAAATATTTGCGTGTTTTATAAAGCTCATCTGTAACATAAATTCCTTGTGAAGTACTTAATTAAATCCCTAAGAACATTTCAAACACTTCACGGCTTTCCAGCGATTCCGTGTCTTTTGGAAACATATTCAAACCAAGCAGCAATTCAAGCACATTGTAACCAGATTGATTTGGTTCATAAACAGATCCACTCACCCTCGGTTTTATCACACACCTTTTAAAACTGTCTAGTTTTAGTGATGATAACATTCACCCTATAAACTCCATCCGTCCTCAGAACTGCAGCACAAAATAACGCGGAGACAATCGGATTCCAGGAAATGACTTGAATCCTTAATCCGGTGGCAGCAGTGAGGCCGGTTTAGAGTTCTGCTCATCTCAGCTCGTTCAGGTTTAAGGTTCAAACGGCCGCTCGGTTCTCCACCTGTCCGGTCTGGTCCGGTCCGTACTGTACTGTGGTCACCAGTGTGCTGGAATGTGTGAAGAAGTGCGCTGAGCGCTGAGAAAGCCTGAACGGAATGGACCGGAGCGACAGGCTGATCCGCCGCGGCGTTGATGGTTTACGGTTTAATCTGAAATAGTTTTCTTCTTATGGATGATCTAAAGGACGGAGCAGAAAATCGATGTTTCCCTCTGGATGTGAAACACGGATCTGTGGAGGCGAGGACTGATTATCAGTAGTAGAGAAAGTTCCAGCAGGGCCTGAGGTGACGACCGTCTCTTCTCTCCGCAGTACATGTTTCAGAGCCAGGAGGCCGAAGCGTTTCCCGCCGCCGGCTGTGACGAGCAGTGACTCTTTCTGAAGCGACAGGTAACAAACACACACTGCTTTGAAGGGCCCCTCCCTCCTGGAACACATTCCACATTCATTTCCTTTATTCCCAGTCTGGTTTCCTCCATCAGCCATGAAAACATATTAAAACGAGGACTGTCATAGTTAATGGCATTAATTGTGATTAATTAAAACATACATTTTAATTGTCTTAGGGTTCAATTTGGAAATTGTTTGACATTAAGTTTAAATGACACTTTGTTTTGTAATAAAACTGAAAAAAGGTAAAAAAGAAATAGTGTTAATGTTCACTGGATTCAGTTAAGCTCTGTGATCAGACATCAGTCCCTCCAGGAAGACGTGATGCTGCAATTTAAATTCAACCAGTCTCCATGAATTCTGCGTGACCTTGCAACTTTGTCAAGTTGCGGTGATCAGACATAATTGGCAACCTCAGCGCACAATTCATGGAGACCCGTCGAATTGAAATTATTGTTGAAACTGCAGGATTTCAACTTTCAACTTCCTGTTTGGACTGATGAATTCTTTGCATTATGGACTTGAAACGGCCTTGAAATGCAAAACCATTTAATTTTAAGCTTGTAATTCAAAACGGGATTAATGGCAACATGAATTCTGATAAATCACAGTTAAGAAAATTCAGCATTTGACAGCCATAATTTTTTTTTTTTTTTGATTTCAGGATACAAATCTAGGAAGTCCACCTGTCAAAGTGTCCTTGATCAAGACCCTGAGCCTGTTGAAATCTTTTTACCAGACGAAAACAGACCATTTAGCCTGAATTCATCTCACTTCCTTTGTTTTGTGTGTGATTTGAGGAGAGACTCTGGTTCGTCCCGTTGACCGCTGACCGTTTCCTCCGTATGTGAAGATGTGGGCGCCGTCTACCGCTCTGACCGTGTCGTCTCGGTTCGTTTCCCTCCTCAGACCACGCCCCCCTGCCGCCCCCCTCCTTCCTCCACCCTGCTGAGATTCCTCCCCAGGTCCTGCCGGGCTGGCGCTCCTCCGGTTCCTCCTGCAGAATCACTCTCTGCAGACGATGTGATTTTCTCTCACGGCTCATGATTCCCGGCGACCTGCTCCTTGGGCTCGGCCGCCGCCGCCGCCGCCGCCGAGCCGTTTCTCATCGCCGGCCAAACGAAGCGTGTTCTGACATGATGATATCTTGACTCCGACGTCAAGCCAGCCGGACGCCGGCGGTGCGTTCGTGGCTCCTGCACTTTAGTCTTTGTGAGAGAGGGAGTTCCTGCTTGTAGAGGTGATTTTTTTCTCCCTTTAAGGAACTGATTACACACGTATGCAAATCTTTTCATATCCTAGCCTCGCTACCAAAACACTGTATGTGTACCTGAGAGCAAACTTTGGCACACAAGTTCAACTTTTTGGGGGAGCTGTAGCATTTTATGATCCAAGTTATGTGATATTTCAGTCTGTTTTTAGGGGTGTAGAAAATGAGAGGGCTTCTCGTGAGCTTCTTTTGAACTCATGATGAATGTTTGGGTCGATGTGAAAATGGCTTCAAAGTCATGAATATGGACAGAAGCCACAGTAAAACATTTGTTTTTATGAAGAATGGCATGCTGAGAGGTCTAACACACACGAACACCCATCGTAATGTGTCTTTGCACAGACCTGAAGTGTAGCCAGAGACTTTTTTTCCCTCTTCTGTCCATTTAAATGTGAATTTTCAAGGAGATATAGAAAGATGGCATTCTCATTTGACAAAAACATGAGCATTTTTTGCACAATCTGTATCACTGAGTAAGTTATTGCAACAGGTAATTATTGCTACTTTTTTTTTTGTCTGGATGACCAGTGCTTCGTCGCTCAGTTACATGCCTGCCTGATAGAGAACGAGTCGAAAAGTTTTCCCTCAAAAAAGGAAAAAAAACTGAATGTCACCACAGTTGTACCTGTAAAAGAAATGTGTCTGTTTTGAGTACACAGAGTTTGAAATGCATGACAAAAGTCCTTTGCCAACATCGAGTTGAATCTAAAAGGTTTCATGATGCTTGACTTTGTTTCAGTTAGTATACGAAGGCGTGGCGACTTGATCACTTATCCTGTTGTAAAGATCTGCTTCTGTATTCCCTGAATTGCCAAAATGAATAACATGAATCCTCAGCGCTGGTTGCAGGCAACAGTTAAAAGATTAATATTTATATTAACATTCTGGGGAGTTACATTACAAAAAAAAAAAAAAAAAAAAAAGTTGAATTGTGCAATACTGTACAGAACTGTGAGACGCCAGGAAAAGGCAATACATGGATGACCGTAGGAATGTAGCTGTGAGTGGTGGACTGTCTGTGCCGCGCCTCGGTGAGATGCACTGCCGGAGGATCATGTTAACCTGCTCTTCATGCTCAGCTGGACACAAGTCTGCAGTCGCCGTTCCATCAGAGCTTCGTTCAGCCCTGCTTCCAATTCACCAGAGTCGCTGCTGATTTTTGCCCCATTTTTGAATGTAAGAGACTTTTCTGCTCCTTTAAAAAAAAAAAAAAAAACAAAAACTAACAAACAGGAATTTTAATCTCCTGAGCATGTGTGTGAAGTCTTTCTAATCGAGCCGCCTCATGCAAGCGTGAGCAAAAACCAAGCGTTGATTTGCATTTGCTTTTTGACTTTTGTCAAAACTGACTGGTAAATGATCAAGCA
Organism: Salarias fasciatus; assembly: GCF_902148845.1. Lineage (NCBI taxonomy): Eukaryota > Metazoa > Chordata > Actinopteri > Blenniiformes > Blenniidae > Salarias > Salarias fasciatus. The sequence continues at coordinate 30,460,445 of NC_043751.1, forward strand.
CAGGGAGAAAACGACCTGAAACCTGCTCGGATTGATCTAATTTCAGGCGAACTCAAAGCAAACGCAGTCGGCTTTCTGCAGGCTAACATCTTTCTCGCAGACCCTCCTTCTCTGTGCACGCTTCAGGGATAAGGAAAATCACACTGTGGTGTAGAACAAGTGAAATTGCACTAAAAAAGAAACAAACATGACAGTCGTACGGTATTTGAAAGTATATCTTAGACATAGCATTTATCCTCGTTCCTCTGATACTATGCGTGTTAATGACTTTTCCAGGGAGTGATGATTTCACACATTCAGTTGCTGTTGTGTTCTTAATTTATTCTGTTTTCCATTTGAACCATTTGCACTGGAAATGAACGGATGTGTTTACAAATGACATTCACCATGCTGGTCAGGATTGCAGATATATAAATATATAACGGGAGTATTTTTGTTCACAGAGTGCTGTAACGCAGCCCTGCATCCTCAAAGCACCTCTGCACCGAGAGCAGACTTTATATGAATGCTCACATTAGGAAAGGAAGCTTTCCTCATAGTGCTCAGATGTTTTTGAATGTGGGCTGCGATCTGCTGAAAATGTTTTAAATGGACTTTTTTTTTTTAATATTTTTTTTCTGCAAAGACTAAAGTGTATTGTTACAGAGAGTCAAAGAAATTGAACATGTATTTAACTTGTGTATGAAACATTTAAGTTGTTAAACCCAATAAAATTTTCAAACAATACGAATGATGAATCATTTTAATGGGATTTCCGAGCATTTACACTCCTTTGTCACTTGATCTTTGCTCAGTAATTGTCAAAAATATATTTTTCAAGGCAATTTTACCTAAAATTCCCTTTCCTTTTTTTTTTTTTTTTTTTTTTTTGTCTAATTCCTTGTGCTTAAAATTTTCCAGCCAATACTTCTTTCATTCACGTTTCGAGGCTGAGCCTCCGTCTTTCAGCGTTGACGTTTGCAGAATTCACAATTTAGGCAGAAGGGAAGAAATTCAGGAACAAAAATAATTCAAAAACCTCTATTTGCTGACTAAAGTTCTCGATACACTTCTTTAGATAATTCCAGGCTGCAGATGGAGATGATGGAAACTCAATGATTCTTTCTTACTGAAAACATTTGCGCCGTTCATTCATCAGCTCAGGCTCAGACTGGCCTCTTTCCATGCCTGTTTGTACTTGAACTGTCCTGTTTCATTAGGAATAAAACCACAGCATAAAAATAGACTGGGCTTGATTCAACCCTCAAAACCTCCTCGTCTGTCCCCGCCACTGAACTCTGCTGTTGCTTCAAACGTACCAAACGCTATTTTGAGCTGAGCTGAACGACTGCAGCTACAGGAGAGGTTATAATAACCGAGTGAAAAAGTAAGAGAGGTATTTGTCTTTTTCACTGATAAAAAGCTCTCTGAAAACTGAAACTGGCTCAACTGGGGTGGGTGGCTGGGGTCGGAGCTCTGGGATTGTTGCCGATCATTGGTTTTGAGGGGTCTGACCTGCTTCTGATGTTCTCAGAGGTCAGGGGTCACATTTGCATGATCACACTCACGTTTGTATGATCAGGCTGATCTTTAATCACACTGTACTCTTCATACTCTGCATGTGGACTCAGTCACCTTGTTTTCTTGTGGTGGGTTAGACTAATGGCTGTCTGTAAAAGGTCTCTCCTGCTGCTCCGGTTTGTAATTTGATACCTGGATCTTCAGCTTGCATGTGTTGACAATCAGCTATGTTTCCTAACAGTGTTCTCTGTTCCTCAGCGATGTTCTCTGTTCCATCTCTGTGGAGATGTGGTGTCGTCTGGTGTGTCGGTTGTTTTTGTGCAGTTACACTTTTTTTCTTTCTCCACTCTTCCTTCCCTCTATTTCTTTCTCTTCCTGTAGATGTCAGGATTCTAACTAACCATTCATCCCACATTCTCTTCATGCACCCCCTTTCACTGGGGTTGCTCCGATAGTAGCCCCCAACAACGCCATGTCTTCTGATCTGGTCCATCAGGGTGCTGATCAGTCTGTGTTAAGCATCACTCATTGTTGAGGTATATACAGGCGTTCGGTGCGAAGGGCCTTGAAACCGTGACCTTCCGACACCGAAGCCATGAGATTCAAAGGGAAAGTCTCAGAGCCAGAAAAGTGGCAGCTGCTTTAGAGTGTCCAGACGTTCTTCAACAGCAAAGAGTTGAGAGTGGAGTCTCTCCACTGAAAAATATTCTAATGTGCATCCTATAAAATATTGATCACAGGTTGTATTAAACTGTCTTAAGTCTTATTTAAAGGGGCTGTATCATGCAAAATTCAATTTTTGTATGTTTTAACCTTGTTATATAGTTATGTTCTCACCAAAAACATCCCCAAAGCGTTTTTTTTCCTTCGTGCCTGTGTGTTTGAGCTTTCCTGGTGTTTCAGCTGCTCAGAGAGGCAGCCCCTCCCACACCGTGAAAACGCTCTGTTTCCCACGTTCACGTCACACGGAGAAGATGGCTCCCCTGAGCCCCCCTCCCGCAGGCCCTCGACAATCAGACTTGCTGCTTTTTGTATCTCCGATTTTGAGGATAAACTTTAACCATCGTCTGAAAGCAACAGTCAAGCAAGAGCAAGAGTCTGAAGGGTCTGAAGGGTCTGAAGGGTCTGGAGGGTCTGAAGGGTCTGGAGGGTCTGAAGGGTCTGAAGGGTCTGCGCTTGGTGAGTTTCTCACAGGAAAAGACGTTTTCGCGTGTATTTCCGTGTAGAGAAGCTAGAGCTAAAGAGCTAAAGCTAACCAGCGTATTTGTTTTGAAGCGCTGATTGGTTGAAGTACGCTGTCAGTCAAAGTCCACAGGGGGAGAGGTGGGATTTTCAGTGAAACGGAGCATTTTCTCTTCCGGGTTTCAGAATTAGCCCCAGAAAATCTTTTATTTCACACAAAATGACTTTTCCTTAGCGCCAAAAATAAACTATTACCATGTTAATGCCATTTCTAGGGTTTGGACTAGCTAAAAAAGCAGGATACAGGCCCTTTAAGACTTTAAGATCGATCACTTGTCGTGATTTGGCACACTGGAATTTAGACCTTGGTTTGATATTCAGTTGCAGAAGAAAAAGTGTATTAAAAAAAAATAAAAAGAAATTCCAAGTCTATGGTGGCAAGCTGCAGTGATGTCTGTAAAAAAAGAAAGAAAGAAAAGAAAAAAAATCAAGAAGAGCTTCTGAACAGACAACACTGTTGTGGCACAGCCACATTTTGTGTTGTTTTTCCTTTTATCTCTTCCTCGTCTTCTCACTTTAAACTCTTCAGCTGAGAACTTGTGCAGAGCTGGTTCAGATCTGGTGTATTTTTAGAACAAACATTTCTCTCCACAGAATACAAAGTGGCAGTGTCAAAGCCCCAGTGCTGCTCAGACTGTGTTTTCGACACACAGGCGGTGTTTCGGTATGGAAGCTGGAGGATATGAACACACAGAGGACGTCTCCCGCGGCTCTCAGGTTCTCTCCGTCTCGCCTTCTCCTCGTTTCACTGTGCTTGAGCCGCGCTCTTCCCCATTTACGCCTCCGATGCGGCAAACCTTCCATTTATGACTCCTCCAAATTAGATTTAGTCCCTTTTAACCAGCCATCAACCCGAGTGCGAGTGGAGAAGTCGCTCTGTGAGAATCTCTCCTCGTTGCTCTCTCATTACAATCCAGTCATATTGATTATTTCACTCCTCTCCGCTCATCCAAGCAGAGAACCGAGGAACGATCACACACACACACACACACACACACACACACACACTGCTAACTTCAGAGTCATTAGTTATCCAATAACAGGGAAAAAACAAGTCAAACACAGAGAAAACACACAGCCTGGAATTGAAAGGTTTTCGTTCTAAACGGCTTCAGAGTTTTTAAATCGGTTTCATCTTTTCCAGATTGCAGATAATGTTTCTGTGAAATGTCTAAATTGAATGTAAACGTTGTAGAAGTTGCTAAAATAAAAATAAGAACTGATTTCAATGAAGAACCTGAGAATGGACGGACCATCCTCCTTCCACTCTTACTCCTTTCAAATGAATAGATGAATGAGTCAATATTGTAAATGTGACATTCTGAATGTGATTAGCCTTCTTTATTGTTCGTTATCCTTTTGTCAGAGCGCTCGGCGATGTTGATGGGGTCAGCGCCGCCACTGATTTTCTCGCTGCCTTTTTATCAGCAGCCTGTAATGATTCCTGGAAATATCTCTCTCGTGTTCGCTCCACCGGATGAGTCACACTTTTGTTTTTCTTCCTGCTGATTTTAACCTCCTCTGAAAGAGCATGGAACGCCGTGATCCATGTTTGGGGAGAACATGCAAACTTCAGGCAGAAAGGACACAGCGGTAAAACTACTGATCCACCCATTTTCCACCAGACATGATTTCCTTCACATTTCTTATAATAAAACTACGTTTTCCACATGTCCCAGCTCTCCTGCCTCATTTGGAGCTGCTCACCTGTTTCCACTCAGCCCCCCCCCCCCCCCCCCCCCGGTTCATCCCTCATGCCACAGCGTCTGTTCACCTGCCAAAGCCTCTCAGCCTCTCATCTCTCTCTCTCCCTCGGTTTTCTGTGATCCACGCCTGACTTTCGCCTCCCTTTGTCTTCCTGGAGCTGCCCTGTACGTTTTCTATTTTTAGCAAATGACTGTAATCTGCCTGTTTTTGTGCTTTTCGAGTGTCGAGCCTCATCACAGCTGCACACGTTTCACTTCAGGTTGTCATTTTTGCGACACTGAGTTGTTTCATCGTGGGTTTCTTCAGAGTCTGTTGTTACAATTCTAGAATCTGTGGTGATTTATGGGGGTACTGTGTAAAATCTAAGCACAAACAAACCGATGAACACTCGGAGGTGTTGAGACACTTTGATACTCGATCGGCACTTGAAACCCTCCATGTTTTGTGGTTTAATGATAATCCTGTGATTGGTTTGAATCTGGATGATATAGATTTCACGGTGTAGCAACACAGATGTGACTATATGACTCCATACACCACCCTGTGGTGGAAACTCGTATTGCAAGACCAAATGAGTTCAGGCTAGTTGGGTGAAATGAAGGGAAATAAGTCGAGTTTTAGGGTGTTTTCAGGAGTATTTAGTCCCTGAGTTAAAATGGACTCATGACTGAGTGCGGCCTTTTTTTAACAGCGGTATTTTTACTTCTGATTGACGATGACTTGACATGTAATATTAGTGGTAAACAGTTCCAGCACTCTTTCCTCTTCTTCCAGCAGCACATCACAAACCATGGTAGAGAAAGCTATCACGGCCGCCGGTTCGTCTCGGCTGATTTACAGTGAGCAGAGCAGGCGGCATATTGATCCTGTTCGGTACGGGCTTCCTACTTTCTGGCCCTCCAGAGGAGAATTTACCCGCCGTCGTCTCATCCGTCCAAACAGCCGTAATGAGGAAGGAGATGTAAAAGTCACCCGGCTGGGAATAACGGCAGGCTTTATTAGACGGCCTCTCCTCCAGGCCTCCATATGCTGCACCGAAAGGTGTGAAACGACGAGCGAGGCGGAGCCCGGAAGCCGTTCTCAACATCTCATAAGTTTTCATTTGAAGAGAGCAGAGCTTCTGTTTCTTTTTTTGCAGCGCATGCTGGACTCAGCTCTGTATTTTAGAGTTTTCCCTCCAACAGAAAACCTTCCATCTGACTTTTGACTCGGCCTGTAAACATAAAACATCCAATGCAATTACATAATATGACTGCTGATGAAATGTCCCCACAGTGCACTTCAGTTTAAAATACTGAAAACAGCCTAGGGAGATTAATAATATAATGCAATCATGTGAAAGCTTTCATATTTTAAGGTTGTGTAATATTCCCAATTTGTGACTAAAGCTTTGCGGCGTTTCTTACTCAAACAGATGAAAAAAAAAAATCTTTTTCTGCTTGGTTATGAATTATAATTATATTTATTTACAACACTAATCCCCCCAAAAAAGGCTTGGATAATTTGATCTATTTTGGGCTGTAAATTTTAATTGCATGGAAAGTAAATCATTGCATCCCTTTTTTCACGTCCAGGCGTCGGTTAAACGGTTTTCGGAGCAGTTAGAAGTTATTTGAAGTTAATATGTGTGTGTGGGTTTCCTAAAAGTTGACTGATGACTGCAGTCGTCGTTCTGAATGTGAGAGTGACTCAAAACAAACATGTCTGCACTTCTAACCAGAGTGTTTTTTCGTGATCTTTTTGGTCTCCAAAATTGGTTTTTGGTGTCCCGAAGAGAATTTGAGCTTGAGCAGGAGTTCTAGAACTGTGAAAACTCGTCTGCTTCCCCCAACATCAGCCCTGCTGTTTCCCCCCCCCCCCCCCCCCCCCCGGACGCCATGTTTGATGTGTTGTTTGCTTCAAACTAGTTGCATTTATACTCATCTCTCAGACGTCTCTCACACGCACTGCCAGTCAGATTTCCTCCTTTTTTCGTCTCAGTACACCTCCACGCCCAGCCTGTCCTGCGGTCCTTCTCCTCCTTCCATCTCCACCTCCCTCCCTGCTCCTCCTGCTCCTTCCTCCACACTGCTGCATTATTCACGCTGAGTGCTGTTTGGAATGGCTGCCGTCGTCCCTGAGCGCCGCGCCGCTCATCGCGCTCCGTAGAGCATCGCTCTGCAGTTTAACCCTTCGCGAACGGAGCCCGAATCAGGTCGAAATCCCGCCTTCACACAGGGCATGCTTTCTCTTTTCAACCCACAGTCCAGAATCTGGATAAAATCCCGCCAGGCACACGTTCGTTCGAACTCTTTCCTCCCCAAACATCAGCCGGGGCTCCAGTGAGACGCTTTAAGGAGCAGCTGCCGGCAGATGTGGGGCCACAATACAACAGAACGAGATGTATTTTATTTATAGCCGAGGCACTTTGACTGCAGGCGGCTCGGCGCAGAGCAGGGACAGAGCGCCGCGAGAAGAAAGAAACAGGGAAAAGGGAGGAAGCATCTTTGCATTTTTAATAACTTTACAAAGGTAGAGACACAAAGAGATGCACAGGGTCACTGGAAAGTTGCTTCAGTGAAACGGCCCAGCAACGCGAGCGACGCGGATCCATCAACGGCGAGCAAATGCAGCAAAACTCAGCATCAGGCTGGATTTACCTCCATGAAATCCATCAGTTACAAAAACAGAGAATGAAGTGAGCTTTATATGAAATCCCAACTGTTTAGTTTGAGGCGAAGCAGAGAAAAAGCTTCAGTGCTGCTTTTTGTAAAACACTTCCAGTCTGAAGTTTAACTCTTCCTCATTCTTCAGACTGAAAGACACAGTGAAAAAGGAAAAAAAAAACCTGCCGCTTTAACTGTAGTGCTGATAATGAGCGGGGCATCAGGGTTGAAACTCCACTGCATTTTTCATGCAAACTGTCTTTTTATAGCTGTGCCAGAGTTGAGAGGCTGTTCGCCAGTTTGCTGGAGAAATGGGACTTATTGACGTCAAACCAGACCGGCACATTTAATCCGCCGCGCTTCACGTTTTGCTCTCCGAAGAAGCTGAAATTCAGCCTTCCTGTTTGTTTGGGTTGGCAGCGGCTGTAAGCAGCCTGTTTCACCCTCACCTGATTGAATGGAGGTGCGAGGAGCCGCGCACGCCGACAGCTGGAGTGTTGTGGTTCATGGTGAAATTTAATTTTGGAAGCATTTCTTGTTTTTAGTAATGATAACACTAATTCTAATGCTAACAGAAGGCAAGAAGTCACACAAAAACCACAGTTTGCTTCAACTGGCGGGAAAAAGACGAGTCTAATAATGAATAAAGCAGAAATACACGAGTTTTATTAAACTATTGGGACAATTAAATAAACCAAACAAACCCTGACCTGTCACTGATGTTTAATGAAGTCTGGACTCACGTTTGTGTGCCTGAAACAATTTGCATGTGTGTGTGTGACATGCAGTTCATGTGTTTCCTCACCTGTTCACAGGTGTTTTTCTTTCATTTGGGTTTTTATTTTTTTTGCCCTGGATGCGGACTGCCAGGCTCACACACATCCCGCTGCTGACTTGTAATTCTGCCTCTGTGTCTCCTCAGATAAACATCCTTTCTATTACTGTATACAAACATCACAGAGAGTGGACTGAGTGAGCCTGGGAATATTGAAACGGCCGCTGAAGTCTGGAAATCTTCAACAACCCCTCCATGCATGAGCTGCATTTCATTTCCCGTTTACTTGACTTCAAGTGCTCTGCAAACATTCGAGACAAAAAACAATGTTTGCACAAATATTTTCCAAATTCTTTTTTTATTTCTACTGAAAACAAGTGGAGGGGGGTCTCTCTTCATGCTCATCCAGTCACACTGCCTGTGCAGCAGGGATGCAGGATGTGAGAACGGAGGGGAAAAAAAAAGCCTTCCTGCAGTAAAAGTGCAGCCCGGGCATCTCCTGTCGCTGATAATTGACAATAAATTGTAAGATGTCACCACAAGTGACGGAAGAGCGTCTTCCGCCGCCTCGCTGTAAAAAACAAAGGCTCACAAATGGCCACATTGAGAAAGAAAGGAAAGAAAGAAAACTGAGGAATAGAAGGAGAGAAGATGATTCACCAGTCAGCAGAAGCCTCAGATTCACAGCTGGAGTTACCCCCGTCCAGGGCGGCCAGAGGGGGGAAGCTATCCGGGGCGGCAGCATGGGTCAGTGGTTCAGCCTGCCGCCTCACAGTGTTTCAGGCCACCGGTTTGAGTCTGGCGGTTCAGGGTGGAGGGGGGCCTCGCGGTCCTGGGGGTTGTGCTGAGAGGTTTGTTTCTTCTCCCTTTGCTTGGCCTTTGATTTGCATTGCGTCGTGATTCACATGTCCAGGGCAAACAAATGAATAAAACTTACCCAAATCAGATCATCTTCATTATTTTCAGGTTAAAAAAACTAACAAAAGAAAACAAAACATGCAAATTTTGAAGATCGATATATTAGAAAACTTCATTTTTGCGAGTATGCTGCTGTTGAAGTTCTTTAAAAAAAAAAAAAAAAAAAACTACAGGTTTTCCTTTCCATAAATACAATGTATGAAATAAGATGTTGAAAATATTTTTTCATTCTTTAAAAAAAACAATACTGACTGAAAAAAAATTGTCTTTACAACCTTTTTTCCAGATACTGAATGAATAAATCTCAGAGATTTAACAATATGTTTTTTTATTATCATAATTGTTCATATTTTATGTCAACCGAAGAAGTGCAAAAATAAATAGCATTAAAAAAGAAACAAAAGTCAGTGTGGAACACACACACACACGTTGCTGTTTTTGTTGATTAAATGGGATTACAGTCCAGGGTGTGTGTGTGTGTGTGTGTGTGTGTGTGTCCTGTCCTGTGTTTCCAGTCTGGGACGTGTCTGAAATACCGCCGCCGTCTGCTCCGCCTGCTCCGTCTGATTAGCAGGCGCCATATTTGGAAGTCGTCATGCTTGTTTGAAATATCGTAGAAAATCTGACCGAATGTCACCGAGCCACAGACTGACCGTCTGAGCTGGAACCAGATGAGCGGGTTGGTCGAGTGCGAACCGTCCGTGCGCTCGGCGGAGGTGAAAAGTCTTCCTGGTTGCTGTAAAACTTGCGGCGGTTTAATCTTCGGCGGGTTATTGTGTAAATACTTATATGAGGGCTCTGGCTTCCTGTCAGCAGCTTTTCCAGCAGGTTCACACTCCGTCTCCTAATAACTCCCGGAGTGTGGGAAGAGGAACGGCCTCACAGGACCGACACACACTTCAGGCTGTTCCTCTGGAGACACAGTTGTTGAAGGGCGTCGGACTCGTAATCCATCATTTACCCCTGACTTTTCCTCTGAACACACAGAGCGATGTTGATCAAAACTCCAGAAAATATCCAAACCAAGCTCTTGGTCTTGGAGCCAAATCCGACCTGATCTGGTCGGGGACTCCGCCCACCTTTTCTCAGACTGGCTGGGAACTTTTGCCGCTCCTAAAAAGCTAGACGCATTTCTCCCACTCAGCAGGTCCCGAGATCCCAACGTCTTCAAGTGAGACTACAAAAGCTCCTGTTGTGTTTCTGGGTGTCTGTTTCCATGGCAACGTTTGGGGCTCTGAGCCACTGAAAACGAGAAAATGGCTCCCGACGTGGAACTTCCTGAAAACTCTCAGACTCTGTGTGCAGTTCAGGAAAGGCCCGTTCCTCCCATGGGTCGCTCATAGCGTCTTATTCTCTGGGTCAAATATAAAAACAAATCGCAGCTCTACTGGGGCCCCAACATGAAACGTTTCAGTGTGTCTGCCTTTTCCAAAATGGACATCATTTTCAAAATGCTGACGTGTAAACATGACAACTTGTCTTGAATGAAAATGCATGTTTACTTGCTGTGTAAATAGAGTCCAAGCAGTTTAGTTTCCCTCTTTATCGTCATTGAGCAGGAAAAGTCCTCCTGATCTCTTCACATACCGCCTGACTTCTGCTCCATGATGAACGTTACTGCTGCAACAGCAATAATTCTGTCCTGCTGCATGTACGCCTATTTAATAAAAAGCACCGTCTTTAAATCCTGGATGAACCCTCTGAAGGTGTAAATCAATACGCCATCGGCGTTGAGCTGAGAGGAGCTGCACCTCCAAGCAAAAAGTGCTTTTCAGTGTTTACAGGATAACAGCTTTATGCCGTCGGCTTCAGTGATTTAATGAAGTTTCGTGTGGTGTGTGTGTGTGTCCAGAAAAGCGTTCTAATGAAGTTTTATGCATCTAAATAACATGAAACAGAAACTAAGTTACAACTACATAAAGAAAAACACACAAAAAAAACACACAGATGAGCACAAATCTTTTAAAATCCGATCAGTGAATTAAAAATATAACGTGTCAGAAGTTAAAAGAATTGATCCTCCTGCAGCCTTTCACCTGGATTCATGTCTCAGAGGCAATATGGAGACTTTTTTTAATTCAGTTCCTGAAGTCGAAGCCAGAGCTGGCTGTTTGTTATCAGAACTTCCAGATGTTTCCAGATGATCTTTACTTCTGTCGCTGCAGCCGTCGTCTATGTTCAGCAGAGGGTTTTCTTCCTGTTCCATCACCGTCTATAAATCAGATTTAGCGTTTAAATAGTCCTAAAAACATGTTTCAGCAACACGTTGCGAACCCACACACAAAATCTCTCCTCATAAATAGATGGACCATCAAATTACAGGAAGCATCAAGAACAGACGCTGCGGGCACAAAGAAAGAATCCTGATATTCAGCGTTATTGATTTAGATCTTACGTAACAGTAAACAGAAGCAGAAAGCAGCTGCTGTTCGTGTGGAAATAAGCCGCCGCCGCTGCTGCTGCGTGTCCGTCGCTGATATTTAAAGAAGTTTTCCCGAACTGTCCGAGCCGCTCCGGAGGAGGAGAGCTGTTTTCAGGGCCCACTCGCTGCTCGGCTCCCGGTCCAGTGTTTACCAGTTCAATCATCCCTGCTGCTTTCTCTGCTGCCGCTCCGCGTTCAGTCACATCAGGGGTCAAAGGTCGGAAGAAACACTGGGTGCTGCTGGATATCATCAATGAAGGAAAACTAACATGATCCACACCTAGAAATACAAACCTCTTATTCACTCATTAGTCGAAGCTTGTTCAATTCAAACTAAATAAAATAAAAAAAGCAGTGCGATATTCCGTCCGTCGCTCCTGTTTCAACCAGCAGGCGAATATCTGATCATTTTGGCCATTTTAAATGTGATGAAGCTCATCGTGTAATACTTTTCCAGTGCTGTAATTAGATATCTGAGCCTCTAATAAAATTTCCCCAGTAATGTCATTAAGTTATTACAGGAAGGAGTGGCATTGAAGTCTTTTCACGATGAGGTAACTGCTGCCAGTATTTTGATGATGGATCAGTGATGCTGCGGTTCTTGGAGATAAAAGCTCTTTTTTTTTCTGTTTTGTAGTTTTTGTGCATGTCGCTCTTCAAAAAACACACATCTGTGGATCCAGTAGTCGTAATACTCATCTGCTAAGGTTGTATAATGAGAAGAGCAGCAAATGTTGGACGTCGTGAAAGAAGCTGGTTTCTCTGACACGACTGGTGTCTTTTTGTAGTTTTTAATCATTTTTTTTCTTTTGTTTTTACAGATTAAGTACAAAAAGCTTCATCCTGCAACATCAGACGTCAGTTTAATTTTACAAATAACCGACTTTAACTTCAAGATGAATCGGTAATCCTCACGTTGGTCATTACTTTAAACGTGAGGATTAATATTTTTAGCTGTGCAGCGGCATTAGAGGCCTGCGCAATCATCAGATGTATGCTCGGTGGATTAGATCCACGAGGGTTTTTGATATTTGTGCTTAATAAAATCAAATCGCAGCACCTCTGCAGGTCACTTCTTTCTTTTTTTACATAACATGCATTTCATAACTTTCTTCGTAGGACTTCTGTTCACATCCTGCTCATGACTTTATCCGTCTGCAACTGAGAATACAGAAGAAAATGTACAGGTTTTCAAAACTTAAAGGAAAACCTTCAGTAGCAGCAGACCTTCAAAGAGACACTTTATTTTGAAATCTCCTGATTTTGTCCATTTGACAGAGTGATTTGTCCTGCTGTAATTTCTGTTTTGAGCCCCGGACCTTCTCACGTCCTCTGTCCCTGTTCATCACCGCTCGCTGCAGCGTTGGCTGTTTTTATTTTTTTCCCTCTGCGGCCTGAAGAGTGTGAATTATCGCCCGACACCTCCGGCTCGCCCTCTGCCCACACTCTGCCTTTCACTGGCTGCATCAGGCCGCAGCCTCTCGGCTCTTTCTCAGAGAAGAAGATGGAGTAGGTGTTCCAGAGAAGCATCCCTGCACCTTTTTTTTTTTGTTTTGTTTTTATATTATGATTATAAATAAAACTCAGATCTTTGTTTGTTGGTGCTGAAAAGTAATGGGGGTGGCTAATGTACCAAAGCTGCTCGTTTGAGCAGCAGCATCGTGTCAAGAGGTGTTTTTCTATGTTTTTTTGTTTTGTTTTTTGGCCCACACCTCAGAGTCCACATGCTTTCAGAGAAAACCGTCGTCAGCGTTCAGTGTTTTCCATTTCCAAACCCGTTTATTAACAGGCTGAATCGAGTCAGCGGCTCGTGGTGTCTAATAAGATCACGAACTTCCAGGGAAATTAAGAATTACTGTGAGATGTTTCCCAGAGACGACTGTAAGAAAACGTGATTAAATTCTCTTGACAGCCCTTTAGCACGTCATTTTTGTGTTTTCGTTTCAGGAAAGTCTTGTGTTGTGTTCACATCAGCCTTTTGAAAACGACGTGAAGCGTCATGTACACGAGCGTTACGGAGTTACTGAGCTCCACTGAGCCTGACTGCGTGAGATTACTGAATACTGAGCGTACTGAACGCTGCTTTGCTGCCGGCTTCCTGTTTTCTGCCCTTTGTGTGCGTTTGGGCGCTGGATCCCTCACCGCAGTGTGAAGCAACACACTTCTTTCTCTTCGTGACCGAGTCTTGCATCACACCGTTGTTGGTGGAGAGCCGTGCGACTTGTGCAACAGCGCGTGTTTGTTCAGAGTGACCACATGTGACAATGCAGGGAACAAGACAAAGAAAGGGCCTCGGCGCTCTGACGGCCCCTCCGCCGGTTTGGAAAGAAAATGGAACAAATATGCAAATGCCTGTTTGCATTCGGGCGAGGGAACGCTGCAGATGCAAAGCGAGAACATTAAAATTCAGACCCGCAGGATAAACCGCATTCAGGCTGCAGGCCACTGTGGCTCCTTCTCATCTGGGCCCGTTAGTGAAAATGTGTCATGTGGATGTGTTTCCATGAGGTGAAGCGTCCGTGCTTCAGCTCGTGAAAAGTGAAAAGTGCTCACTCAGCACTTCCCAAACGGCGCCCTCCCAGAATGAGATCCTCCGCAGAGCAAAGACCCCGACCGGCAGACTGCAGCACCCACCGTGCATCGACTGCCCCTCACCCATCAGCAGTTGTCTCCATGTCTTCTGATCGGAGGTCATTAGCATTGACAAGATAAAGACAAAATACCCACAGTTCACTGGGGAATCCTCACAATGACCGTGAAGAAAAACCATCAACAGAAACCCAGGTAACCACGCCGGTGATGCTGAAGCCTCTGGACACTCACACCACTCCTCAAGGCACCAAAGCGTAATGTACTGTCTCTTCTGCTATCATCCAACGTGTGAGCTTTATTGTGAAGGTACAGATAGTCCTGGGTGTTTTCTGCCCTGGGGGGTCGTTTGGCCTGCCTGGAGGTCTGGGTCTTGGATTCAGCCTCTCATCTGCATCTGTATGCAGGGTTCTTCTTATTCTGGGTTCGTTCTGATAAATTACAACATTATGGGTGTATTGAAACTAGGGGTGTCAAAAGATAGCGTTTGAAATTTGCGATTCATTGCAGTATTTGTGCAGTTAATCGCAATTAATCCAGTTTGAATTGCATGTTTAAAATTATGTTATTTTGCATTTCAGGGCAGTTTTAAGCCATAATGTGAAACATTTCTAAACAGAGTGTCTTAATAGGGAATTTAAACACAATGAAGGGATTACCTTTTTGACCTTTTTGTATTTTCTTTCAAAATAAAGTGTCATGTAGATCACCTTAATACAATGTTTATGAAAAATACAGTTTTTAAATTAAAAAATGTGCTATTTTCATTCACTGATCTAATTAAAAAATCTAACTTAAACTAAATATTCCAACAGATGAAACCAGGAAACAACTTCAAGTATTAAGAGGAATAAAGAACCGCAGGGACTCAGTATATCAGATCACTCTGGTGATCAATCCAGGGCCACAGGAGGATGTTTGTTCCATTTTCAAGCTTCGAATGAAGAATCTAATCCTCATAATTCACCTGAAAAAAGAAGAACAGTGTCTCAATGTCAGTAAAATGAAATGAGAACTCAGACTGCACCATTAGACACGAGATTCACAGCCGAGTTCTAACTTTTCTCAACCCCAATCCTAATTCTGCGATTAGGAACCTGAAACACTACCATCTACAAGCTGCACAGACCTCTGGAGCTCAGTGCTCATATACGTAATCTTTACATTTTTTATTGTTTGTCTCAAATATTTTCACATTTCTGAACAGGAGGTCCTGGGTCTCTGTGGAGGAATCATCAGAGTTCATTCACAATACTGTTGCACTGATCTTATTTTAATGGTTATTAATTCCAGACAGCTGCATGTTTTCCTTTGAAATGCATGCAGTGAATACTTTCTGAGTTAGTTGATGGTCTTGATGATGATGATGATGATGATGATGAAGGACACCTCGTTACCAAACCGAGCGCCGGGTCATCTGGGAGAAGGATCTCCATTTGCACGTCTGCTGGGTGAAGCGGATGAACGTGATGGCAGTTGGATCACGGGGGAGACGGAGCAGCTGCCTCCTCCGCCGCGAGTCCAGCTGAAAGACTTTCTCCACTAATTAAATCTAAGAACGTATAATCGACACCTTTTGGAGGCTAACTCGTAATGTTACATAGTGAACATCACAAATGAGTTTTGTAAGGACGCTGCTGAAGAAAATAAAACGTATGAAATGGTTTTTGACAAAGTGATTTGATTTTATGTTGAGAATTACAGGATGATTTTGGTGTTAGAAACAAACTGTATTACTAATCCTATATCATCACGTTTCAGCACCTTTTTCTTTTAGAAATTATTACATTTATATCATTATTTAATAAATATATTTAATACTGTGACTGAAATTGTATTTCGAAACTGCCGCTGCAGCTTGGCTCTGGCTCCATTGCGCCACGTCTCCGTTCTAAAGATGGATGAATGGGTGGATTGATCGATCCCTTCTGATCATCCATCCATCCACACCTCTTCATCCAGCTGACTGTCCCCAGCGGCTGCATGGAGCCGGTCCCAGTGGAGAACAGGCACAGGCAGGACACAACCCGGACAAACACACACACTCACCTTCACGCTGACTGCCATGAGATGAACTCAAGTACAGGACCAGGAGAAAACAGGCATGTGCACAAGGAGAACATGCAAACTCCACCCAGAAAAGTCGCCGCGGTGATTAAAGGATGCATCATTTGTTCACTGAACCAGCCTCTTCTGATGGATCCTGTTGATTTTATTCTTTATTGGGGAGCGTAACCAAACTGCACATTTCTTCTAATCAATCGAAGGTAAATCAATGATTCAAAGTTTGTGCTGATGCTTGAGATCACAGCTTCGTTCCAGAAATCACTGTTTTCTTTACGCTTCGCCAAAAGACAATCAATGCTGCTGTTTGGCTCTTCGGTTTAATTGCTCCCGGTCGATGCACCTGACTGATGCATCGATTATAAATCACAACAACATGCTTGAACACCCTAAACATGAACCGAGTGCACAAAAAGAGAAGCCAGTTTCTCTGTCCAATGCATCTAGTCTGTCATATTTAGGGTAATTCTTCTTTTATACGCTGATAACATGTTTTATTCCAGGGCGGAAGCATCTGAAGGTGAATATGTGATCAGTGCAGTCGGTTTTGTACAAACTTTCAAGCAGAGAGAAAGTGAGTGTGTGTGTGGGTGTCTGGCTCTGTGTGTCCTGTGATGGGACCTGTCCTGGTGACCCCTGCCCTCGCTCACAGTAAGCTGGTTTGGCTCCGGCTCCTCGCCGAGCTGCACAGGATTAAGCAGTGTTGAAGATGGATAAAGAGATTATTATGGCACTTTCTCGGTTTTATTGATTGTTTGTTGTGGTTTTTTTTTTTTTTTCCCAGATTTGAGCAGGTTTTATCTGGAGTTTATAGACTGGAATTTTTCAGTCAGATATGGCAGACCTGTTAGCACCTAAAGAGGGACACACACATGTCACACACATTTAGGACATACAGGAAACAGTTCAGCCTGAGTGGGCTCGACCAGTAAAATAGTGCCATAATAACCTTTGCGTTTAAACTTTAAAGCTTTTCTTTGTTGTAGGACATGATAAAAACATCTATATTTTCACAAAACCAAGCAATTACGAGTGAATACTATAATCTGAAAATGAAGCCAATTCTTAATGATACATTCTGGTGCGAAACAAGGCGATGTGTTAAAAAAAAAAAAAAAAACTTCTCTTGAGCTTGAGTGAATCCTGAATGTTTTTGCGAACTTTCTATACCAGCATCACTGCTCAGGTCTCAGCCTTGTGTTGTGTCCGCTACTCCTCAGAAATCTGTGAAAAGACAAGTCTAGTTTTCTTTAAAGGTGTAATACAGGATTTTCTCAAAGAGATGAAGCCAAACATCTGTTGCTCGCTTTTTGAAAAACGCGCCTGCGCCAGACCATCCTACCTGCTCTACTGCTCCTCCCGAGGAAACGCCTATCAAATGTCGGAAGTGTGCGAGCGCGAGCGCGAGCCCATCTTCCCCGGGCGTGCACGGCTCTGTTTACAGTTTCTGCGATCGGCCTCGCTCATAAAGCTTATTTTCCCAAACAGTTACAGTTTCATTATGTCAGACTCGCCATCGGTAAGTCCTGGCTGAAACCGAAGCTCACCGGCTGCAGAAACACTCTGAATGCACATGTGCTACAGGGAGAACCTTATTGGGAGCGAGCACGTACAACGGCTCCACGAAAGCAGCTCGTCAGAATGATTGACAAACAGAACCACCAGTTATTTTGATGATCCACCCAGAACTCAAAGCAAATAGAACATCCTACATTACACCTTTAAGATTTGTATCATTTGCTTGGTGGTCCAGGGGGCCGGATTGGAAGGCTGGTGTTGGGCCACAGGCCTTATGTTTTTCTGCAGGAGGACAGAGAGCCGTCTGCTCTCTGACTGGACACTTCAGTTTGTCACCATCCAGTATAAAGATGACACAATTTGCAACAGCAACTTCAGGTGCTGTACAGCAGTTCTGTGCTTTGCAGAACCTCTGTTTGTTTGTTTTTCCACAAATCAAGTCTTTTTTTTTTAACCATCAACTCATTTCCTACACATTGACAAACTTGGATTTTTTGGGCAGATTTTTTTACTTTTTTACCCAATGGCGAAGCTTGATGTACAAATATAAATAATCTGCAAACATTCATCTACAGCTGCGAAATATTTATGGTGAAATAACGACGAGCCCCTGTGAATGTCAGACTTTTTGATTTGTGTTCCAGGATGATAAGGCTCCTAAAACTTCATTTATTTATTTCTGTATTTATTTATTTATTTGTTTTAGGGAGGCACTTTTGCGGACACCCGGCTGTGTAGCCGCGCGCCACCAGGCTGCGCCACTGGGAGTCCGCGCGCTCGCTCCCCGCACATTTGTTCTCGCCTCTCTGACGTCAGCAAACCTGCAATCGAGCGCATGAACTAACGGAGGAGCGCGCGAGCGAGCCCGCACCGGAGCTTACCGGGAGGCAATAGTCGTTAGAGAGCGAGTCCCCGCCGCCGCCGCCCCGCCGCCCCGCCGCCCTGCCCTGCCCGCCCCGGAGGACCGAGCCCAGGCAGACACAGCCCGCCGCGAGCCGCCGTGAGAACCGAGCGATGCGAGCGCAGCGCACCGCCGCCCAGTAACGCACAAGGAAAAAAAAAAAAAAAAAGAAAGAAAAGAAAAGAAAAGACGGGTGGAGGAGACGGGAACCGTTATCGTGATTTACCGAAAAGAAGGAGACAATTTATTTTTTTTCTGAAGAGACCCAGAGAAACGGACCCCGCCGAGACGACGCCCGAGAAGCCGCCAGCTGCGGAGAATACACCGATTTTCAATGCGCGGTGGATCAAACCGAGAGGATCCGTGATTTAAATGCTTTAACGGCGTCCGTGTCCCCGGTCTGAGAGAGGGAGCTGCCCAGAGAGGGATCGGAGGGGAGAAAGACAACGAGGAGGATTTTTACAGGCGGTTTCATTCATCCGGCTCCTTGATATTTTTTTTTTCCGTGTTTTCTTCCGTGGATCCCGGTACCGGTAAGGCGTTCAAGCTGTGTTCTCTAACCATGGGATGTACTCTGAGCGCAGATGAGCGGGAGGCTCTGGAGCGGAGCAAAGCCATCGAGAAGAACCTGAAGGAGGACGGGCTGACCGCGGCCAAGGATGTCAAACTGCTGCTGCTCGGTAAGGGGGGGGGGGGACGGGTGGCTCACCCGCGGGGGGAGACGCTCAGGCCGGCTGAAAGGTGTGGTGGAGGAGGAGGAGGAGGAGGAGGAGGAGGAGGAATGAATCCTCCCACATGAACAAAACACGACATGTACGCTGTACAAACACTCACATATTGGCCCAAATCTCCCATTTCGACTGATTTCAAACCTCCGAGTTACACGGAATTACAGCCGCCTGCTCCGGTAAGATCCACGGAGACACGGCAGGTGCGGGAGATGCTGTAAAGCAGAATAATCCAGTAAAAACAGGTGTGTTCTCCGAGGCTGGCAACTGCAGATGAAATGCCAGAGAAAAAATGGCAGGATGCAGCAGCGGAGGCCCTGATCAGCCTCTCCGGGCTCGATGGGAGATCGATTGATTCATTGATTGTTAGCAGGAAATGAACCTTAATCTGTTCGACTAAGTTACATGATGGAAGGTAGAAGATGTTTTTCTCTTCTTCTTTACTGAGGACGAGGATGAGAAATAAAAGATGCAGCCACACTTTCTCCATTTTTTCATCTCCACCCTGCTGCTGCTGCTCTGCTCTCACGGAGGGTTTTAAGAGGCTGATTCTCTCTTTCTCTTCCTATCTCTCTCCCACCCCTTCCTCTTTTGCACTCTGCCTCCATCTTTCTCCCTCACACACACAAACACACACACACACACACACTCATACATACAGCCTGTTTACATTGTCTTCTTGTCTCTTATCCCTCAGGGGCTGGAGAGTCAGGGAAAAGCACCATCGTCAAACAGATGAAGTAAGTCTTTAATAAGCACGGTCTAATAACCCTATAGTGCACATGTGTGCTCCTCTTTCACTAACACTCTCTATTACACACACACACATGCACAAACTGTACATACAGCCTGGTGATTTCATGCATTTCTTCTGCTTGAGGGAACCAATCCAACACCTCGAGCCCCCTTCAGATTGGTCCGATGTGTGCACTGGGATGAAAGAGAGAAGCAGCATTGCAGGTGCACGGTTGCTTTAAATCCCACAGAGCGCCGTGTGATAAGATGCAGTGCGTGGATAAGTGGAATGTGTAACTGTGAGCCGCAGCTGTGGGATGTGTGAAGTCTTAAAGGCGGGGATAGCGCTGTGTCAGATGCGCTTTGATTCTCTGATCCCGCCCCGTGTTGCGTGAGCTCCTGGACGCCGTCTCATGCTCTTACTTTATTCTCCTCGTCACAGAAATACAGAGCGGAAGGTGTGCTGGTGTCTGGGAGTGGCTGTTCTGACACGCTTCTGCACAAATGATTAAGGATGTCTTCAAGTAAACCGCTGTCGTTTGTGATCATCTGGTTAAAACATATGTTTTTTGATTGGTTTTATTAGCTGGATTTCAACATTTTCCACCGTAACTCCACACCCAGTGTTCCTTATTCATGAAGGCAGACGCACTAAGTCGATGTTGTGGCTCAGTTCCATGCGTGTACCTGCAGTATCACGTTTTCTCCTCACTAAGCCTTCAGTGGAGGCAGGATTTTCTCAGACTGCTGTGATTGATCAGCTGATCGTCCAGAGACCTTCCCGCCGTGCGACTCGAGACCACAGCCGAGGTTATTTTCACAGTTCCCCGTCCTGACCCGAGACTGCCAGGAGCAGCTTCAGCCCCTGATTGTTCGTGTCTCTGGGCTGGACTTAAGCAGACTAGTGAACTGAGTTATTCCAATTTTGAAGCGCTACTTCCTCCTGACAGCACCCATCATGCATTTCACCTCTGTGCAGGTGTGTGTGAAGCCTGACTGATAATCAGGGGTCAGTCCGACTCAGCGCAGAATGAAGATCCTGGTTTAGTCCTGCAGAGACTCAGCAGTGAGTGCAGTGGCCTAATTCATGCCGCCTGACGTGTTTTTGCGTCTTGTGGTGTCGTAATGAAGCGATTCGTGATTCTTCTGTTGGGATTGTTCCCGTCTGTAGGAACCTGGTCGTTCTGAGACATACAGCCTTCACTGTGGTCCTTCTCTGAGGTGGCCCGCTCACAGCCTGCCTGCTTTATCAGCCCCTCCCTCGTCTTATCAGCAATCCACTTGTGACATGTGTGTTTTTTTTTCCTCCTCCGCTGCGTCACTTCTCCAGACAGCTGAGAGCGTTTCAGCCAATCACAGGCTTCGGCCGCGGCTGTATAGTGACATATCACATGAGTGCATGATTCAGTGAGTCCAGATGAGCCAGTTTCTCAGCTGTTAATGGTCATTTCAGCCGCTCGCCACATCCTGCACGCTGACCCACCGCGGCCTCTCGGGCTTCATTGATTCTACATTATATCGCCGCCTTTGGAGCAGCTGAATGCATTGATTCGGTCGGACTGTAGTAAATCTTCCTGCAGTCTGTCGGTTCGGTTTGTGAGAGCGAATGCAAAGTGAAAACTACCAGGCTTTAGTTTTTTTTACACTCTACTCCTCACAGAGGCGGACAGCCAGGCTTGTTGGTGGATCAGCCTGGATCTGGCAGTGGCTCCAGAGTCGAAGCTTCATCTCACACACTCATACGCTGCACATGCTTCTGGGGGCGGCACGTTATTTCCAGGCTGAGAAAACGCCGGCGAAGTGTGTCCTCATTATTAGGTTGTATCTGCCTGGCACGGTGGCTTCCTTTTATTGATATTTCATTGTATTTTCAGTGTGTCCGGTGTTTGACTGAGGCTCCTGCAGGTTTTGGGTTTCATATCCGCGTCCTTGATCGAGACATTTTGCCGAACACGGTGTTCAAGAAGGAAAGTGGCGTCACTTTTCCAAGTACCTGAGGCAGATGATGGTGTGCTGGATGCCACCTGGCCGAGTACCTGCTGCACGTCCGGGAAGGACATTCTGTCCGTGATGCACATTGCAGTCCTGGCAGTTTTCAGGTCTGGCTGTGCATTATGCATGATCAACCTGAGGCTGTGCGACGCGTCACACAAAACTGAGATTATTGCAAAATCGGTTTTTAGTGAGGTGGATATTGCAAAAGAAGTCAGAAGCTCTTCTGAAAAACCGCAGGAAAAAAAAAAACACTTAAAAGAAGTCCAATATATATGTGGGGCAAGTGAAACAACACTGTTTGTTGGAAGAACAAGTCCTGAAGCCGTGGTGTGGTTTGATGACATGATCAGATGTTCGCTGACGCTGTGCAGCACCGAGCGGCCAGAAGACACCCAGGTGCTTCGTGACATTTATGTTCCTCACTCAGTTTCACATCTAGAAGTGGTAGTTTCAGTAGACACGCTGGTGTGTGTCTGTGTGTGTGTGTGTGTACGCGCGCTCTTTCAGCCGTGGTCACTGCTTCCTGCAGCAGATGCTCAGCTTGTTTCGGTTCAGAGAGCTTCCTGCCTGCAGGCATCAAACCCTCTCCTTCCAGGACCAGCCCGAACCCCGTTCAGCGCCGGAGGTCACAGCGACCTGTCGCTGTGACCTCCGGCGCCGGGAGCCGACGTCTCTGCAGAGAGGCGCTGCTCTCAGGAAGCGGCGGGCAGCTTCCTGTCAGGGAAGCCCCGACGTTCCTGTTCACAGACGCTCCGCTATTTCCGGAACCTCATCAGAGGACTGCAAGCCCTTTAGTGTGTTCCTCCACAGCGCTTTGAACATCTGGGGCGTGTCCCAGTGACCAGCGCGTGTCTGTGTGTGTGTGTGTGTGTGTGTGTGTGTGTGTGTGGGTATTGCCCTTTCGCTGAATGCGCTGTGCGGTGTGTACGGCTGTGCTGTTCATACTGTCAGTGTTGAGTTTCTGAAGGTTTTCCGTCGGGTGGTGACTGCTCTCTCTCTGCTCTCCAGTCCGTCCGGCTCTGCTTTGAAATGCAGATTATTGCTTTCTGAGACGAAGCGATCGCAGTAAGTGACAATAGCTCCTAACAAAGCAGTGATAGCATCTCTGTGGGAGTACAGGTGCAGCGCAGTGTGTGTGTGTGTGTGTGTGTGTGTGTGTGCTGTCGCTCACATTTTGAGGTCCTGAATCTGTTTTCACATCCAGATTATGAGAAACCTGAGGGAAGGTGGGATTAGTGGGAGAAACCTACGAATGCTGGAGTGAGCACATACACACACACACACACACACACACACACACACACACAATCCATTAGTTAGTGTAATATTTGGGCCAGCAACTGAAGGGACTTGGCCATGTGTGAAAAACATATCTGTATGTCATGAATATAGTGTGTGTGTGTGTGTGCGCACGTGCACATACACATTAGACACCATCTGTTTATGGAGCCTGTGTGTGTTTAAACGTGTGCAAAGGTTCACTCGCTGCCCAGCTGGCAGACTGACCTCTCATGCACTTTGTGTGTGTGTGTGTGTGTGTGTGTGTGTGTGTGTGTGTGTGTGTGTGTGTGTGTGTGTGTGTGTGTGTGTGTGTGTGTGTGTGTGTGTGTGTGTGCGCGCGTGTGCACGTGCATGCGTGCGTGTGTGTGCGCCACACACATGATACTAATTCATTGTGAGAATATTTTCAGATAATTGAGCTGAGGAGGCAAACCTGTCACTTAAAAAAAAGAGGGAACGGTCTGTTGTCCTTCTCCCTGGTGGGTGTAGGCAGAACCCTCCCCTCCACCCCCTCCACCCCCTCCACCCCCTCCACCCCCCTCCACCCCCTCCACCCCCTCCCCCCCACCGGAACATGTGGAGAGCTGTGTGTGTTCCACCCTGAAGGCCGGTGCTTCTGGTTCTGGTTCTGGGTCTGGTTCTGGTTCTGGTTCTGTGAGGCTGAGCTGCTCCAGAGACGCCTGTGATCATTTTTACCAGGAAAGGAATTAGTTACTTGTGGTTGACGCGCCCAGAGGACTCGGGGTTCAGTCTTTTCTCAGAAGTTTGCCTCTCTGCTGCTGCTGCTGGTCGGTGCTCCAGTGAGGGCTTCATCCTGCCGAGGTGAGGATGACTGCGGTCTCTCTCCACCGGATTCTTCCTCATTTGCTTTCTTCCACTTTGATTGTCTTGGTATTAGTTGTGTTTTTTCTTATAAAGCGTCGATCAGGGGTGCCAGACATAAGGCCCGTGGGCCAAAACTGGCCTGCAGGAGGCTCTAATCCAGCCGGCAAGGATATTGTAGTAATCTTCATCGAAAGCACTGATTTATGATCACGTTTTCTTCAGAGGACAAAACACGACAGTGAGGCCCGAGCCGAGGTATCAGCGAAGCTCCATGAGCGCCAGCGAGCTCGCTGCCATCAAACCAGCCTCAGAGCCGGGCTCTAAGGCGGAGCTTGAACTTCAGCAGTTTTCTGGATGTTTCACTTCACAAGATATCATTAAAATTGGTTTCATGTTGAGATTTTCAGTATTAACCATTTGGCTTTGTGAAAAAAGGACATTTTTCTCACCTACTCTGCACCACAACAAAGAAAACCTTTAAGGTCATTATGGGGCTTGGAGTTGCTGCTTGTTTCTGGTTTTGTGTTTTTGATGTGTTGCTTTTCTTTGAGGACTGTAGCATTAAAGCCATGAACACTCTGCACGTCTGTACTCGTCTGTACTGGTAAATACACTCGTTACGGTGGTTTTACTCTGCTGGTGGATGCAAGTTCACACGAGCTGCTCGACCTTCATTTGAACCAACCTGAAAGTGTCAGTGTGAAAACATCCTGAGGCTTCAGTCTGTTTCGAACGCAGAAACGTTCCTGTGCCCTGACCCTCAGATCATCTGGCGTTCGGTGGTGGGAGGTGTTACAACGCTCTCAACAAGCTACACGCAACTTACAGAATACAACAACTAGAAGTACTTTCACTTATCTGGAACTTTATCGAGCACCGGACGGACTCAGGAAGGTGATCAAATGACTGTCAGACAGACTCTATGTGTGTTCATGATGCTTCTCTGTCATTACTGAGTCATGTTTCGTTCTGTTAGAGGTCAATCTGAAATCCAGGTGAGGACTTTCATTGTTTCACAAAGTGTTAAAATAATCTGTGAGACGTGATCAGGACTGAAACTCGGAAGCAGGAAGTGAGCGCCACACGCCGAGGTCTGTGCAAGTCAGAACATTATTGGTCTTCTTCAGCCGCCTGGCCGTCGCAGGAGTTTCGTCAAGTCTCCAGGTCATTTATTTTTCAATGATTAACAGCCCGGCTCCTCTTTACACATTAAAATCCCAATCCTATTTTTCTGGACCTGTTTCTTGAGGGAAGTGTGTGTGTGTGTGTGTGTTGGTGTGATGTGCTCCTGCCCCTCTGCCGGGTGGAAACGCTTCCAGCCCCCCGCTGCCCTCCAGGATCAGAGGCTACGACTAATGGCTGAATCACTGAATTCAGCTGAAAGTCTTTCCTGGCAGTTGGAGGTAATAACACACACCGAGCGGCTCGTTCAGGTGAAATCCCCTCGCCTGTTCAGCGCCACACTGTTCGCAGGGTTTTAAGAGTGTTTAATTAGCACAAGAGGTTGTGAGGCTGAATCAAAAGCAACACACACCGTGAACTAACGCTCCGTGTTGGTGGCTGGTTTTTTACTTCGGTACAGTTTGGCGGTAGAAACGTGGCCTGATCCCGGGAGGCGAACAGGAACCCCGTCACGGCTCACACACCGGGGTGTGTGTTGGTGATTCCTCGTCTCTGGCTCTCTGACGGTGTTCATGTGTGTGTTTGTGCCGCGCTGACATGATCGGAGGTGACCGGCCGGAGGGAGAACAAACGCTGGCCGTCCCCCACCGCTTCCCACAGGCCGTTCCCACACTGTGTGTGTGTGTGTGTGTGTGTGTGTGTGTGTGTGTGGTTTTCTCTCTCCAGAGCAGGACATAATTAGGTTTAAGCCTCAGAAGAGGAGAATAAAAGGAGGAAGGAGAGGAAAGTGAAGGAAATAAGGTGGTGGTGTTATGTGCTGAAAGAGAGAGAGAGAGAGAGAGACACACACACACACACACACACACACACACACACAGAAATAATTACCCGGTTCATAGACATGAAGGAAACAAAGAAAGGAGCAAGTGGGGGAAAGAAAGGAGTGAAGTTAAAAAGTCTGACAGAGGGGTGGAGGAGGGAGGAGAAGATTCAGCCAGAGCCGGCAGAAGAAACCCGACAGAAGAATCCATTTTTCTTTCTTTCTTCCGTTCTTTTTTTCATTTCAGAGGAGGGTAAAGGGATGTGGAAGTGTGAAGAGAAACGAGGAGGGAGGACAAGTGAGAATGAAGCTGGGGGGGGGGAGGGGGAGCAAGACGAGGGAGGCGAAGACATCTTGAGCAAGAGAAGAGAGACTGGCAAGCGAGAGCGCACGGAGAGCGCACGGAGAGCGCACGTTCGCACTTATTAAGCAAGTGGAAGGAAGTGACAGCGAGACGAGGGGGGGGGGGGTCAAAGTGCGCTCCTCTCCCGGACTCTGAGCCCAGCTCCCCGATAATTATTAGCCTTCCCTTCACAAGATGACTCCGCGGGGGGCGGTGGGGGGGGGGCTGGGTGGGGGGGGTTTGGGGGGCGGGGTGGGGGTTTGGGGGGGGGGGTTTGGGGGGGGGGGGGGGGGGGGGGGGTCTGGAGCTGGTCATGTGAAGCAGCCCGCCGGCCGCAGCGTCTCCCTCCACTGGGCGGGCGTAGCCGGGGGCGCGCTCGGCGCTGCGATTGATTTGATTGGCTGCCTCAGCGAGCAGCGAGATAACTGTTGGTGTGTGTGTGTGTGTGTGTGTGTGTGTGTGTGTGTGTGTGTGTGTGTGTGTGTGTGTGTGTGTGTGTGTGTGTGTGTGTGTGTGTGTGTGTAATGATTTGAATCTCATTTACATATGGTAAAAAGGCATATACAATGCAAAACAAACCACACACACGCACGTGCACCTTTTCATGTCTTGTTGAAAAACAAGAACACACACACACACACACACACACACACACACACATATAGCAGCTATAATAATGTCTCTTTCACGCCTTTAACCCTCTCCTTCCATCGGATGTCGTCGTGTTTCTTCTGCTCCTCGGTCTTCATTTCTGCATAAAACCTTTTTAAATCCAGTTTTCTTGCGTTTCTGGTTCTTTCTGCCCAACAGAGCAGCTGACGGCTGGCTGTAAAAACACACAACCATAAGACTCAACAACAAGATTCAATGTTTTCAGAAAACTGGAAAAAAAAAAAAAAAAAGATTTTTGAGGACTTTTCGTGTAATTTTATGCACACACTAACGCATTGATGCTGAGCAGGTTTAAATCGCCTGTTTTCATGCAGAAAGTGTGTATTTCGGTGTTTTGCCATAATTCAACCAGACCTTGAAAGAATAAGCTGCGAGCCGCAGAACAAACAGAAGAACCGTCCCTCGGTCTCATCTGGAGGAGATACGATCTTCTGGAGCCACAGGCTCCTCTCTGTCCTGTCGACCATGTGACCGCAGCCCTGAGCCGCGACCTTTAATCCACAACACACAGCGCTTCACAGCAGGAGGAATACTCCTCAACCTGCAGACCCTGAAGCCCTCACACCTTAAAGAGTGTGTATTCCATCGCTCTGGCGGTATGTTCGGATTCCAGTCCACCAATTATCCTCAGTATACACACCAAGGTGCTCCGGCGCGGTGCTGAGGCCCGTCAGGGTTGCATAACCCGATAGATTTAACTCCTGATGCATTATGGAGCGGATTAATCAGGAGAGCCAGTTCTGCTCACATTCAGGCTCTCCAGGCTTGGTTTGAAGAGCTGCTGTGCTGTTCACGCTCCGCTCTGTTCGCCTTGCTCGTCGTCCTCTGCACAGCGCTCATTGTTTAGCTTGTGTCTTTATGCACAGGAAACTTGGTGTTTTCCATGCTTGTTTTTAATTCTATCTCTGTGCATGTTACGTATGATTTTCCATGAATGAAGCTGCAGAAGAGGTTTCTGTCAGACCTGGTTTTGATCCAGTATCTGCAGCAGCGCCTTGTTGGGTTCGTGTTGGCCGTCTCCATCCACTCTCTGGACCGCTCCCCTCCTCTCTTGACCTCCTCTCCTCAGAAATAATGAAGACTCTGGAGACGGACGCTGCAGAGCTGCAGCTCGCTGCAGGTCTCAGGTGGTCGTCTTCCTCACCTGATTCATTCCGTACCTTTTTATTTTATTTATTTATTTATTTATTTATTTATTTTGCCATTTATGAGGCAACAGTTGCATTGAAAACGTCCTGCATGTGTTTGTCTTCCTCTCGCTGAATTGGTTGCATTTTTATAATATCAAAGGCTGCTTTACGCTTCGGCTCGCTCTTCCTCGGTCAGTGTGTGTGTGTGTGTGTGTGTGTGTGTGTGTGTGTGTGTGTGTGTGTGTGTGTGTGTGGTCTGGCACTAATCAGGCCTTCTTATGAAAAAAAACAAAGGTCTTTTGTGATACAAAATTGTGTGTGTGTGTATTTGTGTGTGCCCACTGGAGTGTGTGTGTGTGTGTGTGTGTGTTTTTAAGCCTCTGTTCTTGCGTGTGTGTGTGTGTGTGTGTGTATGGGACCTATTTGGCAGGTTTCATGTCAGTTGGAGACAATGGCGTCTTGTTCCGGCGGCCGCACTCAGCTGATCTGGAGTCAGCTGATGGGACTGTGACTGCCTGTGGCTGGAGAGTCGACGTTTCAGTGTGTGTGTGTGTGTGTGTGTGTGTGTGTGTGTGTGTGTGTTGGGATTCGTACCAGGACTGACTCTGGATTGGTGTGAAATTCAGACTGAACCTCGGAGGAGCTGCTCTCTCTCCTCCGTTGCCGTGGCCTCAGCCTGGATGTGGTCGGTTCGGTTGTTCTCTCTCGGTGTGTTCTGCATTCTGTTTATTGTTTCCTGTTTTCTGAATAACGCAGCCTGACAGAACTCCACAGTCACAAAGTACAGAGTCGAGGCTGGCTGGCACAGAACAACCTAAATAACAGTTAATGAGTAACTCGTGTGAGGTCTGCAGCCGGGCTTTGTTTTCATACCAGATAAGATTCATAACTGTGTTTGTGTGATGGATCAGAGTGGCTGCTGCAGGACGTTCCTGTGTTTTGAATTTCATTCTTTTTCACACCATACTCTGGATTCTGGACTGAAGACCAGGGGAGCTCAGTCATGCCGTGTGTCTGATATGAAGCAGTTTATTTTAGCAGCGTGTGGATTGCATAATCCTGTTATCAGCAGAAGGAATGCTTTCATTTTCTAGCTGCGCTGCTGTGATTGAAATGCATTTAAAACTGTAAATAAAAGCCCAGATACCTGGTAGAAGAGAGGCAAACACACCGTGTTCAACCTGCATCCAGTCATTCCAGGTCCAGTTCCACAACTGGAGATGTGATTTCACATCAAGCCTTGTGCGATTCAAGAAAGACGGTTTTCATTCTTCGACTCAGAGTCTCAGTTTTTCTTGGTTTGCTTAAAATAGGTAATTAATATTGACCCAGGAGAGACAAGAGGGAAATCTGAAAAATTACATTTCGAGGCTCAGATCTGAGTTGACCTGATTAACCGCCGTGTCTCTGCTTCCCTCCGGCTCATTACTGTGTCTAAAACTCCCATCAGTCTTTCAATTATTTAAACAGTCACCTAACAGCAGATTCAGCCTGATGCTGTCTACCTGTTGTACCAGGAAACGAATAGTGAGGCTCCTACTTCTGCTTACTTTTCAGTAAGAAAAAATGAAAAGCTTTGTTTTGATTGATAGGTATTGATTTCACATCACATCACGGGCGACATATTTATTCAGCCTTTTCTTTTGAAGTCTCCGAACCGCCAGAGACTGCAAGACCTTATCAAGATTTGTGAAGAGCAGGTGATATAAAACTGTTATTGCAGGAAGAAGAAAGTTTCCACAGAGCAGTGGCTGAAGTTCTGGCAGGATCCCCGGCGAACCGATGAACAAAACCCTCCTGGTTCTCTTCGTTTCTGCTGCCAAGCGGAGGCCTGTGTTCGTCCGGAGCGCCTCTGAAGCGACGTTTAGTTCTGACGGTCCAGATCAAGACGTCTGCAGCCAGTGAGATGGATCTGCTCATGCAGGCCGCTGCTTTGCCAGACAGGACGGTTCGCTGGAACTTATCAACATATGAACCTCGAGCGAAGAGTCACACGGGCTGAGTGTGTGTTACAAAGCTTCAGCTCAAGGCTCTGGGCGTGAAACTTCATCAGAGTGTCCAAACTGTTAATGTGGCAACAGTCAAGACGCTGACAACTGTGTGTGTGTGTGTGTGTGTGTGTGTGTGTGTGTGTGTGTGTCCCTGTAGAAATGAGTCCCTGGGGAGGGAGACGGGGCGTGTTGTACGTGAACACTGCAGATTAATAGTTAATTACGAGTGAAAAATGAAAGGAAGCTGGAGGAGAAGAGTTAAAAACAGGAGAAGAAGAAGAAATAATTAGGAATGAGGGTTGAAAGAACATGGCAGTGAGTGGGAGAGCCTGAACCAGAGCGAGTGTGACTGGTAAAAATATACTGACACACGCACACACACACACACACACACACACACACACACACACACACACACACACACACACACACACACGTCGGCAGTGAGGGATGAAAGAGGACAGGCAGATAGAGATAACAGGTGACAGTGAAACAGAGAGATAATGGCAGACAGATTTAATGAGGTCTCCCTCCAAGTAATACCCAACTGTAATTATTCTGCTCTCCTGTCTGCCCGGGTTTGCATGCGTGTGTGTGTGTGTGTGTGTGTGCGTGTGCGTGGGCGTGTGCGTGTGCGTTCTTGTATTTCTATCCTTGTCGGGGCCAAATGTCCCCACAAGGATAGCAAAACGTGGAACGACGTGCCTTGTGGGGACCTTTTTCCGGTCCTAAGTAGGAGAAACAGTGTTTTCTTGACCATGTTGTTGTTACTGAAAAAAGTAAAAGTGCAAAAAACATTTCTTTAGGGTTAGGCTTTGTTGTGGTGTGGGTTAGGGTTAGGGTAAGGGTCAGGGTTAGGGGCTAGACATGAATGGGAGTCAATGGACGGTCCCCACAAGGATAGAAATACAAGACTGTGCGTGTGTGTGTGTGTGTGTGTGTGTGTGTGTGTGTGTGTGTGTGTGTGTGCGTGCGTGCGAGCGTGCACGTGTGTGTGTGTGTGTGTGTGTGTGTGTGTGTGTGTGCGCACAGTTCTGAACATCCCTGCTGAACTAGTGTGAAGCAGACTGCGTCCCTTGGCATCGGCGCTCTCCATCTGCACCGAGCCAACCTCCCCGCCCGCCGCCGCCGCCGCCGCACACAAACGCTGTTCGAACCCAACGCGGGGACGGGGCAGCGGTGGAGCGGTGGAGCGGGATTCTTGGGTTTATAATCAGCGTGTCGGGTGGGGAGAGTTGTGGCCTTCCATGTTCTGTTGGCATTTATTAAAAGCGGAGCGCGAGCAGCTGTATGGATTTAGTGTTTTTCACCGGTAACTGAAGATGCAAATAGTTTAAAATGTGGCGGCGAATCAATGAGGCCATCTTCTTATGATGTTGACGAAACCTTTGAGTGCTTATTGATTCAGTGTCACGTAAAGAGAACAAGCAGTGAGAGGTTTTTTTAAGCCCCCTCTCGTGCTCAGTGCGTGTCGTCAATCTGCTAATCATCACATTTATTCTTTCATGACGGGATTGGTAAAGCGCTCTTAGGCTCGGAGGTCTGTTAGTGTCCTGGTTTTGGTGGGATGGATACTGGAGCTCAGCTTGGTGATGAGAGCGGCGTCCGTGTCGACTCTTCAGCTCTTCAAACTGCTGATCACAGCACTGAGGGCCCAACGATGCAAAGATCACTGCTGCTGTCTCCAGTTAAACAAACCCTGGCTTGATATGGAGGCGCGGCCGGATCTCAGTGAGACGACTTTATTTCCCGGCACGCCGCATGTTTGGCTCCTCCCGGGCCGAGTGGCTCCACCGTGCTGCAGCCGTCACCATCAGACTCAACAGTCTCAGATTCCTGCTGCTGCTCAGGCTCCCGTTGACGTTTTATAAGCAACCGTGACTCTGAGCTGGCGAGCGCGGCGCTCCCAGCAATCCCACAGCTGGACGTCGGACTTCACTCGCTTTGCTGTGGACGTTATGAAGCCTCTCCAGAATCAGTGGAACGCTGTCTGTGTTGACGGCGTCGTCTGCTGTCATGTGAACGCAAAATGCTTGTTTGGTTTTCTGGTTTTGTCAAGAATCTGCGCGGCTCGTCGGCTAAATGTCCGCTCCTTCAGAAACATGAGCTGATCAGTGTTTTATGTTTGCATTTTCAAATTATGGGACACAAATAAGAAACTGATAATGTCAGATGCTGAGCGTGTGATGAGATGTTCTGGATGTTATGCTTCAGGAAACGTGCTTCAGGTGTTTGGTTAAATGAGCTAAAAATTAACCAGGGGACCAAGAAAGCTTCTTCAAGTGACAACAAGTGTACCTGTGATCTGCCGAGAATCAGTCCCACCGGTGTCAGATCTGTGTGAAAAGAGAAAGAAAGAAAGAAAAAACTGGTCGAAAATGAATTCTCTGTCCAGACCTCGGAGTTCGGACCAAATCAGAGCACCAGCTGAGCGAGCGGCCGGCCCGGAGCGCCGCTGCCAGCTCGCTGCCAAAACTGGGTTACGATATTTTTAGGGAAAAATAGTGAGTGAGCCCAGGGCATGGAGGTGTGTGTGTGTGTGTGTGTGTGTGTGTGTGTGTGTGTGTGTGTGTGTCTGTGTGCATAACAGAGGATATGTCTGTGTACGATTCTGCTGCTTGACCTCAAGGTGTGACTGTAAGAGAATGGAGCCAAATGACAGAGCAGCTGATGCCTCTGTGTGTGTGTGTGTGTGTGTGTGTGTGTGTGTGTGTGTGTGTGTGTGTGTGTGTGTGTGTGTGTGTGTCAGTCAAAATGGGGCCTGTATCACTAACACTTGATCTATTTATAGTTTTTTTTGTTCTGACTATCTCACTCTTATTTCATGCTTGTTCGCATGCCCATTATCACACTCCACGTTTTTATCCCCTCGCCTGACACACACACACACACACACACACACACACACACAGACACACACTTTAAAGACGCACACACACCACTGGTTTTGTGAGTAACATTATCCGTGTGCTGCTGACAGCAGTTGGTCCGTGTGCACTTTGTCATGATCGAGAGGTCCGTCGCCAAAGACCACAAAGTGGATGCACATCATCCTGATAAGGTGTGTGTGTGT
Source organism: Salarias fasciatus (assembly GCF_902148845.1). NCBI lineage: Eukaryota > Metazoa > Chordata > Actinopteri > Blenniiformes > Blenniidae > Salarias > Salarias fasciatus. The sequence continues at coordinate 30,493,441 of NC_043751.1, forward strand.
GTGTGTGTCTGCGTGTGTGTCTGTCACGGCAAAGAGTGGTAGCTAGCAACAGCGCGGGCCTGAGATAAAGAGCTAATTGCACGGCGCAGCGCGGAGGTTTTGTGCTGGTGTGTTCACATGAGTAGGTGTGAAGATAAAAATATGAGTGTGGAGGATAATGAGAGACAGACAGGAAGAAGGCAGCCGTTGGACATGATACTCTCTGTGTGTGTGTGTGTGTGTGTGTGGTAGCTTTAAGCAGGAGCTTATCTTTTTTTTTCTTTTTTTTTTTCACTTATTGTTCTAAGATGTTTACACTCAGAGAAATCTATTTGCTTTGCCTCAGTATTATTCTGGTGTCTGTCAACCTGAATACTTAAATAAAGTCATTGTTTCTTTTTCTAAAAGAGGCCGAGGCCTCGTTTCACACAGTGACCTCTCTGCCTCCAGCGGTGTGTGAGTGTGAGAGTGACTGTGTGAGCCAGTGGTTGAATCTGAGTGAACGTGTGAAGCGTTTGGAGACCGCCGAAGAGGCAGAAGACGCTGCATGTGCACAGTCTGCTCAGTGTCGACTGAAGTTTGACCTGTTTCCAGTCAAACCTTTGACTTTTGTTAGCTCTAAATAATGAAATTCTAGTTACTGTGTGTGTGTGTGTGTGTGTGTGTGTGTGTGTGTGTGTGTGTGTGTGTGTGTGTGTGTGTGTGTGTGTGTGTGTGTGTGTGTGTGTTTGAGCTTGACTGCTGACTCTAACTTGCCTCTCTGATAGATTCACTCTTGCATACTGTGTGTACCACCCTAATTTGGACGAAGCCTGATGGAAAGCATTGTTTGCCACATTGATAATTGAAAGAGAACATTTTTTCAAAGCTACAACAATAAAATCAGAGTTTCTGCGTCATTTAATGGACACAGGTCTTTATTTGTCCAAACACTGAGCCACACAGGGCATGAAAGAGGGCATGTAATCAGGACCTGGCTTTAATGTCAAGGTTCCCTCCATAGATAACTGTAAACTTTTCTCTTTAAAGCTTAAAAAAACCACTTGATAGTCTCATTAACCCCAGTGGGAGGATTCCAGCATAGATGTTCTTAGAGATCAGAAAGCAGGATTAAAAAAAACAACAACACTACTGTTACGAAGGTGTTAAGGTGATGAAAAGTGCCCGTTGATGATTTTAATCTGAAATACCTGCTAATCGGCGTCAGCCTTACGCTTTTCTCTGAGTTTATCTTTCAAAATCTCAGTCATAACACTTAAATTAATCCTGTGAACTTTGACAACCACAGTCTGAGCTGGCGAAGCTCAGTCTGCAGTGGTGAAGTGTAAATTAAATCTGTGCAGTTCTTCCTCATCAGCGAGCAGGAAGTGCTTGTTCTTCCACCGTTCACAGTAAGACGACCTGCGACTGAGTGAATGTCCTCATCCCGGTGCTCTGAGGCCATGTGACTGCTCGGCTCGTGTGAATGCTGTCATGCCTCCATGTTTGTTCTTGAATACGTTCACTGTTGGCTTCATGTGGGATTTTTCTAATCAAAACGCCGACGAAACGGACTGAAAACTGCTGAACTTATTGGGTGATCAGTGTTTTCAGATGTTTCTAAACTGTTGGTGAAAGTCGTCTGAAGCTTGTTCGTCTTGATGTCCAGGTGAGATTATGTCCTAGATTTCTGTCCACGCCATTGACTGTTAATAAAGATGGACGAAACTTACGTGGCGCCCCCCGTGGCGTTCTGAAATCCCATGTTGAAGATTTGAGCAGGACGTCTCCATACTGAGCATTTCAAATTGGATGTAAATGTGATTGGTCCAGCCTGTCATGTGACCGCATCACGGGGACAGAGGAGGAGCTGTGATTGGGTGATTGCTGCAAAACTTTAACTCATGAAATAAAATCAGTGGATGATTGCTGTGAAAATCAGAGTCTGGTCAAGACGACTCGTTTGTAGAAACTAGTGACAGAGACCAGAACATGTTCTGGAACCGCTTTATATGTTTATTTGCACTCTGAAAATCAGCATTTTTAAATAGGTTCCAATGAGACCCGGGCTCTTCTTCAAACCTGCATCATCGCCCCCTGCTGGAATTTCCTCTGTATTACAGCTTTTCTGCACTTCTGCATTATCTTCACTTTTCACCAGAGCTTGGTCGGTGCTTGGTCCACGCAGACTGTACGTTGTCTTCTTTGGTCCTTTCCCTGGTTGCGCATGAGTTATACAGCTCAACTCTCCCCCCTCAGGTAATCGGTGGTATTACAGTTTACAGCACATCTGCAGCTTCTCTGGATCCGAACCGAATGATTCACATAATGAACACAGAAAACGGACAGAAAGCTCCAACTGGATCTGTTGAGCATATCTGAGGCTTTAGAGGAGGGTCAGTGATATTTATGCCGACTTCGCTTTCAGTCACTCGGTTACTTCAGTGTTAAATGGATTCAGAATCAGACCAAATCATTTCCAGAAACTCATCACATTTCAAATGGCATCAGAGTCAAACAGCTCAAACACCTCTTTAAATTGATAATTGATTGCTTGCTGGCAGATGTCATAACGCCGACCACCTGCCGCTCGGCCTTCAAAATGGCAGCGGCGTAGTGACACGATGCCACGGCGCCGCGGTTGAATTGGCCATATGTCCGGCGCTCCGTCCATCTGTCTGCCTCGGTGTGAAACTAAACTATGTTTCAGGTCAGTGTGCAGATTGTGCCAAAGCCACGTGAAATTGCACACATACACACCGACACACACACACGCATGCACACACGCACGCACGCACACACACACGGCGAGCTCGCCCTGTGCTGACAGAAGGGCTCAGAGAGTGGCTAATGAGAAAAGGTCCTCATGCATGAAAGCTCGCGTCAGCAGGACAGATCAACACGCGAAAACAAGTCGGAGAGACCTCCAGGAACACGCTCTACATCTCTTTTGCTACACTCCTTTGTTTTTCCTCTCTCTCTCTCTCCCTCTCCCTCCCTCCCTTCAGCTGTCCCTCCCACACACACTCATTTCTACTGCTGCTCATTTCAGATCTCGTGGAAAAGTCGTTGCCTCAAAATCATTTAACGCTGTATTAACAACGCTTGTTTTCAACTGGCTTAATGTCATCAAAAGGGTCTGGATTTGCCTTTTCTTGATTTTAAAGACTGCATGACTGCATAGAGACATTTTCTCAATTTTTCTGAGCATTTTTTTTAATCAAAATCCACTAAAATGTGAATCCTGCATTGCAAATACCAACTCTAACAATCTGTCACCTGTAAAAATGAAGAGTATTAAAACTTTCACACCACTGATTGACTCAAATCACTCCCTTAACCAACAAGTGAAACTAATCCTCTGACTGGAGGGAGGTTCAGACCCGAGGGAAAACATGAAAGCAATTAAATAATCTGACTTTCATGTCCTTACATTAAAATTTGAGCATGTTTGAGGCACGGATTGCTTCAATTCTGCAAAGACTTTTCTTTTAGCTAAGATTTTAATGCTTCAGAAGACTTTTTCCTGACACTGATGAACGTACCAGCATCCAGTGATGATCATCTTTCTCCTTTTTAAGAGGAAGCATCGACATTCTGGATTTCCTCTCAGTGTCCCGTTATCTTCAAAAGGGTAAAAAAATAAATTAAATGTAAAGGGTGTAGAGCTTGTGCTGCACCACAGTTCCTTCTTTTCTGCTTGAGACTCCTGACACTCTGACCACCACGTCCACGCAGTCACAAACCTCTAAAAGCTGCCGTTACTCGCCCAAAAAAACACATCTGGACCAGCTGTGTCTGAATCTCCGTTAAAGGAGAAAATACCCGAGGTGAACTGCCATTCATCTGATTCGTGGAGGCGGCCATTTTGAATGATGTCATCAATCTCCCTTGATTCTCGGTTCACCCCAGTTATTTTTTGGGGGCCGTTGTTGTGCTTATTAGCAACTGTGATTAGAGAAAAATATTGTCTTTTGCAGCGAATTGACCTGAAAGAACAGAAAATGTTCAACACTTTCCTCATTAATCAAAATTCAAAGTTAAAAAAGAAGAAACCGCTTACAGGTGGTTGCATTTGGACATTTGATGGAGTTCACTTTGGTCTGGTAAAATCTCCTGCTTACTGGTGCAAAAGTTCTAATTTGGGCAAATTTTAGTGATTCCAAGCGCTGCACGATGTCCTTTTTTTTTTTTTTTTTTTTTTTTTGTTTTCTTTCAGAATGAGTCCTAAAGGTGTTTGAGGTGGGTGGAGTGATCTTCAGCTTGACAAACATCATTTCTGAACCAACTGTTTTTGACTTTTGAGTCTGAAACTAAGTTCTATCTAAATGAAACTTCCATTTCAAACCTTGATTTCAGACGTCTTTTACTTTTGAAACAAACAGGAAGTCTTGACATTAAATCGCTGCGACTTCTTTCATTCTTTCAGTTTGAAGAATGTCAAGTGTATAAAATGTAAGTATTATAAAATGCAAAGTATTTCAGTTTCAACCAGCAACTTAGAAGTTTGAAGCAGCTGTAAACATGTAGTTCATTGAATTCTTGGTTCATAACGAGGCCCTCACAACTGAATTCGAACCTCACTGGACACGTGAGTTTTGAGCCGCTCTCCGCCGATCCACCGCAGCCCTGCTGATCGGTGCTTCACGCTACTCCCTTCGCCCTCTCTCCCGGCGTCTTCGGCTCAACGCAGCGTTTCCGCAGACACTGCAGCATCCAATTAGGAGTTTGTCCTTGCTTCACCTCTCTGGCGCAACAAAGATGGAAGGCAGGATTTCAGTAAAAAGTGTTTGGCTGGCACGTCGTTAAGAGGCGGCGAGAGAGGAGAGCGCAGCCCAGAAATCCACTCAGCACGAACGCAGGGCTGGAGAGCAGGAGCTGCAGTATGCAAAAGACACACACACACACACACACACACACACACACACACACACACAGCTCGCTGGATGTATCTATCATCATATACATTCTAATAATTAAATATCCGTCTTCTGCTCGGTGTGAAAGTCACCGATGTAAATAGCAGCCGGGTGTATTTATATAGAACTGGCAAGCTGCCTGATTGATCCGAAACATTACGCTACTGTCCTCCAACACACACACACACACACACACACACACACACACACACTGTATGTGCGTGTGTGTGAGGAACAGAAACATTAACCTCGTGTTAATGCAGTTCGTAATGACAGAGTTAATATTTGCAGTTCGGATGTTTTCAGGTGTTTTTTTGTAGAAACCAGCAGCATCTCCTGCTCCGTTCTGCCGCGTCGAGCTCTCCTCACGGTCGGGTTCATGAACCCGGAGAACGATTTGCGTACTTATATCGTTCTGTGCTCAGAAATGGACGAAGGGACAGAAGTCGCATGAGGACTGTGGTTGGAACTGAGACCCAAAAGATCGATTTCCATGAACTCATTCAGGAGTCGAGCATCATTTCTGCAGAGCTACACAAAGATAAAGATATGATTCGACTCCAAAACAATACGACGCTTAGTCTAAATTCTCATCAACATCTTCTCCTGTTTTTCGCCTTCCTGCCTCATTGCATCATGGGAATAAGTATAACTTAGTGTCTCCATCAGGTTCCCTTCACATCTGGGCAGCAGTGTGAAAGTCAGCATTTAATTCTATATATGCAGCTCAATAATCATCACAAACAAAGCAAAATGATCTGGAACCATAAAACACTGATTACATATCCACAAATTGTATTTTAAGGTTGTGTTTATGAAGTTTCTGTCAGTTTAAAATGATATAAAATGTACCTTTTAGTTGCTTTAGCCATTTTAAACATTTTGGTCGTTCTTTTCTGTATAGCAGCATCTGAGCTGATGGTTTTAGCTATTTTACTGGGTTTTTTTTTCTTAATCCAGAAGTTAAGCATCTTTTTCTGAGAATTAGTCTGGCATGCAGAAATAGTTCATTTACATATAATTTATTGAACATTCCAGGAAGTCACTGCGGTGGAGCTGAGTTCATGTTGAGTCAGGACGGGCACACACCAGGAAACCCGACAGAAAGGACTGGTTTCTTTGACGTTTTTACAATACCTGTAAGGTTTTAGTTCTAGCCACATGCTAACACATGCTAAGCTAGCATAACAGTGTTAACTCAGCCAGCATGCAGCTGCAGCCTCACAGGCAAGAAGCAGCAGAAGTTTTTCCTGGATTTCTGTGGTGACGTTTCGGATGTCTCTTCAGATTTGTGTTTTTCCAGCTATCCTTTGATCGCATTTCCTCCCTCCATTAAAAAAAGACAACCGTATCGATCTGTTCTCCAAATAAAAATAAACCCAGATAGCATCCGCTTTCTTCCTTGCGCAAAGTATTTTTCTCAGTTTTTCTCTGTAGTTTATTTCGTCTTAGTTCCCTTCAGCGACATTGACTCCAACACACACACACACACTTGCACACACACTTCCAGACGAGACAGGAATTAACCAAAACCAAAAGTCTCTGAAGTGTAGTTTGTTCAGATTTCATTGATTGAGTTACATATTTCTATAATCCCTTTCTATCACGTCGCCGCCGGCTCATCGGGAAGCTTTTTTAAAAATGTCGCCGGCTGCTTCATTGTGTGGAGTAAAGCAGTGTCTTTGCCTCCTGACTCGGCAGAAAGCTGGTTCAGACGCGCCGTACTTAACCTGGCGGAGATGAGTGGCGGGAGGAAGCTGGGAGATTAGTTCCCACGTGGGCGTCTTGTCAGGCGGATTGCCTCACAGCGTCGCCCCAACCTGCTTCTGTCCGCCTTTATCGGGCGGCTGCTTCCCGCCGTCTGGTCTGCTGTTCCTAACCGCCCGTCACATGTGCAGCCCGTCGGCCCGGCCGGCCGTCCGGCCGTCCAGCTGTCTCCCTCGGTCTCCGTGTCCTCGTGTCGGCGGCGCTGAAAGACGTCCTGGCATTTAGAACAGCAGGACGGCCTCTTGGAGCTCCGGGCCCCGAAATGTCAGCTCAGCCTGCTGGTGATGCTCGCTGCTGTCGCTGTCCTCACTCCCGCCGTCGCGCTCTCCGTCGTTTCTCTTTTTAATTTGGAACTCGCTCAGTTTTCTGTGATTTCGGTTTATGAGCCTGTTTCCCGTCCCGTACCCTCCGGATCCTTCTGGACTCGATCCGCTGCCTGTGGCGCTCGTACAGGCCGTCTGCACTTTAACGACACTCCCAGATTACGCTGCGGCTGCGCTTTTACAAAAATGCATCTCAGTTCGTGGGAGTTGTGGAAAATTATGACAATGCTCAATATTTGACAAACCAGATGGTGACTTTATCGGGTGATCCTGTTTACATGAAGACTCAGAGTGATCAGACTGATGAGCGGGTTTGCATGAACCAGTGGATCAATCCCATAATGCTTTGCACGGTGACATTACGTCTTCATAACATGCACACCTGATCCTACATTGTGCTCTACGGCGTTGAGCGGTTGTTCTTTCACCACCACGTTGGTCAATGGGATTGCAAACAGCGTTCCACCAACTCCCTTTGATCCTGATTCGATGAGTCGACCAAATCCAATCGGATTGGACTGTTACATGACACTTCTTAACTGGATCAGTGTTTCGTGGTCGAGCTGCTGTGGGTTTTTCTTTCATTCTTACTCATCCCAGGCGCACAGTGCTTCAGCTGCATTCTGTACTTTATTGCGTATAAAGCAATAAAGTTGTGTTTAATGTTTACATTTTCAAGGTATGAATTGTGAAATAAGTCTAACTTCTTCACTTGAAAAAAAAAATGATTGAAATGTGTATAAACATAAAGTTCCACAAAGGTTTATGCTCAGCAATTTTAAATTTCACTCCGGTAATTTATGACAGCAGGAAACGTTTCCATTCATACACACTCTTCCCAGTGTGTGTGTCTCTGTGTGCGAGCTGTTTCTGTGCCTGTGCTCCAGCAAACCCTTCCTCCAACGCCTCGTTTTTCTCGTTTGTTGCGTGTGTGTGTGCAGGATCATCCACGAGGACGGCTTCTCGGGCGACGACGTGAAGCAGTACAAGCCCGTGGTTTACAGCAACACCATCCAGTCGCTGGCGGCCATCGTCCGTGCCATGGACACGCTGGGCCTGGAGTACAGAGACAAGGAGCGCAAGGTCAGCAGCCGTCCTCACACTCCGCAGACCTTCCGGACGGCAGAGACGTGACACTCGCCGATGGTTTGCTTCATCCTCCGACCCCGAGTGCGGCGTGAGAATGAGTGTGTGGTTTGGTGAGAGGCCTCTGAGTGCCTGACGTGGACGGACTGCGTTTCAGATCCCGTGCCGGTCGCGATTCGGTGTCCCTGTGATTTGATCTCTGCTGATATCCCAGCTCTGACCTCTTTGAAACGGCCCGTCCCTCCGTGGAGCTGTGCAGAAGAGCTTCATCATATTTTGATGGCCGCGCTGTGATTGTACGGAACGTGTCGCGGTCGGCGCAGGAGAAGACTGTAATTAACATGCGTGTTGACGCGTTCCTGCGTGTGCTGGACTCTGACACAGTCATGCAGTGTACAGAAGGTGGAAGGCGGATTCATGAAACGGTGTTTTACGCTGCTGTGTTGTGGAAAACTGGGAAATAGTCCCTCAGAACATCACAGCAAAGGGTTATTAATCTTAAAGCAACTGAATCAGGTCAACTGAACTCCGCTACCTGCTTCAGGTCTCTTACCTGAGCAGGTGAATATTGAATACTTGCTCCTCAGCACTGTCCATGTTGTATTTCAGAGACTCGCCTCCTCCAGTGTTCATTCAGGAGTGATTGGACGTGTCGCCTCATCCTCCCATTCTTGTGCCAAAATTCCTTCATGCCAATCTAAGTTAGTCCTGCCTCCAAATCCTCTAAATCCTAAAGCATACAAGTTCAATATATGAGGCGTTAATTGAGGATTATGAGTCTAATCCACAGCAGAGCATCGGTTCTATCTGGATCCGGAGCAACGGGACGAGGTTAATTAGAGATGTGAGGCTGGAGCCACACAGAGTTTCATTATACCGCCGTCCCCCGGCTGCTGCCTTTCTTCCAGGTTGCAGATTTACATAAATCAGAGCAGCGAGAGAAGCGAGGACTTCTCACTGACGGAGACACAATGATCCACATGTTCAGGATGTGGTGTGTGTTCGCTGTCCCACCATCGGCTGACTCCATATGCATATGGATGCCAATCAGCTTGAACAGAAGTGCTTGAAAGTGTTTTTTCCTCGTGGTTCCACTCCTGGCTTTGTCCGGCTGAAGACTGGAGACTGCGCTGCAGCAGCAGATCTCCCGCCGCTCCCTGACTGGAGGACAGGCTTAGCCTCTTGGCGGTCACGAGGCTGTCTTGAGAGACGCGCCGCTTGAATATCGGCGGATAAAATATCAAAATTTCATCTCTTCTCTCTCCCCCTCAGACAAAAACGGCCTCACTAAAGGCTGCATGTCATTGGATGCAACCTTATCCAAAGGCACGGAATATTTTTAATCACAACGGCGCTATTGATACTCCGGGAGAGGCTGAGATAACAATACAGCTATTGATTAGGAAGGGATATCCGTCTGTGTGTGTGTGTGTGTGTGTGTTGTGTGGGTTGTGTGTGTGTGTGTGTTTGTTATATTTCAGAGGTCATGCATTTACAGGTTGCTCTCTGTTGAGGAGGAGCTAAACTGATTCCTGAATTGTCCTTCTGGCTGTTCGCCACTGCCGCCTCACCGCTGCACCACTGCTGTGTGGAGTTTGCATGTTCTTCTGATCATGCTGTGTACGCTCCTAGCTGGCGGGGGGGGGGCGGTTCTCCTGCTCTCCTCCCCTCCACAGACGTGGTGGTTGTTGTTGGTTGTCGGCTCCGCTGTGTCTGTTTGTGTGTGACCCATCGGTCAGGTCCTGTAGGACAGCCAGAGGATGGATCCTGCAGTGTTTTGAACTGGACTCAGCTCAGATCCAGCCTCCAGCGTTGTGGAGTGAAAACAGAAGGAAAGGCGATTATTCAACAGAATATGGCGAGAGACACCGGAAAAGGGGGGGGGGGCTCCAGACGGAGCAGTGTTTACACTGTAGTAGACATCTGACTTCCCCTCAGAGTCCACCAGACCACCGAGACCCAGCAGAGGGGTCTGAGGCTCAGAGTGAGGCTGGCTCCAGCCCTCCGCCTGCCGCTCTCAGCTCATCCTCTGATAACCCTCCCGCCCTCCTGCCTCTCTGGCCTTCACCAGTTGCTGTGGCAACCCAGTGTTTTGCCTTGCTCTCAACACATTCCGCAGGCCTGTGTCCAAGGGCGGCGTGACACACACACACACACACACACACACACACACACACGCACACACACACGGAGCACGTGTACACACAGCGATAGCTGGCTTGAAATAGACGCTTGTTGTCACCGACGTACGAATCTTGAAGCCCGCTCCCGCTCCGGTCCGCTGGAGGCTGTGAGGAGTTTTATCAACCGGGCGTTTTCATTCCTGTTTATTGATGATCAGCCGACGCTCACCACAAACTCACCTTCACTGCGCTGGCTGTTTGTGTGCATGCGTCCGTTTTCTTCAACACTTCATCTTTATTCCTCCAAAATGATGAGTGTGAAACGAGTCTTCGTCTGTTGAAGCAGATCATGCAGGACGTGAACAGCTGGATGCCGTTGACCCAGAGACGGTGTGATTTATCACTTACCGTGGCCGGTTTTCTCTTCTCCTTTCCTCTGTGATATTTAAGTGCTAACTTAACATTGAGTTTAATTTTCATGCACATCTGACCTGTTCACTAATTGAAGTATTTCCTTTGTTAGTCTGACATTGTTGACATTATTAAACATTGTTCACCCTGCAGGATTTCTCCAGGATGCTTTACGTTTGAGCCTGTGTCAGTACGTACTGTACACACTTCACCGTTCGGTTCATTAGTGAGGCGGAGCTGCTCTTGCTTTCTCCTCCATCTCTCCTCTGTGCTGCTCCCGCAAAACCGCCATGTGACTCCTTTCACCCGAGTCCTTTGAAAAGCATCGGTGGAGGCTAACAGTTAGCCTCCAGCGCAGGCCTGTGTGTGTGTGTGTGTGTGTGTGTGTGTGTGTGTGTGTGTGTGTGTGTACCATACTGATGCATTGGCCCCAGGCTCCTCTTTCCATACACTAATTGCTTCAATGCATCCACACAAGGCTGGTGACATTACAGGATGTGCATGCATGCATGCTGGAGCTTATTTTTAAAATGTGGGGAGACCTGCTTGAACAAATACATGAAGTCAGAGGCCGAATGGTGCCAGCGGTACACACACACACACACACACTGTACTGTACATACATGTGTGCATGGATGTGAGAGAAACACTCAGGAACGATAGAATGGACTATTGAAGGAGTGACTGGAGGAGAAGCTGACAGACACTCTGCTGCCTGCTGTTGTGGAAACCAGCGAGCCCGTCTCATGGGTTAGTCTGTGTGTGTGTGTGTGTGTGTGTGTGTGTGTGTGTGTGTGTGTGTGTGTGTGTGCAGATGATGTGGGTTTATGAGCCACGCCCCTCTGAGGATCATGCTCCCACTGCTCGTTAAAGAATAAAACAAGCAGCAGGAGTGTGTTTGAGTGTGTGTTTGTGGATGAAGGTGTGATGGACGGACCTGCAGGAGAGTTGGCTTCACTGCACACAGCTCTAAACTACTCAGACACACACGTCCCTCACCTGTCTGAGGAAGACATGACAAAAACACAAACAGCACCAAAAAAAGAAGACTAAATTGCTGTTTGCCTCGTTGGCGTCAGTTTGATCAGATTGATCCTGCTCTTATGTTTCGTTCCTTTTAAAAACAGCTGCTGTTGGTGTTTATGTTCTGTGTTCTTCAGGTTCTTAGCAGCCTCCTCGGGAAGCGGAGGCTGTTTACACACACTGTTAGAAAAATTCAGATTTCTCTGTTCTAAAAATAACTCCCATCTCCGAGTCTTTATGCTCCGTTTTCTGCTGAGTGACTCCAAATTAGTGTCTGGCCCTTTTCTTTACACTTATTTAATGTTTTCTTTATGGATCCACAGACTGAGAAGCTCTTTAATGATCAGGTGAAAGGACTCCTCACTCATTCATCCTGAAACTTTTAAAAGGGGGAAACATCAAGTTTCAAAGGATGGAGCAGGAAATGGAACACCACGAGGGGTGGCTGGATCAAAGAGTGTGTGTGTGTGTGTGTGTGTGTGTGTGTGTGTGTGTGTGTGTGTGTGTGTGTGCGTAAATGGGATGGGTTAAGTCCATTTACCACAATAGACCATCGCGATCTCCACACACACACACACACACACACACACACACAGAGGAGGTTACAGATCGGTGTACTTTGATAGATCCCCTCCAGCCAGGTGAAGAAGGTCATTGCATGGACAGGAGCTCCACTACACACACACACACACACACACACACACACACACACACACACACGTGCGCTGGCACTCGCTCGGGTTCAGAGGTTTGAAGCTTTTTCGGGTGTGTGTTTTTAATAGTGTGTGTTTGAAGTGTGTGTCAGTCTGCCACCTTCCTGCAGTGCTGAGCTGCCTTTGATATCTCTCTCTCACACACACACACACACACACACACACACACACACACACACACACACACACACACACACCTCCTCTTGTTATTTTCAGCCTCATCCTTTTGTCTCCCCCCTCTTCACATCTCCATCGTTCATTCCTCCCTCCACTCCTTCTCATTTGCCGTCCACTCCCTCCCGTCCCTCTGTCACTCCCCGTCCCCTCCACTCCCTCCTGTCTTCTCCACTCCCTCCGTCCCTCCTGTCCCTCCCACTCCCTCCTGTCTCTCCCATCCCGCCCCTCCTCCCACTCCTTCTCATTTTGCCGTCCACTCCCTCCCGTCCCTCCTGTCACTCCCGTCCCTCCCGTCCCTCCACTCCCTCCCGTCCCTCCCGTCTCTCCCGTCCCTCCACTGTCCCTCCACTCCCTCCCGTCCCTCCACTCCTCCTGTCTCTCCCATCCCTCCCGTCCCTCCACTCCCTCCGGTCTCTCCCATCCCTCCCGTCCCTCCCGTCCCTCCCGTCCTCTCTCTCTTCTTCTCAGCCCACTTTTCATTTTCCACCTACTCTCCATCTCCTCTCATCTTATCTGTTCTTCCCTCTTCATCGGCTGCGCGTAGCGGTGTGGTTTCCTCCCCTGCGTCTCCGTGGTTTGTTACGTTCGTTGAACCGATCTCCAATCTAATTGATCATAAGCTCAGATCCCACATGGACGCCTGATTGGCTGTTCTGGGCTAAGTAGACACTCGATCTTTATTCCCGCCCACCCGCCCCGGTGATGAGGTCTCTGCTTACTGCAGCTGGCTAATTAACACAAACACACACTGTGGATTTTCAGCTGTGTGTGCGTGTGTGTGTGTGTGTGTGTGTGTGTGTGTGTGGAGAAAGACGGAGAGATAAATTTAGTAAAGCAGAGCTCGTGCATGGTTGAAGTGAGATTGTCAGTGTGAAGACGTGAGCCGTCTCCTAGCAACAGAGGGATTTTGATCCCATACCTGTGATTTGGGAGTGTGTTTTCATTGGCGCCTTCGCTCCAGGAGTGGCCGGGGTGGAAATGTGAAGCGTGTCTTTGTAGCTGCGGCGGCACGTGAGGCTTCGCTGCACGCCGTCGGCAGCGGCTCACTTTACCGTCTGGTCCGAGTCCCGGGACGGACCGGGACCTTGCGTCCGGAGGCGCGCAGGTTTAGCCTGAGTGTGTGTGTGTCTGCCGGCGCCAGGCCCTGTGGTGGAGAGCCAGCAGTGCATGCTGGGACGGGATCCAGCATCAACAGGCCGAGCGCTTCAGAAACGGGGGGGGGGTGGCGACTCCGTCACGTCTCATTGATGCTGACCGGGGAGGACACCAGCAGAGGAATGTCTCGGCATCATTCAGACATGGCTGCTACTTCAGTTTGTCCAGCTTCAAGATCACTTCTATCCTGACTGGAAATCCCAGTTACTGCTGTTCTTTGAACCGTATTTCTAATCAACAGTTGAGTGAAATGGCAATTTCTGTGTGTCCGTTTTCAAATCAGCAGGAGCAGTAACGTCTCTGACGCTCTGTCTTTTCATGACTATCATTAATCTAAATTATTCAACCAAAAAAAAACATGATTCCATTCATGTCAGTGTCTTAGTTACAGCAGATTTAAGCTCCACTGCTTGGAAGTCGGGGAGTAAATGCATCAAAACACATTCAGATATTATTGTAAACTGCTTTTTTTTTTTTTTTTTTTTTTTTTTGGCAACACCAACCGATTATTTTCAACAAGGTTCCGTCACCAAAGCAAAAGAGCACAACAACACGGTCTGAGGAGAAAGTGAACTGCGTTGAGTGAAGAGCGGTTCAGGATTAATATGTTCATTTATCACAACAGACCGAAACTCCATGAAGTGTGTTTCAGGTTCCAGGATGATGTTTGTCTCACTCAAGCTGCAGTAAATATAAAAGTCTGACTGTTCTTCACCTGAAAGTTCCCCATTAAAAGCAGAAACAGCTGCTGTGCTGAGAGCTGCAGGAGCTTCAGCCGCAGGAACACTCTGCTTCTCAGCACTGTAGCTCCGTTTTGACCTCGGGGTTGGGATTTCTTGTGTCTCTGTTCTTTGTTTCCCCCAAAATAAATAAATACATGTGACCAACATGCACAGATTTGAAGCCTCGTCTGCTTTGGAGAGATAAACAGCGATTGAGGCTCCGTGCTGAAAAGCACGGAGTCATTTTGTGGCGAGAGCTGTGTGAGGTGCGTCTGCAGGATGCAATCAGGGACCATGGGAGCTCCAGCTCAGGAAAGTACCCTGTGCTCAGTAACTGGATCAGCATGGAAAAAATGATGGAAAGAAAAGATAAATGCTTCTCGTGCTGCTTTCTTCTAAAAAAAACAAAAAAACCTGATGTGGGGATGTAAACGAGTTATTTGGCACTTAGCCTTATCATTCAAACCAGAAATAAGTCACAGGTGACACAGAGAGCATCAAGCTGACTCGTTTAGAAGAGTTTAATTGAGTTTTGACTTTTTTTTTTGTGTAAAATAAGACAACTAATGACAGTCTCTGCCGACGGTACAGAAGACACGGTGTCATGGAGTCGGTCACCGGACAGACGCAGCGTCGCCCCGAGCAGCGATTCGTTCAGAACCATGCTGGTTATTTTAGTGGTGATCAGCCGCGGAGGGCAGGAGGCTGTGGGTGGGCGAGCAGCAGCATCTCCATGAGTCCGTCCCACTCCGCTCAGCCTCATCTGCCCCCCCGCCCGCCCCGCCCCGCCCCCCTGAACCAGCACTGGCTTTTAGATGGTAAAAGCCTGCTCGACACGTCAAAGTGCATAACGTCAGCCAGGCTCTGAGCCGGGCCTGAAGAGGAGCCAACACACACACACACACACACACACACTCACACACATTCAGCTGGATCAGGATCTCTAGGAATTGCCCATAGCTCCCAAAATTGCAGACTCAAACTCACCCACACACGCACACGCACACGCACACACGCACACACACACAGCTCGTCTCTCTGGCCTCTGGCCGGTGCTGCCAGCGTCATATGACCGCCACATGGACCCGTCTCGCCACGCCACGCCACACCCGCTCAGAAACCAGACCGTGATGCCTCGCTCCCGTCGCTCCCGTCGCCCCCGGTTACTCCGCCCGCCACTCAGCCGGGCTGCTCGACCAGGCGGGTCGGGAGTTAGTGGACGTCTTAGCGGCTGAAGGGAAACGTTGAGCTTTTGGCTTCGGGAGTCCAGATTTAACATCTGACTCATGATCTTTAATCTTTTGGCTCTTTTGCCGGTTTGTCTCATCTGACTGATTAGATTTAATCACTGGAACTTGGCGGTCCTGGTGTTGGTGCTGAATGACTCAGGGTTTGTTTTTTTGTTCTTTTGTGTCGTTGTTTTGTTGTCTTTGTAGTTTTTTTGCTTGGTTTATGATCGTTAGCTCTTCTCACTTTCTCTGTTACGACACACAAAGTCTTGAGAAGGTTCCAGCCAATCGAAACGTCTCATTCTGCATGCAGGCCCCTCCCACCAGAACCTCAGAGATCATTTATATCTTGATATCTGTGTACTTGAGCTGCCAGCAAGCAGAGAAATGAAGCCCTGGACTCACATTCTGAACTGCCAGATAATACAAGCTGAGCTTATCTAAGAGAAGAGGAGGACAGGACTCATTCATTACACTTTATTTTTCCAGTTCCACAACCATAAATTCATAAAAAAAAGACATCCTGGCTGAGAGGGCAAAGCTCTGTCAAACTGTAAATTGATTTGTTGTGTATGAAGCGCAAACTGTTGCTTTTTTTAGAGGCTTTTATAGTTTTCGAGGCTGAAATATCTGAGATGTTCTGCAAATTTGGCACATTGGGCCTGAAAGGAGAAGCCGGTGTGTTCGAGCTGCGATGGAGCGGCAGCCTGTCCGGGGTTAAAGCTGCCGAGCTGCATGTCAGACTCCGCCCTGCTGCGACACACAGGGGTGAATGACAGTCACCTGACTGGGCAGGTCCTGGTCTGAGGTGGACCTGAAGGCGAGTCCCTGCACTAAAACCACCTGAAGCCCTCCGCTGTGGTCTCATTGAGCTCTGCAGGAAGCTGTGCTGGGCTGCAGGCTTCAGTCCCGGATGCTGGAGCGAGATCTGACGAGGTCCGACGCCTCCGGTTGTGACAGGATTCAGAGAAAAACGAATCGAGGTTTTTTTTTTTTTTTTTTACAGGGTTTTCTGCCACTGAGCTGCTCTGCAGGCTCGTGTGCGTTCACACAGAAAGATGTGTGTGTGTGTGTGTGTGTGTGTGTGTGTGTGTGTGTGTGTGTGTGTCCAGTAGTGAAGCTCGCTCCGGGGACGTGTGTGTGAACGACCTCAGGGATTCGGTTCTCAGGTGCTGGCAGAGGGAACATGGACCACTTCTCCCCAGCGAGCCCGAGCCACGAGGAAAAACATGAGAATTCTCCCTCAGGTGTAAAGCATGATGAATAGAGCTGTGGAGGAGAGAGAAGGGCACTGTGTGTGTGTGTGTGTGGTGTGTGTGTGGTGTGTTATCACATTTCCTTTCCTCTGCAAAACAGCCAAATGTCATCAATCGCTGCGTCAGTTCAGACCACAGTCCAGTGTAGCGGCGATAACAGGAAGTATTGTTTGCAAACATGCGCGCACACACACACACACACACACACACATACACACACACACACACCACACACACACACACACACGCAGTGTGCAGCGGTGCGATGGCTGCACAGGGACCCACAGGGGAAGAGATTTGTAAAGTGATGGAGACTGAGTTTCACAGTTAATATCGAGGACGTCCTCCTGTAATCACTCTCGCTGAATCAGGTCACGCTGAGAAGAAATATGTTCCGCAGCAATATACCAGTGTTTCAGAAGTTTTCAGGTCTTTAGATTATTGAATAAAATAAAAACAGTACAATATGGTGAGGTTTTTTTTTCATCTGCAATAAATGCTATATTTTCTTTTTTTTGATCCATGGGAACTGATGCCACAGTATGAATTTGAATATAACTCAGGATGCATAGAAACACCTTTAGGTCTGACAGGCTGATGGACAAAGAAATCTTATGACATTCATCAAAGAGGATGGATTTTTTTTCCCCTCAACACGGTTTTTCTCCTGTATAACTGGAGCAGATGAATTATAAATCACATTTTCTATGAGTGGAATTCGAGTCAGGCATATGCAGATACTGTAGCGCCACTTTAACGTTTGTGCTGCTTCAGCTGTGGAGACGTCCTCCGTCACTGGTTGATGGCTGGATATTTATCGGCTGTATCTCCAAACGGTCCGAAGCCGCCGAGCCTTTTTCTGGAACGGCGGAGCGCCGCCTGCGCCTCTTCCACGCCAGACTTTTGTGTCCCGACGTTCTGTTGTGGCTCTTCCAATCTGTCAACCAGCTGCTGGTGCAGCTAATTAGGTCAGGCTAAAAATACACACCTGCCTATAAGATGAATGTATCGTCTTTGTCATGCACACACCCCTCGTCTGTGTGTGTGTGTGTGTGTGTGTGTGTGTGTGTGTGTGTGTATGTGTGTGTGTGTCTCTGGCGCTCACGTGTTCCGCTGGCCAGCTGGAGGTTTTCGCGGCTCTGAAACTGTTCCTGTTGACGTGCGGTTCAGGCTCTGTTGCATGAAGTCGCTCCTCCATAAACACTCTGTTCTCTTATCTGTGAGCCGTTTCGATCATATCTGCCGTAACAGACTCCAGTATGAAGGGCGTCGGCTGGTGGAAGGCTCGCCGCCGCAACTAACTCTGTGATTATGACGTGATTAATATACCGACTATGATCTGGAGGTAAATATCTGTCCAGTGTTGAAGGATCAACTGAAGAGAAACAGTCTGATGCAGACGTTATGCAGACACCTTTTCACCAAGACGCAGGAACGCTTGACTCCAGACGTGATCAGCTGAGGGTCCACCGCTCACATGAGGACCCCGGCTGCTGTGCTTTTCTCGAAAACATGGAGGCGCAGTGAACAAAAAAAAAAAAAAAGATATGAATGACCCAAAACCTGCATTCTGATTGAATGAAGTCAACTAAATTCACTCAGCTCATTCTGTTAAATTGGTGGCTTTAATGAACATTTACTGATGAATTTTCTGTTGTAGCTGGGTTTTCTGGAGAGAGGAGGATGCTTTTGTGGCCTTTAAAGTTGTTGGTTTTTTTTCCTGCTTTACTTTATAGAAAACTAGCAGAGCAAAGTTTGTAAAAACCACAAATGAAGTCTTGAACAAACCGGAATTCGTTTGTCTGCGTTCTGTAGTTTTCACCACGCTGGACTTCACCTTACATCATCATACATGTAGGACTCTATAAGACCCCTGGTCTCACTCCAAGTGAAGGATTCTGAGATTTTGCATCTATGTGTCGTCTGTCTATGCTCGTCTCGTCCATCCCGGTATGCAGGTTCCGAGGTTACATGAAGTCCAGCTGTCTGGCTCTGCTGAAAACACAGCAGGTAGAATTACTCATATTCCATCACTCTAAAGTCCTCCGTAGTGCCAGAGGCGCTGAACAGCTGTTTATGACTGTCGGTGACTTGAGCAGGCTCGGAATTTAACAGGATAGTGTTTTTTTTTTTTTTTTATATAAAAAACATGTCCAATCATGCTGTTCCAATTCAAAGACAATCCTGTAAATAGCCGTGATCACAATATTGACCAGATAATCGTGATTATGATTTTTTTTTCCCATAATGGAGCAGTTCTGCTATTTCCTGTTGATCGTCACTTCTGAGCTCCGATCTTTTCATCTCTGAAGCAGCGGCGGTCTTTTAAAAAATAAAAACACGGCCGGGCCACAGATGGGTTCATGTCACTTCCAGTCACTGCTGCCTTTGCTAAATGATGATTGCAACATTAACTTCTTGTCATAAACTCAACATGATACTTAAAATTTAGAGTTTTAGGCCTCGTTTATATTCCAACACATGTAAAAGTTTTTCTGGACACAGTATCGAGACTGGCCTTCAGTTTTCCTCCTGCCGTGCAGACCTGTCCTGCGCTGCCGCCGCCCCTCACTCTCCGTCATGGCTACGTGTCGGTGAACGTGCCGCAAACATTACGACAGCCTGCGGCTCGCAGCTCTCCCTCGGCATCGGGCGAGTTCGGCCGCCGTCCTCCCGGGCTCATGCTCCGTCTCTGAGCCTCCACCTCCCTGCCGGAGCTCGCCTGCGATCAGAAACAAACAGGCAGCAGCGCCAAACGCCAAGAATCCGCCTTTTCAGTCACTTGCATCATGATGTGTCCTACTTTCAGTTTGGCTTCACACACAAGGTTCCTACAGTACAGGGAGTGTGTGTGTGTGTGTGTGTGTGTGTGTGTGTGTGCCTACTTTGCCTTGTAGATGTAAATTATGAAGGACATTTGAATGTATTTTTGATGACGGCCTCTGCAGCGGGCTGTGGGTTCCTCTCTGGTGTTTTCTGCGTGTGTGTGCGTGTGTGTGTGTGTGTGTGTGTTTTTGTAGGACGTGCAGGTCTGAACGCTCGCCGTTGTTACATTTCCCTCCCGTTGTTGTAGTTCTGTGGTTGACTATTCCTGATAACCAGCAGTTATCGGGAGAGATTTCACTGTGAAGCGTCTGACGGCTAATAAAATAACAAGAACTTAGCTGCGCTTGACTTTTCCACGGCCGTTGAAATGTGATAAATGCCTCATAATATTTATATTTTCAGCAGTTGTTTTAGTGGAAATGGGAGATATACAGGGTGTTTATTTGTGATGACAGCAGAAGAGGGGAATGTTTTCTTCATTGGGGGATTGATCAGAGATTTTAATTTGTAATGCAAACAAATGAAAGTGCCAAACCACAGACGAGTTCAGATTCGAGTTCATTTGGTGCGCTCTGTCAGGTGAAGTGGCTTCAACCAGATGAGAGGGGGAATTATCTTCGGGGGAGTTTTGCGTCCTGCAGCCAGGAGTTTATCCTTTTTATAATATTGCAGACTGATGTTGGAGGCTGCTCTGAATGTATTGATTTGAAACTGAATTTATTGTGATGAAGTATTTTACAACGTGAAAAATCTACTAATCCAAACCTGATATTTCAGGAAACTTGTTTCCAGAAACCTGTTTTTTAAACCGTGAAGTTTGCAGTACTCTTCATGCGCTTTCTCCCAGAATCCTCTGACTTTCTCCCCTTTTTGTTGAAAACCTGCAAACCGTGAAGACATTTTTTTTTTTTTTTTAATTATAGATGAAAGTAGTGCAGAGAGTGAAAGCAGCAGGAAGCTTACATTCAAACACCCTCCCAACGCGTTTGGCAGCGCTCGCGCTTTGCTTTCTGGATTAAAGCTGTTTTACAGCATAAATTGAACACACACACACACACACACACTTGATTGTCCGTCTGCTGCGTAATGCGGGATGATTCAAATTGCTGATATCGAAGCCTGAACATCACTCAGGAACGGCGGTTCTTCCTGATATGAATGAAAACGACTCGACGCTGCAGAAACAGCCTCAGTGGATAAATCCTTCCTCGACTTTCCGTGTTGTGATTTCACTGACCGGCGACGTCTCGGTGCCGCTGCGCGGCGGGTTTCTCTCTGAGCCTGCTCTGATTGGACGCTCCGGCCGGTCTTCTCTCCGGCTCCCCAGCAGACGCTGGTCGATCAGCGCCGCCGCTCCACTCAACCATCGCCAGGTTACCAGTGATCATTACGGCGCTGGCAGTGATGGCCGACGGGGCTGAGCCATCAGCGCATGTACGCAGACATGTACTCTTATGTGACCTGCGTTGTGTGTGTGTGTTGTGTGTGTGTGTGCCACATAATGTATGAATGCTTGACCTTGCCGCTGTTTCTACTACCAGGTAATAAAACTCTGACTCAGTTGTTTTGCAGCGTTGCGCTGTCTACAGTCATCTATGGCCACACACACACAACACACAACACACACACCATTAGAGATTGACACAGTCCACACACTGGAGGACAGGACCATGTCTGACATACCATGTTGCTGTCCTGCTCGAGCTCCGTCCACACACAGTTTACCTCACACACACACACACACACACACACACACACCACACACACACACGCGAAGTGGGCATGCTGCTAATTGCGTTTGTCAAAGGACACATTGTGAGCGGCGGACAGATGGAGGAGCTGCAGAGGAGAGCAGGCAGGAAAGTGGAGCAAAAGACGGCCGAGATAAACAACGACAGAGAAGGAGAAAATAAAAGAGAGCGAGAGTGAGAGAAGACGACAGAACACACCATGTGGCTCTTCCACACATTCAGTGACAGTAAACTCCAGCTTTCGCTCATTCAGGACGGCGTTTTGGAGGTGAAGGTGTATTTCTGTCAACCAGTAGTTCAAACACTTTGAAAATTAAAGTTTCTGCATCCTGATGTGGTTAAAGGGACGGTTTGCCTCCTAAAGTCTGAAACCAGTGAAGTGATATTTCTGGAGCGCGTGGGCCCGGGGATAAACTCAGGAGAAACCTGAACGCCGACGGCTTGCAGAAGCCGTCTCTCTTGAGGAGACTGAAGAGAAACGTTCAGCTCTTTATGCAAATCTGGAAATCCCAAAAACAACCTCAAGTCCTTTGTGCATTTTCAGTTGAGACAAATCCAGCAAATAAACAACACGATTCCCTCACATTCCACTCTTTAAAAGCATCTTTATATGGTAGAATATATGATCTGAAAGAAGCTGAAGGAGGCTGTCTGTCGAAAATGTGTCTGCTCAGCAGTGCTTATCATCAATCAAAGGGGAAAAAGACCATATCTTATATTAGAAGAAACCTGAAGCGATGGTCATTCATTTTTTGAGAAGCCCTGCTCCATCCATCATTCTGCCTCCCTTTAATTCACTTCCTGTTGTTTTCAGCATCACGGCGAGGAAAATGATGGTTAAACTTGGTGTTTTTCTTCGGCCATCGACGGTAAATGAAGTGCTCCTCCCGAGCGGCATGTCGCCCGTCTTTACAGATCAAAATGACGTCTCTGTCGTATTGATCGGAGGAATGCTCTGCACATTCAACCTCTGATCGACGGCTACCGGCCATCGCCGAGTAAAATCTGTTTAAAGGATTATTTCCCACTGAGATGATTCTTTATTTCCTTTTCGCAAATCCTCTGCTGAATGGTGATGGGAGATCAATCAATCAATGACCAGTTCTTAGAACTTTTGAAAACATCTTGACATAAAGTGCAACGTAAAAACTAATAGTTTCTGTGTGTGTGTGTGTGTGTGGTGTGTGTGTGTGTGTGTGTGTGGTGTGTGTGTGTGTGGGTGTGGGTGTGGGTGGGGTGTGGGTTGTGGTGTTGCACACTCACTCCTCTGCATTTGGAAGTAAATTCATGCCCGCTGACTAGCCGCTGCTAATTGAAGGTTAGCAGATAGCATGATACCATCAGCATATGGGTCTCTCTCTCCTCCTCATCCTTCTCTCTCCCTCTTCTCTCTCTCCCTCCTCTCTCCTCTCTCTCTCTCTCTCTCATCTCTCTCTCTCCTCTCGGCCCTTCTGTCTTCCGTCCCTGTCAATAGAGCTGTATTTCTGTCCACCTTCCAGCGCTGGCGTCACCCGGCTCGTATCGTTTGAGGCGCCTGGACTCCGCCGGGCTCGCCGCTCCTCCCCTGGATCCCGTCTCAGCCGCTGCATTATCAATATTACAACTTTTAAAATGAGGCCCTGCTGGTCGTTCTGATCAGGCAGGCAGAAGACCGGCGCCGACAGCAGCCCCGCTGCTTCGTGTCCCTTCAGCGTAGCTGCAACACAGCCCGGACGCTCACGGTGAGCGCCCATTTAATTCTGATGGCTGCTGTTGCCATGGCAACAGGGACACCTTGGGGAGGGGGAGGGGAATGGGGGGGAACCAGTGCACATCCAGAAAAATGCAAGGAAAGAGTGAGGGAGGGAAGGTCAGGAGACGGACAGGAGGAGGAGAAGTTGGCGGGCAGACGTGCAGGACGGAGGGGAACATCCTCCATTTGAGCGAGTTTACAGTAAACGTCAGCGGGAAAGAGGAAGAGTCGTCCTTCTGTCACGTCTTTATCTCCCCCTCCAGCTCTCCCGCTTCATCCCGCCTTCAATTATTACTCCATAAAAAGCTGCATCTGCCTGCTCATCAATAATTGAGCCTTAAAACGGTGGCGTCCCCTGTGTGGAGGCTCGGCCTTCGCTCCCATGTTCACAAAACCAAAACCCCGTTTTCCCCGCTTCGTCCCGTCCTCCTCTCTTCTTCACTCGCCTCTCTCTTCCTCCTGTTCAGTCTGGTCCGTACAAACATCTGGGCGTGTTTCGAGTTGCCTTCATCCAGCTGATGTTCTTGTCCAGTAATAAAAGGAAAATGTTGTTGACATTAGAGAACAGTGAATCATTAGGGCTGAAAAAGAATTTAATTTCAGGAGAGGTCAGAGAGGTCAGTCCTCTGATTCCCGAACGCGGCACATCAGCAGAGCCAGACTCATTTCTCCAGTAAATAATAGATCAGCCTGTGTGCTGCCGTCGTGACGCCATGTTTCTGCACATCAGGTTTTCCTTTGGAATTTAAGCATCAAGGATTCAGGTTGTTCGAGCTTTGCCGTCCGTGCTCTCCGAGCACGTGAAGGTCCAACGCCGTCACATCGGCCCAACGCCGTCACGTCGGTCCAACGCCGTCGGTCCAACGCCGTCACGTCGGTCCAACGCCGTCACGTCGGGCCCAACGCCGTCACGTCGGTCCAACGCCGTCACGTCGGTCCAATGCCGTCACGTCGGTCCAACGCCGTCACGTCGGGTCCAACGCCGTCACGTCGGTCCAAATGCCGTCACGTCGGTCCAACGCCGTCACGTCGGTCCAACGGTCCAACGCCGTCACGTCGGTCCAACGCCGTCACGTCGGTCCAACGCGTCACGTCGGTCCAACGCCGTCACGTCGGTCCGCTCATTAAGGAGCATCAGTGGGAATTAGTTGTGCAGCTGAACATGCAGCCTTGAACTCTGCGTTGACTGTTGGTGAAGACGTCGTGCGCCGCAGACGAGCTTTTCAAAAAGACGTTTAGTGTGGAATCCTTGGAACTCAGTGTTCATCTTCAGTGGCCGTTGTCGTTCCCCCCCCCCCCCCCCCCCCCCGAAGACCTGCTCAGATCCCCTCATGCTGAAACCTTAAGTGCTGCTTGTGCTGATCTGAGCGACGGATGGCTGGAGGGTTTGGTGTGTGTCAGTGCGAGCATTGTGCAACGCCACGACGTGCCCCCCCCCCCCCGCCGTGAACCGGCCTTTAATGAAGGAGCTGTCCTTCCTCCCCTCCCGCCCCTCCGAAGCGTCGCTGGCGTCCTCCTCTGCCTACGCGCTGCCTTTACATCCTCCTGCCTCTTTCATCTCCTTCATCCTGCCTTCTCTGCTCTGCTCTTCTGCTTTCATCCCTGCTGCTCGCCTCCCTCCTCACTGAACATTTCAACAAGCTTTTTTTTCTTTTGGCAGTGGAATTAAATCTGTGTAATGAAGGGCTTTATTCCTGAGTTACCAGCAGACCTGCATGCTAACACCCTCTTTGTGGCTCCACATGACACCAGTATTCTACCCCAGAATATCTAAGACCAGATCATTTCTTTCTTTTGGCATCAAAAAAACAAAAAAAAAAAAAGTTCTGATGAAGGAGTGATGTATCTTCCTGTCTTTTTCTGTTGTTCCTGACAGAAATGAATATTCAACCTGACGATACGCTGCCATTAAAGGCCTGTTTTCCTGCGCTATCCAAAGCGCTGCAGCGAGCATGCCAGGCCACGGGTTGGCGCTGTTGGTTGTTGTTTTTTGATGAAAACGTCTTCTCGCAGTATGAAATGACATGAGGACGTGAACTTTGTTCTTCTTCGGTCTGATTAGGAGGAGACCTCAACACTACCGATTCCCATGAGAATCTGGACGCCGCCGTTCTGGCCTGCTGAGCGTGTGCAGAGCAGCCGCGGAACTGTGGCGTTTGCACAGTGGCGGCGTTTTCAAGACGGAGCATTTTCAAAAAGTTGCACTTCCTGCTGTTTCCACGGCGATGGAGCCGGAGCTTCTCCAAAGGTAGCGTTTTCAGGAACGCCGAGCGCCGCTGTCGTGTAAACACACAGACAAGACGCCATGACGGTTTTCCAGCTTCATTTGAAAACGTGAAAACGTCATGAAACACAAGAATCGTTATTTTTTTTCTTATTGATTCCGAGTCGCCGTTCGCCGCCCAGCACTGCTGACGTTAATGAACCTGGAGGAAGTGGCGCTATTCACACAGAAGTTGAGTTTACC